>NC_133451.1:149275506-149598506 GCF_048565385.1 Saimiri boliviensis | reverse complement strand
TAGATATAGATATAGATATAGATATAGATATAGATATAGATATAGATAGATATAGATATATGCTGATACATATACATATATATATATATATATATATATATATTTTTTTTTTTTTTTTTTTTTTTTTTCTCCGAGATGGAGTCTCACTCTGTCATCCAGGCTGGAGTACAGTGGCACCATCTTGGCTCACTGCAACCTCCGTCTCCTGGGTTTAAGCGATTCTCCTGCCTCAGCCTCCCGAGTAGATGGCATTACAGGCACCCACCACCATGCCCAGCTGATTTTTGTATTTTTAGTAGAGATGGGGTTTCACCATGTTGGGCAGGCTGGTCTTGAACTCCTGACCTCAGGTGATCTGCCTGCCTTGGCCTCCCAAAATGTTGGGATTACAGACGTGAGCCACCATGCCTGACTTTGAGATGTTTTGATATGTCAATTATTACAAAAAAGGAATCAAACTGGCATCTACATATAAATATCTAAAAAATAAAATAAAATAAAGGCTGGGTGCAGTGGCTCATGCCTGTAATCCCAGCACTTTGGAAGGCCAAAGCAGGTGGATCACTTGAGGTCAGGAGTTCAAGACTAGCCTGGCCAACATGGTGAAAATCCATCTCTGCTAAAAATACAAAAAAAAAGAGTATAGCCGTGGCAGTGCACGCCTATAATCCCAGATACCCAGAAAGCTGAGGCAGGAGAGTCGTTAGAACCTGGGAGGTAGAGGTTGCAGTGAACCAAGGTTATATCACTACATTCCAGCTTGGGCAACAGAGTGAGACTGTGTCTCAAAACAAAAACAAACATAAAAACAAAAAGAAAATACATATAAATGTCTCAGCTAACTACCTACTTTGTTTTCTTCTTTCACTGGAATTGTAAGCTCCATGTGGGCAGAGAATGTGCTTGTCTTGGTGATGCTCAATACTTATTTGTTGAATTCAAGGGTGCAAAAAAGAAAGAAAATTTATCTGTTATGTTTGCAGTGAAAAAGAAAAAGAAAGGAAGGTACAAAAAAGGAAAAAAGAAGAAAAGAAATTTTAAAAGCCAAAAATAAATGAAGAAAAGAAAGGAAAAAGGAGAAGAAAGAATTTCATTTGTTTAGCTGCCTTAAGTTAGATACATTGAGTGGCATTTGAATAGAGGACAGTAATGTGAGATTTTGCTGCAAGGACAGAATGTTTAACTTTGGTGCTGCGTGTATACTAATCATTTTTTTAACTGTGACAACTGTGAAAGAGGCATTTGTGCTTGCAGAAAGTGACATGAATTCACTGTTTTGCTAGTATGCTAGTGCCTATCTTTGGGAGGTAAAAATCAGGCAATAGTGATAATTTTTATGAAGGTATTTTTTCTGTACATCATGTCAATCAAGGTTTGACCCATATAGCCATTTGGGCTGGGAAAAAATTCTTTTACGAGGCCTTTTCAAATTGTAGAAATTAATTTAATTATTTGTGACCAGGTTGGAAAAAAAAAAAAGGTACAGAATAGGAAAGAATAGAAAATGCCTGTGTGCCTTGCATGTTGTTAAGGTGAGCATTGTATTGTGTATTTTGTGTACTGGATTATGAGGAAAATGCATTTCTTACTATAAAAATGTTTTAAAGATTGAAATTCAAGCTTTAAATCAATTAAGTGATTGAATTAGGGTATAAGTGTGAGCTCCAGATCGTGAGTAAGCTTCCGAAATCCTTCTGAAGCTCATATTATATTGAATTATAGTAGAGAAACACTGAGTGAATATCCGTCCTGGTTCAAATCTAACCTCCACCGCTTCTCAGCAGTGTGATTCTGAGCCTTTTTTTCCTTACCTATAAGATGGTAGTGTCCACTTCATAAAGTTGTTCTGAGTATCAAAAAAGAGTTAATATATGTAAAGTGCTTAGAAGAGTGCCTGGCTACAGTAAGAACCGCAGGAGTGTTGGTGGTTATCACTATTGTTGTGATGTGATGCTGAACACTGCGAGAGATTTCACATACGATGTCTCATCTAACCTGAGACTATGTATGAGTTTTAGTGCACATAATACTTTACACCTTATCTAAAGTAGAGCCTGGCTAGTTGACTTTTAAGTAGAAATACCCAAGACCTTAAAAAGCAACCATCTTCCAGCCCAGCAGTGATGCACACCTGTAGTCCCAGCTACTTGGAAGGCTGAGGTGGAAGGATCACTGGAGCCCAGGAATTTAAGGCTGCAGCCTGTGATGATTTCTCTTGTGAATAGCCTCTATCCTCCAGACTGGGCAACATGATGAGACATACCATCTAATGAAAACAAACAACAAAAACCTTAATCATCTCCTAACTGTTCTTTTACATTAGATCCTGTTTAGTAACTTGATAATTTATAAAGAACAGTTCTGGGGCTGGGAAGTCCAAGATCAAGGTTCGAGCGGTTTTGCTGTCTGTTGAGGGCTTGTTCTCTGCTTCAAAGATTACACTTTGTTGCTGCATCCTCACATGGTAGAAAGCGGAAGGGAAAAAGGCCTAGCTAGTTCCTTTAAGTCCTTTTAGAAAAGTACTAATCTCATTCACCAGGATGAGGCCCTCATGACTTAATCACTGCTACAGGCCCCACCTCTTTTTTTGTAGTTGTTGAGATGGAGTCTTGCTCTGTTGTTCAGGCTGGAGTGCAGTGGCAGGATCTCGGTTCACTGCAACCTCCACCTCCTGGGTTCAAGCAATTCTCCTGCCTTAGCCTCCCCAGTAGCTGGGACTATAGGCATGCACCACTATGCCGGGCTAATTTTTGTATTTTTAGTAGAGATGGGGTTTCATCATGTTGTCCAGGCTGGTTTCAAACTCCTGATCTCAAGTGATCCACCTGCCTTGACCTCCCAATGTGCTGGGATTACAAGCATGAGCCACTGGCTGGCCAAAAGTCTCCACCTTTTAACACTATTGCCTTAAGGTTTAAGCTCTAACAATTTTAAAGAGACACATACATTCAAACCATAGAAATTACATATACTGGATCTAATTGATCATCACATTAATCCTTTAGGGTAGATAGATGGGTGGTACATGATCTGGGGAAGTAGCTACCGAATGGCTGCTCACCTTAAAAACATGTAAGTTTGGCCAGGTGCGGTAGATCACGCTTGTAATCCCAGCGCTTTGGGATGCTGACGTGGGTGGATCATCTAAGTTCAGGAGTTCAAGACCAGCCTTGCCCACATAATGAAACCCCATCTCTACTAAAAATACAAAAAAATAGCTAGGCATGGTGGCACAGGCCTGTAATCCCAGCTACTCGGGAGGCTGAAACAGGAGAATCACTTGAACCCAGGAGGCGGAGGTTGCAGTAAGCAGAGATTATGCCATTGTCCAGCCTGGGCAACAAGAAGGAAACTCCATCTAAAAAAAAAAAAAAAATCTAAGATTGTATAAATGGAAAAGGATGAGTGTCATCTATTTAATGCTAAGAACACAGCAGAGGTCTAGCTTTTCTAGTTAATCTAATGGATATAGGTAGCCCAGAACCGTACAATTTGGCCATCTCGTGGATAACATTTGCTGTTTCACTCATTTCACTTAGGTTGTATAGTCTTCCAATGTCTGCAGTTCCCTTAATGGCCATTAGAGTTACAGATGAGAAAAAAAATCTTCAGAAAACGGTGTGAATAATGGGAGCAAGAGAAGGAAAAGTTCCTGGTTATAGCCCACTCATATATTTTTGAAATATAGGTCAGATCTAGAGGAAATGAAAGAAACTTCCTGTTGAATTTTCATTTATAGTATATGTCTGGAAATCTTTAAATGCAATTTCTTGGTGTAAAATAAACTGCAGAAATCTGGAATGTGTCAGTCTGCTTTATGTTTATTGAAGCCATTCTATTTGAAGCTGAAATGTTGTAAAATTATATAGTGGAGTGAACAGCTACAATTAGTTTAACAGACACGACCATATTCCTCAATTGAAAGGCTGTCAAGGCCTCAGCAATCAGACAGAAAAAAGATCCAGGAATCCCATAAATCCTGTCTCCTAGGAAAAATAATATTTCCCTTTGATTGCTACACATCCCTTTGCATATGTTATTACCTTCTACCCTGCTTTTTGTGATTAACAAAAAGCACTGCCCAAAGAGAAACAGCCACAAATAATGTTTTAAAGAATTTTAACTGGTTAGGAGAACTTGGAAGTTTCAGTGACCCCAACCAAGCATTAAAAATAAAAACTGGTTTGGCCGAAACTATGAAAATCTCACCACTATGGCAAACATCATTGTTTATTTTCAGTCTACTTTGATTTTGGATTTTTCTTCTAAACCGAGATGAGAACCCTGTTGTTCACATTTGTTAAAGTAATGCTGCTTGAGGCTGGGCACAGTGGCTCTTGCCTGTAATCCCAGCACTTTGGGAGGCCAAGGTGGATGGATCACCTGATGTCAGGAGTTTGAGACCAGCTTGGCCAACATGGTGAAACCCCGTCTCCACTTAAAATACAAAAATTAACTGGGTGTGGTGGTGGGTGCCTGTAATCCCAGCTACTTGAGAGGCGGAGGCAGGAGAATCTCTTGAACCCAGGAGGCGGAGGTTACAGTGAGTTGCGATTGCACCATTGCACTCCAGCCTGAGTGACAGAGTAAGACTCCATATCAAAAAAAAAAAAAAAAAAAAAAAAAAAAGGAACTCTGCTTGATAGATGCTACTTGATGTCACTTGTAGCAGACACTGTTGACTGTCTCTGCAGCCAATGGTGGGAGCCCTGATTCTGTGATTATGCTCCTTTACATATCCATGTGCTCTTCTAAGGTGACCTTGATTCCCATCCAGGGGTAAGTCATGATGTTGCTGAGCCAATCGTGGCAATTCCATTTTCTTTTTCAGTGACTGGCTTAAGGAAGGTCTCTGATCTAGTAAGTCACGAGTGATGGTCCCCCGGGAAGCTTCTGGCGAAGCCTTCTCTTCTTTTGGGGGATGTTGTTATATCTGCATATGATGTGTGGAGGGGTGTAGCCATCTTGTGACTGGCACAAAGCTGAGGAAAGCATTGAGGAAAGCAGAGCAGACCGATGGAATGAATCTGGGTTCTTCATGATGTCATTAAAGCATCAAACTTTGCAGCAACCTACATTGAGACTGTTTAAAAATGTGAGATAATTAGTTTTTCTTAATGTGTAAGTCAAGACTGTCTGTTAGTTGCTTCCCTAGACACCGTAACTAACACTGCCAGAAAGAAAATGTCTATATTAAGGCTCTTGGGGTTAGAGACTTCACGGGCTGAGCTAAGACTGGGCCTCTAGGAGACTAAAACGGCAGCATACCATTAAGCAAAGAGCCCTGGACTTAGAGTCAGAAAAACTAGCTCCAAATCACTCCTGCCATTTATTATTTGTGTGATCTCAGGCAGATAATTTAATCTGTCTGAAACAGCTGGGCACGGTGGCTCATGCCTGCAATCCCAGCACTTCGAGAGGCTGAGGTGGGTGGATCGCCTGAGGTCAGGAGTTCGAGACCAGCCTGACCAATCTGGTGAAACACCATCTCTGCTAAAAATAAAAATAAAATAATTAGCCAGGCATGGTGAGACACACCTATAATCCCAGGTACTAGAGAGACTGAGGCAGGAGAATTGCTTGAACCTGGGAGGTGGAGGTTGCAGTGAGCCGAGATCGGGCCATTGCACTGCAGCCTGAGCAACAACAGAAGCGAAACTCCGTCTCAAAAAATAAATCTGTCTGAATCACATATTAACAATGTTAACTCACAGTCTGGCTCTGAAGGTTTAATGAAGTGCTATGTGACAGGCCACCAGGTGGAGTCTCCTTGAGGGCAAAGTTTGTGTGGTGCTCCTCTTTGTATCCTTATAACCCCAAATACTTTTACAGCACCTACTCTGTGCCAGTGTTTGCCACAGTGTAAGCATTTATCATGTAAGAAATCCCACCCTAAGACAGATCATTGCCTCACAGCTCAGTGGATATGCTGTTTCTCCTAGGGCAATTAATAGCGGGGCCTTCTCAACTTGAGCTCACTGCAATATCTGCCTCCCATGTTCAAGTCATTCTTGTGCCTCATCCTCCTGAGTAACTGGATTACAGGCGTGTGCCACCAGACACATCTAGTTTTTGAATTTTTAGTAGAGACGGGGTTTCACCATGTTGGCCAGGCTGGTCTCAAACTCCTGACCTCAAGTGCTCTGCCCACCTCAGTCTCCCAAAGTGCTGGGATTACAGGCGTTAGGCACTGTGTTCAGCCTATTACGTATTTTAAATTTTTTCAGGTATTAACTCATTTAAATCTCACAATAACACTGTGTGAATGATTTCCCCTCTTTACAGATGAAGAGAGACTCAGAGAGATGAAGCTTTTCTTCATCGGTAAAGAGGGGAAATCATTAATACAGTGTCATCCAGACAGGAAGTAGTATGAAAAAATTTAAGGCCAAAATTTGGACTCAGGGTCTTTCAGGGTCTAGGGTCTCATTTACAATATATTCTACATACTAGGGGCTCAGTATTTGTTAAATGGATGAATGGTACTCACTAGTGGTTCAATTAATGTTTACTGGGAAAATGGGGTGTAGTAGTTGAATAACAATTTTTTTTTCTTAAGAAGAAATATTATATTGTGATTTTTTTTTTTTCTGTTTGGAAACAAAAAGGTTTTTCCAGATTCAGCAAGTTTCCACTTAGGGGGCATTTTTTCCATGGTAAAGAGAGTGGCCACCAAGGCCACCACCTGCAAAATTAGGCCTGGACACAGTGACTGTTCCCTCTCAGGTCCAGAGAGTCTCTGAGATGAATAATGCGCCTAGTTTCTCTATTTCATCCTCTCCAAAATGGCCTCTAAGAGCACATGCTGGGACTCTCCTGGCTACTGGACCACAAAGCCACACACCTTGACTAGTCCTCAGCTAAGGCTGGTTGGGAAGACGAGTTCGTCTCCCACTCTGCACATCCTGTTGACTGTGGTGTTGTGGTCAGCATCAGTACTGCTCTGCTCAGCACACTACCACCCCATCCACCTCGTTAAAAGCCATGGGCAGCAAACAGTCCTAAGGAAAGAATTCCAACAGCGACATCAAACATGCAAATAATGAAAGTAAGAAATCCCACCCTAAGACAGGTCATTGCCTCATAGCTCAGTGGATAAGCTCTTTCTCCTAGGACAATTAATAGCAGGGCCTTCTTCAACTTCAAGAGATCAAGCTGACTGCCCAGTGGGAAAGAGTTGGTTTGGGAAGGAAGTCTTCTCCAGAGTGACAAGGGACATCTTAGAAGGAGGCCACCTCCTCTTCTTGCCAAGCCACACATTTAGTTTTTTTTTTTTTTTTTTTTTCAGAAATCCTATCACCTCTGAAGCATGTGGCCTTCTTCCTTTCCTCTCCATGCCTCCATACTTCATCCCCGCAACCCCCGTCTTCCTAGGGAAGCCACAGTTTTCATTATTTGTCTAGAGTTATTATAGTATGCAAAAAGCCAACCCTAGAATTGGTCTGTACAGAAATATTGCTTTCAAATCACTCCACATTCCACAACTCGTCTACCTCATAAATACAAATGAAGCAAGAAGTTTTGTAGTAGTTTTGTAGAACAAAGGACCCAGTAAACATGAAACTCTAAACCAGCACTGTTCAATAGAAATACAATGCAAGCCACAAAGCAAGTCACCATATGTAACTTAAAATTTTCTGGTAGCCACATTAAAAAGTAGAAAATAACAAGTAGAATTAACTCTAGTAATCCAATATATTTAAAAGATCATTTCAACAGGTAGTCAACATAAAAATTATTAATGAAACATTATATATATATATTTAATAGTACATCTTTGAAATCCGGTTTTACACTTAAATCTTCATTCAGACTAGCCACATTTCAAGTACTCAGTTAACCACATGTGGTTAGTGGCTATCATACTGGACAGCACAGCTCTATACTATTTATATCTTTTCACATATTATTCTAATTTTTCTGAACAGTTGAATGTATTTTTGCATGAATCTAACCAGTGTGTTTAATCTCTCTTGGATTCTTTTCCTGTGAGTTATTATATTATAGGTCAGTTATATTTATATATTGCATGCTTGTGTGTATTTAAATATATAATAAAATACTTATCTCTATGATGTGTATGGTCTATTTACATAGGCTGCCATTTAAAAAATTGATCTAATTATCTTCTGTTGTATTTTTTTTTCTTTTTTGGGGCTTGAGGGGTAGAGTCTTGTCATGTTGCCCAGGCTGGAGCACAATGGTGTAATCTCAGCACACTGCAACCTTCACCTTCTGGGTTCAAGCGATTCTCATGTCTCAGCCTCCTGAGTAGCTGGGATTACAGGCGTGTGCCACCACGCCTGGCTAATTTTTGTATTTTTAGTAGAGACAGGGTTTCACCATGTTGGCCAGTCTGGTCTTGAACTCCTGACCTCGTGATCCACCCACCTCAGCCTCCCAAAGTGCTGGGATTACAGGCGTGAGCCACCGCGCCCAGCCAAGCATCTGGGTAATTTTCCGTTGTTCTCTGTTACTAGTATTACTGCTATGAATGCCTTTTTCTTTATAGTGGAGTTAATTTTTTTCTCTTTCTGTCTCTCCTTTCCTATTCTACAGTTTCTTTTAAGATTACAGAAAGTGAAGTTGAGAAATCTTCCTTCCTCAGTTGGTCCAGGAAGGGAGTTTGGGTCCATATCTTTTCCACTATATAAGCCCTACCTAAAAACATCTACATTTTCTGTGACAAATTAAAGTTGGTTGCCAAGGCTGGGCCCAAAGTAGATAATCCAGGAATGTGTAGAGAAAGAACAAAGGATGTCAATGGGGAAACTTGAAAGTGTTAAGCAAACGCCTTCTTTCCTAAAGGCTTCTGCAGGAGAAAAGAAAAGCCCCCTTCGTTCTGAAGTCTAAAGGAGAGGATGTAGCAGCAAAATGGAAAACACACGCATGAATATGGATATAGTTTTCCACACAGCCCCAGTGACTCAAAGATGACAAGGAAAAGATGATTATGGCTCTTATTACAAAGGTGATGAGCTGGATGTAATTAGGGATTAAATCTGAAATTCCCAGTACATACCCAGCAACTCAGGAACTTGACAAGCTGCCATTGCTCTGAGACCCCTGGAGGAGCAGTGTGGCCAGCTTACCCGGGGAGAGGCATCTGGGGGACCTGCCCGTAGCAAGCCACTCATCGTAGTGCTAATAAGCAGAGGGCCCTCTGTGAGCGGGCTGGTGGTGTCACTTTCTCTTTGTTGTGCGTGCATCAGCTGGCATCCTGGCAGGGTGGTAACTTGTCAGGAAGGAGACAAGTTGCTAGGTAACCAGGGAGGATGAGGGAAGCGTCCTCCGCCTTCCCCAGAGACAGAGTGCGAAGGGAATCCAAGAAGGATTTGGATGTTAAAAAACAAAAACAAGTGCTACCCTAAGGAATAACAGGTAATTTTTTTTTTTCCCAGGGGCCAGCTGGTTGGAAGAGAATTGCTGTGAGTTAGAGGTGGACTGAGAGGAAAGCAAAAGAAGGTGTATGGTCAGAGAGCAAAAGAGGAAAAAATATGAAAAAGAGAAGAAGACGACTGTGGGAAGGAAAATTTTTTCATCAGCTCTGGAAATGGCCCATTGCAGGATGGTGTCCTAGAGTCTGCATTAACTAAAGGGAACTCAGGGGGTCAAGATCGTCTGTGCAAAAAGCATGCTAGCGTCGTTCTACAGGTGTTCTTTCTAGACTGGCCACAATTCATCTGGAAACTTGTTGGAAATGTCATTCTCAAGCCTCATCCCAGGCCTCCTGCTTCAGAAATGTATTTTGTTTTGTTTGTTTGTTTGTTTGAGATGGAGTCTCGCTCTGTGGCCCAGGGTGGAGTGCAGTGGCGCGATCTTGGCTCACTGCAACCTCTGCCTATTCCAGTGATTCTTCTGCCTCAGCCTCCAGAGTAGCTGGGATTACAGGTGTGTGCCACCATGCTTGGCTAATTTTTGTATTTTTAGTAAAGGTGGGGTCTCACCATGTTGGCCAGACTGGTCTCAAACCCCTGACCTCAAGTGATCTGCCTGCCTTGGGCTCCCTACGTGCTCGGATTACAGGTGTAAGCCACCATGTCCAGCCTCAGAAATGTGTTTTAAGCCGGGCGCGGTGGCTCAAGCCTGCAATCCCAGCACATTGGGAGGCCGAGGCGGGTGGATCATGAGGTCAAGAGATCGAGACCATCCAGGTCAACATGGTGAAACTCCGTCTCTACTAAAATACAAAAAATTAGCTGGACATGGTGGCACGTGCCTGTAATCCCAGCTACTCAGGAGGCTGAGGTAGGAGAATTGCCTGAACCCAGGAGGCGGAGGTTGCGGTGAGCCGAGATCGCGCCATTGCACTCCAGCCTGGGTAACAAGAGCGAAACTCCGTCTCAAAAAAAAAAAAAAAAAAAAAAAAAAAAAAAAAAAGAAATGTGTTTTAACTAGCCCCCCAGGTGATTAAAAAACATAAAGAAACAAGACAGATTTTGGAGGTGTTAGGAGGGGGACATTGAAGCAAAAACTTTCTAATTATTATTAGAAAAAAGTTACTTTCCTGGAAAAGTTAAACAGGCAAGGAAGTTTATCTGAAGTTATTGCAACAACTAGAGCTGTGTGAACTCAAATCTGCTGATGCAGAGGGTGCAGTGTTTTTAAAGGCTGGGGGTGAGCTAGTGAAACATACTGGAGGATGTTGTGGAGAGGTCGTAAGCCATTCGTGTTTGCTGATAAACTTCTTCTGTCTTATGAGGGGGTGGTTTTATGACTTGGAACAGTGTCCTGCTGAAGTCAGACTCCCACAAAGACCTTCCACAAAGACTGGGTGACGGGGCGCCCTCTCGTTTGAGGATCACATTTCAAAGGGAGGGCTCCCAGGTCCTTGAGAAAGACATTTCCTGGATTGTAAAACTGGCAGGAGGCTTTTAAAAAGATTTACGTACATCTCAGAGGGGCAGAGAAAAAACGTACAATGACAAGATAAAAGGGAGGTTAGGAAGAATTCTTCCTAAAGTTCAGTCAAGCTGAGGGGACATGAAGATCCTCTTGGTCAGGAGGACAAGGGGACTCTTGGCAAAGTCAAGGGAATGTTTTCCTTTCTTTGTAAGAATTCTCCTGCTTCTTGTAATCTTAACCCAGCACCTCACTGCATCTGACAGAACCATATTGGAGGTGACAAGGATGAATGACACCTTATTCCAGAAGGAGATTTCTTCAGGGCGACAGAGAGGAGGAGGAAGGAGGGAGTGGTGGGAGTGGAGAAAACCAGTGAGTACAGAACCTTCTCCCTCTCAGCTGCTGCTGGTTTCATTTCCTAAATGGGAAGACAGAACAGGATATACAGACAAGGAGGGCAGCTTGGGTTTGACTCACTTGAGTTGCTTGAAAGTTTTTCTGAAAAGCTGATAACATTTGCTCAGGACACAGGCAGCTACAGTTAAGATCACAAGCCCATCACTGCCCTGGCCACTTCAGCCTTATCTATTGTGTTGCATGAACAGTTGCAACCCCCGCATGGCCCTCTTCCTGAGGGATTTGGCCAAGATGAATTGCCCTCCAAGAGTACGACCTTGGCCTTACTTGAAGCCTTCATGCTTCCTGTAGAGCTGTTGGGGGCATGGTCACCATTGTATTTGATATAAGAATTCCTAGGCTGGGCACGGTGGCTCACGCCTATAATCCCAGCACTTTGGGAGGCCGAGGCAGGTGGATCATGAGTTCAAGAGATTGAGACCATCCTGGTCAACATGGTGAAACTCCGTCTCTACTAAAAATACAAAAATTAGCTGGGCATGGTGGCGCGTGCCTGTAGTCCCAGCTACTCAGGAGGCTGAGGCAGGAGAATTGCTTGAACCCAGGAGGCGGAGGTTGTGGTGAGCCGAGATCGCATCATTGCACTCAAGCCTGGGTAATAAGAGCGAAACTCCGTCTCAAAAAAAAAAAAAAAAAAAAAAAAAAAAAAAAAAAAATCCCTGCCAGACATATACTTTATGGAATACTATGCAGCCATAAAAAACGAGTTTGTGCCCTTTGTAGGGACATGAATGGAAACCGTCATTCTCAGCAAACTGACACAAGAACAGAAAATCAAACACCACATATTCTCACTCATAGGCGGGTGTTGAACAATAAGAACACTTGGACGCAGGGAGGGGAGCGTCACACGGTGGGGTCTGTTGGGGTGGCTAGGGAAGGGACAGTGGGAGGTGGGGAGGTTGGGGAGGGATAACATGGGGAGACATGCCAGATATAGGTGATGGGGGGATGGAGGCAGCAAACCACCTTGCTGTGTATGTACCTATGCAACAATCCTGCATGATCTGCACATGTACCCCAGAACCTACAGAACAATAAAAAAAAATCCTGCCAGAAGGGCTGCTCTTTCCACCCCTGTTGCCTGCCATGGTTGTGTCTCTTCCATATAGTTGGTGACTGAGCATTCAGCACTGATCAGGGTTGAGTACTCCAAAGGACAAACAGGCAATTGCCTAGTGATCTTTTGGATTGCCTGCGCCCAACTTTTGGAGGGCAGGAGGAGGCCTTGTCTGCCTTTTTTTTTTTCTTTTTGAGACAGAGTTTCATTCTTGTTGCCCAGGCTGGAGTGCAATGGCACGGTTCAATCTGTTCTCTTGCCTCAGCCTCCCAAGTAGCTGGGATTACCAGCATGCATCACCACGCCCAGCTAATTTTGTATTTTTAGTAGAGACAGGGTTTCTCCATGTTGGTCAGCCTGGTCTCGAACTCCCAACGTCAAGTGATTCACCCTACTCAGCCTCCCAAAGTGCTGGGATTACAGGCATGAGCCAAAGTGCCTGGCTGTCTGCTTTTTTTTTTAAGTGTACCCATAAAAATATTACTAGTTTTGACACAAAAAGCTGTACCTCCTTCACTGCATTTAGGAGTTTGAGAATCACTGCTGGAAGAACTGTCATAAAGTTGGCAATTTTAGTAATACATAAAGATGTTAATTTAGTCATAAGTTAAATTATCCAGAGAACATCATCTAGTACATGGTAACCCTTTTTGGTTCAACTTCTAACCACCGAATACAGGACAAATTCCCATTTGTGACAAATATTTACAAAATGTCCAAACCAACATTTTAGGGTTTGAATTAAAGAGAAAAGATGAATTCAACTGCACCATAAATAATTTACCAAAGGGATTATTTAGTGAGGGCTTACTGTGGGCTTGGCAGGCACCTGGCCAGACACAGAAATGCCACGACCACAGAAATGCCACAACCACATTGACCTCCCACAGCCTTCTGCAACCAGGATGGCTTCATGATGACCAAGAGCCCAAGAAGCCTGAAATTGGCCACACAAAAATAACATTTTCTTGACATACAGTTTTAAGAGGCCCGTCTAAAAGACACTATTTTTTAAATTAAAACAAAAACAATCAACATTAAATTACTCCCATTTTCAGCTCTTTGCCTGGTAGAATAAAATGACTTTCCTTATGATATAAACTCTGAACACATCAAAACCAAAGAACAATCTGAAGAAACTGGTTTTAGCTATAAGAAGAAAAGGCTGGAAACAAACGGAGCTACATGCTCTTAAGTGTCTTTATTCCATGTAATTATGAGGAGCAACAGGGATGCTCTTGAAATCATTTGCATTGGAAAATAGGCTGGAAATTGGCCTTGTTTAAACAAGCACTCCCTGTCAGTGCTGCCTGCCCTTACCCCACCCTGGTTTGGCAGCAGCAACCTGCCCATATGAGAAGCAGGCACGTGAGCCATTGCTGCTGAAAAGGAGCCTTTGAGCTGCTCAGCTGTTTAATTAATGCCTTGCTCCCCTAAGGTTAGAAAGAAAAGGAGGGGAAAGAATTCATGAGTGACACAGCACTTTGGGTCCATAATATGCTTGCAAAGAAGGACGCAAGGTGTACTCGCTGGGTACTGTTCAAATCTCTCGTGGAATCTTCCCTAATCCCCGGCGTTCGGCGGATCACAGCGAGGCCTCTGGCTGCAGAGCCGCTCTCAATGGGTTGATAGCAACAGGAAAGACTCTAAAGCTTCTTTTGATCCTAGCATAAATCAGAAGGGAAAAAAATCCACAAGTCCCACCATGGAACAGTAGCTATCTAAGCTGGGATATTTTAGAACTAAGCAACCTTTGAGAGGACTATGAGGTGACCCGAGATTAAGGCAGAGCGCTCCTGACTCCAGCAGCTGTCCTTGCTTGAAGCAGAGGACTTGCTTCAGGCTGACCACCAGCCAAGAAGCCAGGGAGTGAAGGACAGAGAATAAGGATGGGGAGGGGGTGTGTGGCCGGTGAGAACCAGTGTCCTCTACTGTGACAGATTGACATGTGCCACATAGCCCCCTTCTTTCTTTCCCTCTCAAGTTAGAGCCAGACCTACCCACAATTGTGAAGAAAAGTACAAAGTGCAAGTTCCCACCTTTATTATTACCATTGACCCTTGAACTGTACAGTTCAACATGGGTTTGAATTTCAAGGGTCCACTTACACTTGGATTTTTTTTCAACCAAAGCAAATTGATAACATAGTATTCCCAGGATGCAAAACCTGAGGACTGGCTTTTCACATGGGTTCTGCGGGACTTGAGTATGAACTTGAGCATGCTCGGATTTGGATGTATGTGGAGATCCTGGAACCAATACCCTGTGTACAACCAAGGATGACTGTAGGCTTGTTTGTTTTCTTAACCACCCTATGTTAGGCTACTCAGGCTGCCATGACAAAATACCACAGGTTGGGTGGCTTACATGGCAGAACTTTCTTTTCTCACAGTTTTGGAGCCTGGAAATTCAGGGTCAAGGTACCAGCAGGCCTCTCTTCCTGACTTGCAGATGGCTGCCTTCTTGCTGTGTCCTCCCATGGCCTTTACTTTTGGTGTCTCTTCCTCTTTTTATAAGGACACCAGTTCTACTGGGGGAAGGCCCTCCTCTTCTGGCCTTATTTCATCTCAAGTGATCCTCAAAGTTTCTTTAAGGAAATCACTTCCTTAAAGGCCTTAACTCCAAACACAGTCACCATGGGGATTAGGGCTTCAACATAGGGCTGTTGGGGAGGACGCAGTCTAGTCCGTAACATACCTCCCCACTTTTCTTTCCACATTGGCAGCCATGTCCCTTTAACTGATCTCCCCAGCTATGCTAAGTTTCACTCAGGAAATGGTCTGACATGGCCCAAGGCACTTGGGGGATGGAGAGCAGGATGCTGAAAGGGACCCTTTATTAGGGTCTTCTCTAGGATACAGGATGAGTGTGAAAAAAACAGACTTTGGAGGAGGGTATGGATCATGCCATGGAGTGGTGTGGCTGAAACCAAGTGGTTACTATGCTGTCTTTCTCCTTTTCACACTCAACTTCCAGGAAAACAAAAGCCACACTGATTGCTCCATTTTCTTATTCCCATTCACGCTCCAACCTAGCCTGGCTTCTGTGATTCTGAAACATTTTTCACTGGGATAGCTAAAAACTGCCTGCTTAAGTATCTCCTTGTGTTACACCCTATGCACACTTTATGCATTTATTTAAGTGTGCATTCAACTGAGCATTGCATTTAGCCACAGCCCAGTTTCCTCAAGTTGGCATGCCTGAGGACTTGCAGACCAATGGATCTTCAGTTTTTGGATCATCTTCTAACTAGACTAGATTGTGGGATTATATGTGATATTTATCTTCTTTTATACCTGAATTACCAAAGCACATTTCAGATTTCAGACACCATCACCTACATGATGTCATTTTATCTTGGGTGACAGCAACATTAGGAAATTCCTTATCAAAATAATTCTTTGGTTGTTGCAATTATGCATTTTTGAGAAGGAGCAGAATTCATCATAGAGACTCATGACTCTTTTCTTTGGGAAAATACCTTGAAAAGACTTAGAAATAAGAGTGAGGGGCAGGGATTGTGAAAAGAGAACTGCATGCTGTACATACATTTACTGTACATGAATTTAACAGTGTTTCCCTATAGGCTTACAAGAAGAGGCCAGGGGAACATATGTGTTATAGAAACACCAGGTTTGATTTTCCATTGTGTGGTAATAGACCAATACACCAAAACAGCAGGAATTGCAACAGAGAAAGGGTTTAATAATGATAGGGCAGCCAAATGTGGAGACAGGAGGAGACCTCAAATCCACCTCCCTGAGAGGTTTGGGGGTGAGGTTTTTTAAGGGCTCTGTATAGGTGAAGGGCTAAAGTGTGGGGATTGCTGATTGGTCAAGAAGTGAGAAGTGAAGTCATGGGACAGGGAGATGAAGAAGCCATATGCCTGTGCTGAGTGAGTTTCTTGGTGGGGATCTTTAAACCCATTGGTGGCAGCTGTTCTGCAGGAATTCAGGATCTGAAAAACACCTTAAGCAATTCTTGGGTTAAAAGGTCAAGTGTCACAGATTCCATTGATAGGAAGAACAGAGGAGCTGGTGGTCAGGCTGCTGTGACTCTTCGCTAGTTAGCAGCCGCAGGGAAGTGGGTCAAAGCGCACCTGTGCACGCTGATCAATGCCTAACTACAATCTGCTTAAAGCCTGGCTTGTCATTCTCGCTAACCCTGTGAGGGTATTTCAGATGCCCTGGACAGGAGGAAAGGTGAAGAGTCTCTATGGAGGGAGGTGACCTGAACGACACTGGCAGAGATGGAGGTTTAAGGGGGAAAATGCTACTTGAGACATTCCTGTCAAGGACTCTGGGACATTATGTGTAATGCTTAGTTTTCAATTATTTCTAGCTTTGTGCTCTGCTGTGTTCTCCTCTTTTACCTGCAAACATTTGGTGAATGTCTATTATATACAACAGCTTTGTGCTCCTGGAACTTGTGGAATACAGGAGCAGCCATGGTGACATATGGAGGGTAAGGTTGAGAAGGAACAGCAGATGGAGAAGAGAAGAGAACAAGCTAGGCCCCCATTCTCCAGGGTTTAAGTGAGAAATGAGAGGCCCAAGTCTTTTAGAAATCTTAGGGTTGCAACGGTCTCTCAACATCTCCATGAAGAATCCATTTAACACTTTGGCCTCTCAGTTTCTTCATCTCATTTCCACTGAGCTGAGCCTCCAACCCTTCTAGCCACTCACTCCTATGGTCATACTATATATCTTATTTGTTGCATTCTTCAAAAATTTTGCTTTCAAGCATCCTAAAATCCCTGATTACCCCTACGAATTTTCTCTGCTCACTCCCTGCAGTACCCTTGCTCTAACAATGATCACCCACACATGGATTTTTTTTAAGTCTCTCATGTTCTTATCTTTGCATTGCCATTCAGCTTTCGTAACCTCACTTCTGTCCTAACTTGGCCGAAAGCCATCCTTCACCTTCAACTTCCCCCATTCCTTTAAATTTTCCTAACCAAACTCTAGCCCTAGTTCACCCAATTCCACCTACTCTGTGTCTGCCCTGATGAAGAACTGAACGCCACTGGGAAAAGTCACATGCCATCTAAATGGGTCTCACTTTACATTTATGAACTCAAATTTCAAGTGGGCTGTGTCAGCCTGGGTCCCACCAGGCAAAAAGAAACTATTCTACGTGTTTCAAACAGTGGGAACGTAACGCAGGGAATTGGCTATGTAAGCAATGGATGGACTGAGAAGTCAAACAAGGGATGGTGAGACAACCCAAAGATGCAACGGCATGACGCTGCTACCGCCCTTAAGTTGGAGAGACAAAGGAGGAGACCACATCACCAGCCCAGGGCCAAATCACCGGGTGACAGGTGAAAGCATGCTGGGCATGTTGGGAAGAGCTGGAGACAGGCAAGGGTCACAGACAGAGGCCGGGTGGAGTGGCTCACACCTGTAATCCCAACACTTTGGGAGGCCAAGGTGGGCAGATCCCCCAAGGTCGGGAGTTTGAGACCAGTCTGACCAACATGGAGAAACCCTGTCTCTACTCAAAAATACAAAAATTAGCCAGGTGTGGTGGCACATGCCTGTAATCCCAGCCCCTTGGGAGGCTGAGGCAGGAGAATCACTTAAACCTGGGAGGCAGAGGTTGTGGGTGAGCTGAGATCATGCCATTGCACTGCAACCTGGGCAACAAGAGCAAAACTCTATCTCAAAAAAAAAAAAAAAAAAAAAAAAAAAAAAAAAAAAAAAGAGTCACAGACAGAGCCAGAGATGTTGTCCAAGACAGACCATGAGGGAGAAATTCCTTGAGTTTTTCTTCCCAATCCTCCTAACTCCCGTTAGGGGTTCCCAGTGTGTAAACCAAGCTAGAAGCCAGCTGAACAAGGAACCTGGGAAACTCAGCCCATGTGGGTCAGGCCCCAATAATATGGAGCAGAGCAGGGAAATAATAAGAAATAGAGATAAGAAAAAAGAGGCCAATCACTGGCCTAGTCTTTCTTTTGTTACTTGGCATCCATTCTTACCTGTCCACTCTGTGTCAGCCAGAGTTCAGTGTGAGAAATGGAAAGACACACACACATACACACACACACGTGCACGCACCCACAAGGACACCTGTGTACACACACACATTTATAGAAAGGGATTTATTACAGGAGCTTGTCCTTGTGCCATTGTGGGACTGGTTATCCCGTCTCCATACAGCTGTTGCTTCAGTTGTCAGGTGAAGGCTATAGGGCAGGCAATTGGGCAGTTGGGAAAGGAAGACAGGTGTGAGAGGAGGAATCAAGGGCACATGAACCTCAGTGGATGGGCCAGACTCCATGAGGATGGACTGAAACTCATTATCTGTCTCTCATCCCCTCCCGCCTCCCACACTGATGATGCGAGTGATCTCCAGTGGAATCTGTTGTCTTTCATCATGGAAGGCAACATGCACCTGGCCCAGCGTCAAAGCAGCTGAGGCAGGAGGTGAGCTGCAGTCACAGAGCTGCAGCCGCCTGCTGCCCCCTTCCGACAAGCTGACCAGCACACAAGGGATGATGTGTCTGAGCTGCAATAGCATCTTGTGCTTTGCACTGACCTTCCAAGTGTCAAGTTGATCATTGCTGCTGCACTTCTGCCCTCCAAATCTTAATACAAAATTTGTCTTTTGTGACCCGGACTAACCCGGAGCTACTCAAGAAGCGGGTAGAACATGGAGAACCCGGTTTCAGCTTAGCTAGGTTAGCACGCTGCAAACCCGCCAGAGTTCATGCCCGCATAGAATCTGTACACATCTTTAATTGATACTTAGATTTACTTCCAAATAAGGAACCCTTTCACCTATCATAATGGAACTGTCCATCCTATAACCAAACCCATACTAATTCTTTCTCCAAAAGAGGATCCAAAGTCCCTTTATCCCTCTTTGGGCGATGATTATTTGTCTTCTAACAGAGCCGCATTGACTCTGTGAGATGTAAAGATGCATTTAGATACAGGGGGATGGAAGAAAGGAAAATAAAAAATAGTTCATATGTATATAAATTTGTATCAAAATAAGAAATACTCACAACTATTACAGTTCTTACTCTGAAAGTGGTCACGTGGTTATACCTGGTATTTATTTATTATTATTATTATTTTTTGAGACAGGATCTCACCCTGTCACACAGGCTGCAGTGCAGTGCAGTGGTGCAATCATGGCTCACTGCAACCTCTGCCACCTGGGGTCAAGCCATCCTTTCACCTCAGCCTCCTAAATAGCGGGGATACATGTGCACTAATTTTAGCACTTTTTTTTTTTTTTTTGGTAGAGATGAGATTTTTACCGTGTTGCACAGGTTGGTCGTGAACTCCTGGGCTCAAGTGAGCTGCCTGTGTCGGCCTCCCAAAGTGCTGGAATTACAGGCATAAGCCACTGTACCGGGTTTATAGCTGGTATTTATAACTACATTCTGCTATTATTTATTCCATAGTTCCTTTGCACTTAGCAAATTTAGCTGGACATGATCTCTTGTCTGGTGAATAACCTAAGCCATGACTGCTAAAAGGTCTGGCCATTAGCAGTCCTGATAATGTAGTTTTTCTGTTGACTTTAATCCAGGGCATGAGTACTGAGACACTCCAGGCAAACTCCTGAGTTGTAGACGTACTCCTCATACTCCCATTGTGTGTTGCAACCCATTCCCCTGCATAATCAGGGCCAATATCTTAGCCAGTAAAGAACCCCCTTCTTTTTCCTCATGCATTGGCATGAGGAACACAAAGCGGCCAGTTTAACGGACCCATTGCTGTGTCTCTGATAGAAGAAGTCCTTCCTTGGGAACTAAGATATCTTGCCTAACCGAGCCTAAAGTGGCATGGATGCGAAGCACAATTTTCCCTAGAGGATCTCTAAGTGTAATAGCGAAATGATTCAAGCCTGTGAATCCTAATTATAGGAGAAAAAGGATTACACAGTTGGTGAGAATATCATGCAACCTAGAGGACATTTCCCCAGCTCCACAAGGGGTTGCCCCGAGCTGGTAACATAAATGTGGCACCTAAAGGCCATTCCCAGGCCAGGCATGGTGGCTCACACCTGTAATACCAGCACTTTGGGAGGCTAAGGCTGGTGGATCATGAAGGCAGGAGTTCGAGACCAGTCTGGCCAACATGGTGAAATCCTGTCTCTACTAAAACTGTAAAAGTTAGCCGGGCGTGGTGGCATGTGCCTGTAGTCCCAGCTACTTGGGAGGCAGAGGCAGGAGAATCACTTGAACCTGGGAGGCAGAGGTTGCAGTGAGCTGAGATCATGCCACTGTACTCCAGCCTGGGCAGCAAAAGCGAGACTCTGTCTTGGAAAAAAAAAAAAAAAAAGGCCAATCCCCTGCACAACAGTGTGCATATAGTTAATACTGTGCACTTAAAGTTCTGTTGAGTATATTTCATACTAGGTGGGTTTTTTTTTAACCACGGTAATAAAAGATAAAGGCCATCCCACCATTCTATTAGGCCAGTTCTTTCAGGATAATGGGAAACATGGTCAGTCACGTCGTAGCAAGTGACTGATGACAAAAGATCACTTTCATAATGGAAGTGGCAGCACTTTGTTCTCACTGCAATTGACACTTATTCTGGATACTGATTTGCCTTCCAGGCCTGCAGTGTGTCTGCCTAAACCACGACCTGTGGACTTACGGACTGCCTTAGTCATCACCATGGTATTCCACATACCACTGCTTCAGACTTAAGCAGTCATTCACATTTCAGCTAGTGCCCAGCCTATCTGGCAGAACCCTCTGTAAATCAGTCCTGAATTTTGTCTTCCGTAGTCAGGTGGTCACAGGGTGCACCTGATGAGGTCCTAGGTGCAGGGCGAGAGGACAGTAACTAAGGTCAACAGGGATAGACGGGACTCCAAGCATGCACTACCACGCTCTGCTAATTTTTGTATTTTTTTGTAGAAATGGAATTTTATCATGTTGCCCAGGCTGGCCTGGAAATTCTGGGCTCAAGTGATCCGCCCACCTTGGCCTCCCAAAATGCTGGGGTTATCAGCGTGAGCCATCTCGCCGGCCATATTCTGGATATTATTTCCTTATCAGATACACAATTTGCAAATATTTTCTCCCATCCTGTGGGCTGAGCCATTAGGTTTTGTTGCCTCTCATAGTTCCAACTTCTGCTCTCTCTTCTCACTCATCCTTCCTGGGATATTACATTGTCATAAGTGGTTTAAATGCTTATATGCTGATGATGCCTGCATCTCTTCTGCCAATCCTGATGTTTCCCCAAGCTCTAGACCACCCGTATATTCAGAAGCCTATTGAAATTTCCACTTGATTGGCAATCACGACATGCTGAAGACCACTCATCTCACTGTCTCATTCCAAATCGACTCCCTTCTTACATTCTCCACCTCTGGCACCACCGTCTCAGTCACTCTAGGAAATATGAAATTGTGTCTAAATCCCTCTCTCTCCCCCACACACTAAGCCCCTCCCAGATACTTGGTAATCGCGTCGTCTCCTTTTCCTGCTCATTACCACTGGCCTTACGTGATCTCACTAGGACGACGGCAGTAGTCACCATCCTTCCTTCCTCAGGCTGTTCTCGTATGCCCACCTGACTGGGCCACAGGCCTGCTGAAAATCCTTTAAACACTTTCAGAAGACGGCCGGGCGCGGTGGCTCAAGCCTGTAATCCCAGCACTTTGGGAGGCCGAGGCGGGTGGATCACGAGGTCAAGAGATCGAGACCATCCTGGTCAACATTGTGAAACCCCGTCTCTACTAAAAATACTAAAAATTAGCTGGGCATGGTGGCGTGTGCCTGTAATCCCAGCCACTCAGGAGGCTGAGGCAGGAGAATTGCCTGAACCCAGGAGGCGGAGGTTGTGGTGAGCCGAGATCGCGCCATTGCACTCCAGCCTGGGTAACAAGAGCGAAACTCTGTCTCAAAAAAAAAAAAAAAAAAAAAAAAAAGACTTTCAGAAGAATGTTCAGTAAGCATGAGCTTACTGGAGGCTCTTTTAGATGATCTGTCTCCTAACCCTCTCAGCTCATCCTGCATTCCTCCTTCACTCACACATTCTGCTTCCACCTTACCAAGACGGTTGCAGGTCGGGAGATACTATCTCGCATCACTCTGCTTTTGTTCCATGCCTTGTGTACTTTCTGGGTGGAGCTTCCTCTGCTCCACCCTTTGCTGTGTGGTGAACTCTTACTCATCCTTCAAATACCCTTGTCCATGGGTCATCTCCACTGCAAAGCCCACTCTGACCTTCCCATGAAGAATTAACTGTTTTCTTTCCCCTTTTGGCTGGTTTTGTGCCCTACACAAACTTTTATTATTGCACATGCCTTACTGTATTAAATTTAATTAGATGGCTGGGCACAGTGGCTCACGTCTGTAATCCCAGCACTTTGGGATGTTGACACAACCGGCAGATCACCAGAGGATGGGAATTCGAGACCAGCCTGGCCAACATGAGGAAACCCCATTTCTCCTAAAAATACAAAAGTTAGCCAGGTATGGTGGCATTCACCTGTAATCCCAGCTACTTAGGAGGCTGGGGTAGGAGAATTGCTTGAATCTAGGAGGCAGGGGTTGCAGTGAGCCAAGATCCTACCATTGTACTCCAGACTGGGCAACAGAGCAAGACTTCATCTCAAATATAAATAAATAAATACATGTAATGAGAGGCCTGTCTTCTCCAGCAGACTATTACCTTTGTATTTCCAGCACCTGGCATGGAGCCTGATGTGATGCAATGCTTCGTTACTGGCATACTTTGGAGATATTGTGGGTTTGGGTCCAGATTATCTCAATAAAGTAAATATAAAAAATAAGTGGGTTGAATCGCAAAAATATTTTGGTTTTCCAGTGCATATAAAAGTAACTATACTGTAGTCTGCTGTGTGCAATAGCATTGCGTTGGAAAAATAGTGTACATACCTTAATTAAAACATACTTGATTGGTGAAAAACGCTGACACAGAGACCCAAAGTGAGCATGCACTGTTGGATAAATGACACAGAGAGACTTGCTCAACACAGGGTAGCCACAAACCCTCAATTTGAAAAAAAAAACAAAAACCAACAAAAAAACAGAATTTGCAAAGTGCAATAAGCTGAAACATAATAAAACGAGGTCTTCCTGTGTATAAATTTTGAACTGTTTAATCAAAACCTCATGGAGTAGGCCAGGCACAGTGGCTCATGCCTGTAATCCCAGCACTTTGGGAGACGGAGGCAGGCGGATCACCTGTGGTCAGAAGTTCAAGACCAGCCTGGCCAACACAGCGAAACTCCATCTCTACTAAAAATACAAAAATTAGCCAGGTGTGGTGTCGGGTGCCAGTAATACCAGCTACTTGGGAGGTTGAAGCAGAAGAATCACTTGAATCTCGGAGGTGGAGTTTTCAGTGAGTCAAGATCATGCCACTGCACTCCAGCCTGGGCAACATAGCAAGACTCTGTCTCAAAAAATAGAGACAAAAACAAACAAACAAACACCTCATGGAGCAGAGCTTCTAAACAGGACAGACAAAGCAATTCCTACCACTTAGGAAAGCATTCATGGAAGTGGCCCCTGCTACTTGTCTCTCCCTGTCCCCAAAGCAAAACAAGTCATAACTGTGGGAGGCTGGACTCACAGCTATTCCCTGCACTCAGTTGCGGCTGGAGTTCAGCTTCCTGTAACTTTAACTCAATTCAAGTACAAAAATTTTATGTCTTAAAGAAGGCAAGCTGCTCCCTTGAGAGGGCCAAATGGGGACTGGGGCAGATAATGCTAGTTTGCCCTCTGAGGGGACAGCAGAGTGGTTTTGGGAACAGCAGGTGTTGGAGGTCCACAGATATCAAAGTGACCTCATGATCACTGCCCAGCTTTGAGGAACCCCGATCCCAAACCCCAGGCCTTATTGACCACATCAGGCAGAAGCTTCCTTATTTATTTCCCTTGTCTTACTCTCTATATAACTTTCCCTCTGGGAGGGGTCAAATTCTTTGGAATTTCTTTTCTTTTAGAGACAGGATCTGGCTCTGTTGCCCCTGCAAAGTGCAGTGGTACAATCACAGCTTACTGCAGCCTCCAGCTTCTGGATTCTAGTGATCCTCCTGCCTCAGCCTCTCAAGTAGTTGGGGCTACAGGTGCCAGCCACCACATCCATCTATTTAAAAAATTTTTATTTTTTATTTTTGTAGAGACGTGAACTGTTTACATTGGCCACGGTGGTCACAAACTCTTGACCTCAAGTGATCTTCATTCTTTGGGGTTTCTCAATTTTATATGACTTTCTTCTAAACAAGGCACCTTGTAGCTTGGCCTGGGACACTTCTGGGTTGAGCAGACCCTCTGCTCTAAACTTTCAGCCTGAGGACAGCTCTGCTACCTCTACAGCTACCCAGGTTATATCAGGCAGATCTAGGAAGCCTTCTCAGCATCATCTTCCAGGAAGAAAAATCCCAGAGAGAGAAAAGAAAAAAAAAAAAAGAAAAAAAAACAATTAAAAAAAAAAAAAAGAAAAAGAAAAATCCCAGAGAATGAGGCAGTTCTGTGTCCTTCAGGAATGGATTGTTTTGGAGGACTTTCAAAGTAGAGTGAACAGAGGCAGTACTGCTTGTCATACAGAGGTGGACGCTGGTGATGTTCTGGTCATCAACAGAGACCTCCAAACCAGATCTATCCAGGTAATCATGTGCGGCCCCTGGGAGGATTCATTTTACAATTACTTGGATCATTTCAGCCATATTTCCCTTTAACGTCACACAATCGATGAGCTTCATTTGTTAGTGAGCATATGGTAACCTAGGACTTCTCCTGTAACCTCTAGGGGTCAAATATCTTTATTAAACACAAAGTTGTACCCACTACTCAGAATTTAAAAAAAAAAATGACTCAGTCCTGTTATGGACTGAGTGGTGTCCTTCCACTTCCAAAGTCAAATGTGGAAGCCCTACCTCCCAGTACCTCAGAATCTGACTGCATTTGGAGACAGACTGGGTGACAAGCTGGATGTGGTGACTCATACCTGAAATCCCGGCACTTTGGGAGGCTGAAGTGGGAGGATTGCTCAAGGCCAAGAGTTCGAGACCAGCCTGGGTAACATAGGGAGACAGTCTCTACAAAAATTAAAAACTTAGGGGGGCATGGTAACATGCACCTGTGGTTCCAGCCACTCTGGAGGTTAAGGGAAGAAGATCACTTGAACCTGGGAGGCTAAGGCTACAGTGAGCCATGCCACTGTAGTGGCATGCCACTGCACTCCAGCCTGGGCAACAGAATGGTGCCCTGTCTTTAAAAAAAAAAATGGGCCGGGCGTGGTGGCTCAAGCCTGTAATCCCAGCACTTTGGGAGGCTGAGGCGGGTGGATCACGAGGTCAAGAGATCGAGACCATCCTGGTCAACATAGTGAAACCCCATCTCTACTAAAAATACAAAAAATTAGCTGGGCATGGTGGCACGTGCCTGTAATCCCAGCTACTCAGGAGGCTGAGGCAGGAGAATCGCCTGAACCCAGGAGGCGGAGGTTGCGGTGAGCCGAGATTGCGCCATTGCACTCCAGCCTGGGTAACAAGAGCGAAACTCCGTCTCAAAAAAAAAAAAAAAAAAAAAAAAAAAAAAAAAAAATGGGTGGGGATGACGAAGTTAAAATAAGGTTGTTAGGGCGGGCTCTCATACAGTCTGACTAGTGTCTGAAAAGGGGATTAAGACACACAGAGACGCCAGGGTGCACAAAGAAAAGACCCTTTGAGGACACAGTGAGAAGGCAGCTACATGAAAGCCCGGAAGAGAAGTATCAGAAGAAGAAGAAAAAAAAAACCTGCCCGCATCTTGATCTTGGACTTACAGCTTCCACAACTGTGAGAAAATAGATTTCTGAGAAAATAGAAGGCTTCATGTTCCTAAATACAGCTCTGTTTGAACATTCTCCCTGCAGCTGGTGTCCCCCACACCTGTTTAAGCCACATCGTGTGTGGTACTTTATTATGGCAGCCACATCAGTCTAAGGCAGGTCCCTTAGATTAGCACATGTGTGTTGTGTGCATGTTCATATGCATGTGTTGTAGTCTATGCTTATGCTATTTGTATGTTATGGTGTTATGAGATGTGTGTATGTCATGATGTGTGTGTGTGTGTGTGTGTGTGTGTGTGTGTGTGTGTGTTATGGTGTGTATTGGGTAAGCATCAAGAAGGGATATGTCTGGGAAATGCCCCTTCAGTTGCCACAGGGAACTGCAGGCCTGGGTTCTCCCCACCATCCAGCTTGCCTGCTCCGCTCTCTCTTCAGGACACTCTATTCTCTGATGTGGGTGGGACTAGTGCCCTTGTGTCAGCGACGGAGAGAAAATAGAATCAGAGATGTGGGTTAGCAGTAGGATGGGGAAGGAAGAAAGAAGCGAATTCATTTATAGTCTGCCGAGAGCCATCCAAGGATCCCGGTGGGAGACGGGGCAGGCAGAAGGCTTCATTTTCCTAAATAGAACTCTGTTTTGACATTCTCCCTGCAGCTGGTCTCCCCCACGCCTGTCTGTCTCACCAAGCGCACTGATAAAAAGCAGCAGGATTTTAGCCTTCC
This sequence comes from Saimiri boliviensis, assembly GCF_048565385.1. Classification (NCBI taxonomy): domain Eukaryota; kingdom Metazoa; phylum Chordata; class Mammalia; order Primates; family Cebidae; genus Saimiri; species Saimiri boliviensis. The sequence continues at coordinate 149,571,677 of NC_133451.1, read as the reverse complement.
ACTGCGCCATCTGGTGGCGTTCAGGAAGAGGCACAGGGGTTCTTGTGCACACACAGCCGCGTCTACCCCAAATTTAACGCCTTACTTTCTGTAAGAGGAGTGAATACAATGACCTGGGAAGAAAGCAGTAGTGCAAAGAGCACTGGACAGCGGTCAAAAGTGGACTCTATCTCTACATCTTATTAGCTATACGATCTTGGGCAAGTTAAGTAATAATTTCTTTGTGACTCCGTTTCTTTATGCAAGAAACATGGATCACTAATACCAACAGGATTTAGTGAGAATTCATCGCGGTGGCTCAAGCCTGTAATCCCAGCACTTTGGGAGGCCGAGGCGGGTGGATCACGAGGTCGAGAGATCGAGACCATCCTGGCCAACATGGTGAAACCCCGTCTCTACTAAAAGTGCAAAAAATTAGCTGGGCATGGCGGCACGTGCCTGTAATCCCAGCTACTCAGGAGGCTGAGGCAGGAGAATTGCCTGAGCCCAGGAGGCAGAGGTTGCGGTGAGCCGAGATCGCGCCATTGCACTCCAGCCTGGGTAACAAGGGCGAAACTCCGTGTCAAAAAAAAAAAAAAAAAAAAAAAAAGAAAGAGAAAAAAGCACCCGGAATGTTACAGTACTGGGGACGTGGTGCCTTTGTTAATGGTTCACCCTTCTTTCCCTTCTTCCTCTCTTCTTGTATTTCCCATGATTTTGTGACTGATCAAAGGTTTTTGGTACTATAGGCACTGCCTTTTTTGAAATTAGCTGGGGGAGGGCTGTTGGTAGAACCTGAGGGTTGTGAGGGCAGAAGGGTGTGGGTCCTGGGAGCCTTGGCTGGGACTAGGAGACCACCAGGCCCCGGCCCTCATTCGGTCATTTGCAGGAATCAGAGCTAGAGTCACAGGCCTGCCCCTGACTTCTTGCTGCAGAAGGGAATCTCACCTACCTATAATCAGAATCAGGAGGTGCTGAGCTCCCCATTACTTTAGGAATCCAGGCCTAGATAATTATTTTACATTATCAATTGTAAGACAGCCTTCAGATCTGGGAATATTATGAGTCTATGAATGAAAGCAACATTTACGAGAACATAAGTCAAAGGCACCAATTATCTAAATGACACAAAATAGACTAACATGGTGCACATGTAGAACATTTACAATTTTGGTTAAAGATGAGAGGAGAAGAATGAGGAGAGTTAAACATTGAGAAAGGGTTCTAACATTAGAAAATAAAAAAAATATTTTCCCCTCTGTTTTTTTTTTTGTTTTAACGGAGTCTCGCTCTGTCACCCAGGCTGGAGTGCAGTGGCACTGTCTCAGCTCACTGCAGCCTCTGCCTCCTGGGTTCAAAGGATTCTCTTGCCTTAGCTTCCTGAGTTGCTGGGACTACAGGCGCCCACCACCACGCCCGGCTAATTTTTGTATTTTTAGCAGAGGCGCGGTTTTACCATATTGGCCAGGCTGGTCTTGAACTCCTGACCTCATGATTTGCCCGCCTCAGCCTCCCAAAGTGCTGGGATTATAGGTATGAGCCACCATGCCTGGCCTTCCCCTCCCAGTTTAAAAAAAAAATAAATCTGATGGGTCGTGCACGGTGGCTCATGCCTGTAATTCCAGCATTTTGAGAGGCCAAGGCAGGCAGATCACTTGAGGTTAGGAGTTCAAGACCAGGGTGGCCAAATGGTAAAACCCTGTCTTTACTAAAAATACAAAATTAGCCAGGCATGGTGGCAGGCACCTGTAATCCCAGTTAGTCATGAGGCTGAGGGAGGAGAATCACCTGAACCTGGAAGGCAGAGGTTACAGTGAACTGAAATCGCACCACTGCGCTACAGCCTGGGCAACAGAGCGAGACCTTGTCTCAATAAAATAAAATGAATACAGAAATAAATAAACCTGATAATATCTCTCCCGCCAGCTTCGTGGGGCGTGCATGTTTGTATATGGCAGCTCCTGTGGAAGCCACACTTTTTCCTGGGCCTGCCTCTGTCTCCTTTAACACCCTGTTGCAGAACTATATGATTCAGCTGGTCAAGAGTCCCAGCCTAACACCTCCCAAATATTTCTGACACAGGACACTAGAATCAGGGACAGACCCTTAAGCCTTCCTGGGGCCCTCTGGTCTCAAGATCAATGAGCTTTACCATCTTTGGTGACCTGGGCTTCCACTTCTTGTCATTTCCAGTGCACTCACAGGCACTTCAAACCTAGCCCCCTGCTTTGGTCTAAATCCTACAGCAGTAAATTGCCCCAGCATTAGTGTATCTAGTTGCTCAGAAACCAAAAATGTGGAAATCCTTACCTCCTTTTTCCTTTCCCTCTATCCTTTATCAGACGCATCCAGTGAAACGCCCGCTTTTCTTCAGTCCATCCTCTCTCCTGAAGCCTCAGCCACGCACTCTACCTTGGGTCTGCTGTGGCCAACTGACTTCCTGTGGAGCCTCTGCAATCCTGCCACCTGAGGGCCACCCGCCATACTCCCGGTGTTCCTGGCTCCTGTCTGAACTGTCACACTTGCAGGGCATGGGGTGGTGTCGCTGGAGCCAAATGAAGCACCCTGGGAGGTTGACTTGTTACCTTGCAGTGAGGTTGTTCGGTGACCCTACTCGGGTGTGACAAAGTACCCCAAAGTTTAAGGATTTATAACAACCATTTAATGAGGCTTTAATGAATTATGTGGGTCAGTAGGGCACAGTAGGACTGGCATGTCTCTGCTCTTCAATGTCTGAGGCCTCAGCTGAGGAGACAATGACTGGGGGTGCCCCCACAGCTGTGGGCTAGAATCATCTGAATGTACATCCATGCAGGTGGGGCTGCCTGCTCGGGCCGTAGCTGGAGCTGTGTCACCCAGAACCCTTACACGTGGGCTCACATGGTGCCCTTCGGGTAGCTGATTTCTCCCATGGCAGCTGAGCTCCAAGCACGAGGGCCCCAGTGAACAAAGCAAAAGCTGCACAGGATCACTCCTGCGTCATGTCCCCACCCCACGATGGGAGACGGCAAAGAATTTGCAGTTATATTTAAAAACTGCCATGGTGGAAACTGCCCCAATGGGAGATGACACATAGAAGATACATTCCTGAGAACACATGGACACATGAAGAGAAAACACACTGGGGTCTTTTGGAGCGTGGAGGATGGAAGGAAGGAGAGGATCAGGAAAAAGAACTAATGAGTACTAGGCTTAATACCTGGGTAATGAAATAATCTGTACAACCACCCCCATGTCACACCTTTACTTATGTAACCTGCACATGTACACCTGAAATTCAAATAAAAGTTTAAAAATATATATAATAAAAGAAGATAAGCTCCATCTCCTTTCCTCCCTCCGGTGGATTGTGCTGAGGGGCAATTTCTCCCCACAGCCTGTCCGGAGACCCCTCGAGGGCTGTCTGGGGGAGCCTGCGCAGTGACAGGCTGTGTCTCATCACAGCTCGTCTGAAACAGCGCCCCACGTGGACGTGCGTTGCTTCCGGCCACTCTGCTCTACTTGGCTCTCCCATCACTCTTGCTGCCCTGATACTGCACCAGCCAAATAAAGCCTCAGCAGTCCAGCCTCGTCCAGAAAGCTTGGGCTAAGGGATCCTCCACAACCCATCCACCCTGAAATCCAATGGATTTGTTCTTTTAAATCTGTTTCTCCATCCACACTGACATTTCCCTCAGCCAGGCCAACATCTTCTCTTGCCTAGACCATAATATCCATTCATATCTGCCCCATCAGTCCACACTGGTGTCGGAGTGATCTTTTGGAAACAAATCTCATCACGAAACCTTCCGGCTTAAAACCCATGACAGGCTTCGCATCTCCTTGTAAACAGGGCCTCTCAACCTCAGCACTACTGACATTGTGAGCGAGGCAACCCTTTGCTGTGGTGGCTACTCTGTGCCATGTAAGATATTTAGCAGCATCCCTGGTCTCTACCCACTAGGTGCCAGTAGCACCTCACTCCGCAGCTGTAATAAGTAAAACCGTCTACAGGCATCACCCAATGTCCCCATGAGGAAGAAAATCATCCCAGGTCGAGAACAGCTGGTATGAGGTAAGCGTACTTAACGTGGCCCCGTGTGGGCTGGCCCTGGCACAGCAGACACTTCTCTCCTCCAGGTCTCTAGGCAACAGCCACACTAGACTTCATTCAGGATTTGCTGACCATGCCATAGCCTTTCCCTCTGCAACCTTTTACTCTTCTTCCTCAGCCTGGAATATTCCCCTTTCTGCTTCCTGTCCATCCTCCGACGCACACACACCTGTGCACCATTCATCCAGCTAACGCTTTAGGATCAGTCCTCAGCCAAAATGTTGCTTTTGTGAAGGCTCTTCTTGCCTCCCAGACTAGGTGAGGTCCAGTACACTCCCTTGGTAGCTGGGACCTCTCACAGCACTTCCCACAATGATCATGAATTAATTTGCTTTGGTTGTGGCTTGTTAAAGTGTGTCCTCCTCACTCTGCTATAAATACCGAAAGAGCAGGGCTGTTGTCTGTCTTGTTCATCTCTGGGTCCCAGCATGTAGTATGGAGCTTGCCATGTGGTAGGTACTCAGTGCCCTTGATGAAGGAATGAATAAATGAATGGGCAGAATGGGCAAATACTACATAGGCCCTTTTTTTTTTTTTTTTTTTTGGGACGGAGTCTCTCTCTGTCTCCCAGCTGGAGTGCAATGGCAAAATCTTGGCTCACTGCAACCTCCATCTCCCAGGTTCAAACGATTCTCCTGCCTCAGCCTCCCAAGTAGCTGGGACTACAGGTACTTGCTACCATGCCTGGCAAATTTTTGTACTTTTAGTAGAGATGGGGTTTTACCATGTTGGCCAGGCTGGTCTCGAACTGCTGACCTCAAGCAATCCAATCGCCTGGGCCTCCCAAAGTGCTTGGATTACAGGCTTGAGCCACCATGCCTGGCCTTATGCGCATTCTTAAGACTATTTTCTGATTTCTTTCTTTCTTTTCTTTTTCTTTTTCTTTTATTTTCTTTTTTGCAATGGGGGCTCAGGCTGGAGTGCAGTGGTGCAATCACATCTCACTGCAGCCTAGAATTCTTGGGCTCAAGTGATTTCCTGCCTCAGCTTCCTGAGTTGCTGGGATTACAGGTGTGAGCCACTGTACCTGGCCCCCTTTCCTTGCTTTAGATTTTTCTCTTTTATTGCAAAGCAGTACCTTCATTCCAGTATGAATAAAGACCCAGTTCTTGGATATTTTACCAACGAAACTGTCTGCCTGTTCCTGAGAAACTCTTCAGACTCTTCCCAGCTCTCTGACCCACTCCTTTCTAAAGAATTTATGCCAAGTTTGTTTGTTTGTTTGTTTTAACTAAGCCACTTTAAAATCCAGAGGTACATCAAGGGATCAAATCAAAGTCCAAGGTGTGGTATCCAATTCCTCAGAATATTGATCAAAAAACAGGCATCCCCCTTGGCTAGAATTTCCCCACCACCAGGTGGAAACCGTGTGTCTCTCCTCACCCCTCCTCCAGCCCCTCACAATTTCCCACCGGGATGCCAAACATCAAGTGTCCTTTTCTGACCCTTCTCCACGGAATGGACGTCTCTGGAGCAGCGTCTGTGTTTGGCTTGGGTCTAGCTCTGAGGGGATCTGGACTCAGGGTTAAATCCCTGTATTTTTACATTTGAGCACCTGTGAGTTTTGAGGAATTGTGTTTATAGGTCGCTTGCTGGAAATGGTCAATGTGTTAATCTCTGAAAAACGGAATTTTTATAGGACATAATTTAGAGATGATTTTGACAGTTTTTGTTAACTGTTTTGTTCCGTTTTCACTGATGGGCATCCGTAGGGACTTCTGGAAACCTGGAGGAGTAAGCTCTCACGGGGACCTCAGACGGTGGCTTGCCCGGAAGCTGAGCAGCCTCCAGCTGTGTTCTCCCGGCAGGTCTGGCAACCCTGGATTGACGCCCCCTAGTGGTTTCACAAAATATATTATTTTGATTGAACGGCTTAAACTACAGCTCCTGTATCTGAATGTGTGGCTGTTAGACTCATTCTTCTGCTAATTAGGGATGAAATTACATGACCAGCCAGACCTCTGAGAAGAGAATCAGAAATAGGCTCATGTAGGAGAGCGCCTGGAAGGTCGGATAAGCTGTTGTGTCTGGAATTCCTGTCCCAGACAGGGTTGTCTGGGAATGGCCAGAGACTGAAATTCTGAGGATATTATCTTGCCCAAGCCTCAGAAGCGAAAGTCAGAAGCAGGCACACTCTAAAGGCAAGCAGGAGGGAAGGAGGAGGAGGAGGAGGAGGAGGGGGAGGAGGAGGAGGGGGAGGAGGGGGAGGAGGAGGAGGGGGAGGAGGAGGGGGAGAAGGAGGGGGAGGAGGAGGAGGGGGAGGAGGAGGGGGAGGAGGAGGGGGAGGAGGAGGAGGGGGCGGAGGAGGAGGGGGAGGAGGAGGGGGAGGAGGAGGGGGGAGGAGGAGGAGGGGGAGGAGGAAAGAGAAGAAGAAAAAGGAGGAGGAGGAAGAAAGAAGGAGAAGGACGAGGGGGAAGGGAAAGAGGAAGGGGAGGAGAAGAAAGAGGGAGGAGAAGGAGGGGGGAGAGGGAGAAAGAAGAAGGAAGAAGACAGAAAAAAAAAGAAAAGAAAAGAGACCCAGGCACCCCGTTTTTGAAGTTCTTTATCATCTTGCTAAGGTAGCTGAGTGAGGCAGTCCCAGGCCTGCATGCCTAACAGTGGCACACTAGGGCTTTCCTGTTTGGGGCCAGCAGGTTTCTCGTTTTGTTGTGTTTCATTTCTTTTTGTACAGGACGTGCCTTGGCCTCCGATCTAGTCCCATCGGTGTTTTCGTGAGTCATGTTCTAACAGGCTTGGGCTGCGCTGAAATGAACGTTGCTTGGTGTGTCAGCCCAGATGCAGGTTTAGCACCGCATTTCAAAGTGAGTAAGACCTGCTTTTAACTGTTTGTTCTTAATCCACCAACCTTTTGTGTTTTCTCATCAAAAGGGGGATAGCTTGCCCTTTTTCTTTTGCCTTAACAAGCCCTGGAGAGACACCAAGTGAAACCACAGTACCCCCTTTTTTCTTTAAGTAGCCCAATCACATGCTAGGCTGGAGGTTTCAAGAGAGTAAACTCTCCTCTGGTGCACAGAAATCTCAGTACCTTCTTTGAGGCAGTAGTTGTTCATCCTGGAGATTTTTCAGTTAAATCTGTGTTTATTTCAAAAACGCCGTTGGTGACTCTAATGTGAGAATCACTGGTCTCCACGCACAGCGAAGCCAGCGGGCAGGAACCTCCTGGGCCCAATCAGCCGAGACTCTGCTCCAGACTGGCATGTCTCTGCTGGCTCTTCGGAGGCTGTTGCTGCATCTCAGCCTTAGATTTCCCTCTCATGTCTGTCTGTTCTTCCCTTCTCCACCCAGGCATCCTGTAAACTCCTCCAGTGGAAACCAGCATTTCTCCTGGGCTGCGCCCCGGAGACCCACATGTCCCATCTCTCCCAGCCTCACCTCTTCCCTCCTGCCACTACCAAACCTTCCATACCCCTTCCTCCTTTATCCTGGCACCACTGATGCTCACTTTGAGCACCTACCAGCTTATTCACCCCCTCAACAGCCCTGCCCCATCTTCCCTCTTTGGGATGCCGTGAAATGGAGTGATTAGGCAAGCTTCTGAAGGTTTCTAGATCTCAGTTTCAGTTTCCTTATCTATAAAATGGGACTAATTTACAGCCTTATAGGAGTTTTGTGCAAGTTACGTGAGACCACGTATGCTTTGCTGGCGTGTAATATGGATCCTGGGTGAGGCCCAGACATCTGCATGTTTCTATCACCTCTGGCGATGGTAGCAGGTGGCATGGGCTATGCTGAGGAACATTGATGAAGACAGTGGTTCTCCACCTGGCTGTGCATTAGGATTATCTGGGAAGCTTAAAAAAGTTCAGGTGGCCAGGCTGAACCTTAGCTAATTAAATCTGAAGTTCAGTATTTTTTTTTCATGATCTGTGGTTTTCTTTTTAATTATCTTAAGTCTTATGATCACACATAATTTTAACATAATTTAAAAATGTGTGTAGGCTGGGCGCGATGGCTCATGCCTGTAATCCCAGCACTTTGGGAGGCTGAGGTGGGCAGATCACCTGAGATCAGGAGTTTGAGACCAGCCTGGCCAACGTGGAGAAACCCCATCTCTCAAAGAAATAAAAATAAGATGGGGCGTGGTGGCTCATGCTTGTAATCCAAGCAGTTCGGAGGCCAAGGCAGGAGGATCACCTGAGGTCGGGAGTTCAAGACCAGGCTGACCAACATGGTGAAACCCCGTCTTTAAAAAAAAAAAGTAAAATAAAAATAAATTAAAATGTGTGTATATCTCCTCTACTTTAATCCTCTTAAATTTGCAAAAGCACTATTCTCAGTTACAAATACACAGCAGTTCCACACTTTTATGTTTCTGAATGACTGTTTAAAGACAATCCTAAATTATAACTTAGTTTGACTTAGATTGTAAAGAATTCAAGAGTGAAGAAGTTTAACTTGCTACTATTGTAAAAGCATATGACCTTATAGATCATCTATAAAATGTGAGAGGTGTTAAATAATCTTTGATACTACACATAAACCACACTAGAGTGCCTTTCAATAAGTAAAAGAAACCATTTTAAATACAGATAATTCTAATCAGATTGGCATAGTTAAGGCCAAAAATACAAAAAGTAGACATTGCTACCTTATTTATCTTCAACCCTTGCCTTTAAAAGCAACTGAACACAAACACAGGTGAATCTTGATTGGTTCTGAGACAGTGAAGGAATTTCCCCAATATTTAAATATATTCACATAACCAGTTATATAAATCTAAATATAAAACCAATCTCTAGTAAGTTTTAAGATGGCACTCATCATCTTTGTGAAAAGCTGAACATTACTAACAAAGTCTAATCATATCTTTGGAAGGGGTAAACAGTGATTGCATTTACTGAATTGGAATTACTATTAAAATTCAAAAACTGAACATATTCCTTTAACCACAAGCCAATCTTCATTTTAAATTAGGACTGCCCAACAAAATATTCTGTTGGTCATTCATGATCTGAATTCCAGTGTACAAGATCTATTAGAGTATGATACACATGAGACATTTGTTGTAATCAATAAGGCAGTGGCCAATTATTATTCATTAGTAGCTTTTTTGAGATAAGCTATCAAGTCTGCCCTTTTTACCTTCTTCTTAATGCTGGCAAAGATCATTTTTCTTCCAGAAACGTACTTGGGATTCTCCAAATACTCCATTCTCTCCCAAAGTGATGCCTTTGTTCTTTTTTTTTTTTTTTTTTTTTTTTTTTGAGACGGAGTTTCGCTCTTGTTACCCAGGCTGGAGTGCAATGGCGCGATCTCGGCTCACCACAACCTCCGCCTCCTGGGTTCAAGCAATTCTCCTGCCTCAGCCTCCTGAGTAGCTGAGATTACAGGCACGTGCCATCATGCCCAGCTAATTTTTTGTATTTTTAGTAGAGACGGGGTTTCACCATGTTGACCAGGATGGTCTCGATCTCTCGACCTCGTGATCCACCCGCCTCGGCCTCCCAAAGTGCTGGGATTACAGGCTTGAGCCACCGCGCCCGGCCGATGCCTTTGTTCTTATTGGCATCAGTATAAGAGAATCCAACGGCCTGACGTGTCTTCTGCCAGAAGAGATGGTGGAGATTAGGCCCAGTCTTGTGCTTGCCTCCCTTTTACGCAGTATGGCACTGGCCGCACTTCTGAATGAAAATCTTCTTGCCTTTCTCAACATCACCCATATTTAATTCTCTTTCTCATCTCTGGCGCAATGCAGGTTACTGCTCCGCAGCCAGATGTCCCACTCTCAGTTCTGTATTTTTTAATGACCCCTACCCACATGATTCCAACATGCAGCCAAAGTTCAGAGCAGAGGCTCTAGGGCAGCAGGACTGGGTTGTACTGACTCTGGACTAGTCACTAACCTCTCAGCCTCAGTTTCTCCATCTGAAAAATGGGAATGATATATGCACTTTACTGTTGGACTATGCAGATTAGTTGAGATAATTCTGTCCTGTGGTTGGCACAGGGCCTAGCATAGCATCTTCTGTTGACTGGATTTTGGTCCCTCATTGGAGTGAGGCCCTCTCAGCAGCCCTGGGCTCCTCCAGAGCACCTCAGCCCTGTGGGCTCCAGGCTGTCCTGTCTCTTGCTGCTCTGCTGGAGCAAGTTCATCCGCTGGGCTCTGAACACGGCCTACAGGAGCCAGGGCAGCTTTATGCCAGTGACCCTGTTTTAAAGCATCTAATACAAGTGTGATTCCGTTAAAATGTTTTGTAGTGATTCCATGAAAAAGGTAAACCAACAGTTCTTTTTGTTGTTACTTAATTGCCAATATGCGGTATGTTACCTAATTTATGGGTTCAAAACCAAAGAAAAAAATTTTGTTTCATGGGTGGTAACCTGGAAACATGGCCACCATTTATAATATTATCTTTTGAGACAGAGTCTGGCTCTGTCGTCCAGGCTGCGGTGCAGTGGTGTGATTTCAACTCACTATAAACTCCGCCTCCTGGGTTCAAGCTATTCTCCTGCCTCAGCCTCCCGAGTAGAGTAGTTGAGACCACAGGTGCTCACCACCATGCCCAGCTAACTTTCATATTTTTAGTAGAGACGGGGTTTCACCATGTTGGCCAGGCTGGTCCTGAACTCCTGACCTCAATTGACCCACCCACCTCGGCCTCCCAAAGTGCTAGATTACAGGCATGAGCCACGGCGCCAGCCATAATATTATTTTTGTGAAAATATGTGTTCTGACGGCTAACCATTCAGCTTACAAATCCCCTTTTGGAACATGAGTGTAGTATATGTGAATGTGTGTTTTGAATGTGTGCATGTGAGTGAATGTGAATGTGTGAGTGCACGAGTGTGTGTGAGTGTGTGTGTGTGTGTGTAGGAATGTGTGTGAATCTGGCTGTGTGTTTGTGTGTGTGAGTGTGACTGTGTGTGGGGGTAGGGCTGCATGTGCTGAGAGCTGTTGAGAATGAGGACTTCATTTCTCCTCACCGATCTCTAGATCCTGCTTTATTTTATCCTCTGCTAAGCCTTATGCAAACTTAAGACAACTCAGGTTGAGACCCTCTATTACTGTCAAAAGCCATTTTAAAGCATTTCAAATGCTCTGTTTCTATTCTTCTGGGAAATCTGTGCTGTCTCAGAAATTATAATGGCATTCTAAGATCATCTGTTGCTTTGTAACATGGCCTTTTCAACAAATAGGCCTAGTTTCTTCTGCCCTCACTCAGGGTTGGAGGGCATCAGGGCTGCAGAGAGAATGGGCAGGGTGGTGACATGTGTGGACAGCCAGAATCATGCCTGGTTCTGTGCTGTTTGCTCCCTCACATGACTTCATTTATTAATCAGAGGAACCTGCAAAGTCAGTATTATCTCCCTTTGAAAACACATGTCCAGCCAGGCGTGGTGGCTCAGGCTTGTAATCCCAGCACTTTGGGAGGCCGAGGTGGGCAGATCACCTTAGGCCAGGTGTTCAAGACCAGGTTGACTGAAATGGAGAAACCCCATCTCTACTAAAAATGCAAAATTAGCCGGGCATGGTGGTGCATGCCTGTAATCCCAGCTATTCTGGATGCTGAGGCAGGAGAATCACTTGAATCCGGGAAGCAGAAGTTGTAGTGAGCCAAGATCACGCCATTGCACTCCAGACTGGGCAACAAGAGTGAAACTCTGTCTCAAAAAAAAAAAAAAAAAAAAAAGAAAGAAAAAGAAAAAAAAAAAGAAAGAAAGAAAAAGAAAATAAAAAAAAAATACATATGTCCAGGAAGTTTAGCAACTTGCCCATCACGACACAGAAATAGGAGCTTAGATCACTAGCTCAAACCTTGTACTCTTTTTTCCTACACTACATTGGTATCTTTATTTTCCTTACTCTTCTGCTCTTTTTCTGTCTCTATCTTTGAGCTTTTGATATGTCGTTACTGGTATTGGGTCGTGGGCAGTTTCTGCAGGAAGGTTGCTGGTATTCAACTATAACCCTTTGCCCTATCTATTCGGGGGTAAAGTCTCCTCAATGGGAATAAAAATCCCTTTGCCCTCTTTAGCTTGGTTCTTCACACTCAGGGTTACAGAGCAAAATGCTATGGTTTCGAAAGGGGAGAAAATATTCTGTAGGATTACTACAATTTCCTAAATTTTTGCAACATGTTGCAAAATGGGGCATAATTTCAAATTGCGTTTGTCTGAGCTTTGCTTAAAAATTTACTGTGTTAAAGCCACTATTAAACCCAGTTTCTCAGGAGACTGAGGTGGGAGGGTTGCTTGAGCCCGGTAGTCAAGGCTGCAGTAAGCCATGATTACGTTATTGCACTCCAGCCAGCATGATGGAGTAAGACCCTATCTCAAAGCAAAGCAAAACAAAACACAATGCAAAAAAAACTGCTGTGTACTTACTAGGTTCTTCAACTAGTCAGGACTTCTAGCAAGGTAATGCAATGAACTCTGGGTACATGGAGAGTTACGTGATCATTGATATCATGATCACTCTGATCGTTCCTGGGAAAGAGGTGTATTTTCTACCTCTCTCTGCCACCTGGCCTGTTGGCAGTGAGGACAGCCTGCTGTAATACTCAGCAGAAACCTGGATGATGAGCTGTCATTTTTGGAAGGTAGCAAGTGAATGGAGAGGATGGGACTAAGGAATAATTGGTGGGGGGGTGCAATTGGTTTGAGGAAAACCTTTTTTTTTTTTTTTTTTTTTTTTTTTGAGATGGAGTCTTGCTCTGTCACCCAGGCTGGAGTGCAGTGCACCATCTACGCTCACTACAACCTCCACCTCCTGGGTTCAAGCGATTCTCATACCTCAACCTCCTGAGTAGCTGGGATTCCAGATGTGCACCACCATGCCTGGCTAATTTTTGTATTTTTAGTAGAGATGGGGTTTTACAATGCTGACTAGGCTGGTCTTGAACTCCTGACCTCAGTTGATCCACCCACCTTGGTCTCCCAAAGTGCTGGAATGACAGACATGAGCCACTGTGCCCAGCAGAGGAAAAATATTTCCACAGTTTAATATCTCATTTTTTTCATCTGTTACCAACATTATACTGAAAGAGTTACATTTAGAGTTTACATTTCATGAAAGCAGTTCATTCACATGGTTCAGGTTTGTTTTTATGTGATCAAATCTTGGCCTCTCTGTTTCACCTTACCTAGAGTATAATTTTGGTAACAATGATTCGGTAATAACTGAAGTCCTCAGAAACTCTTTTAGGTTTGAGTTTACATAGACAATAAAAACATTTTTAAAACATCTTACTATTATTACTACCTTATTCCATGTTGCTGCTATAACAGAATAGCACACACTGGGTAACTTAGAAAGAAAAGAAATTTATTTCTCACAGTTAGGAAGTCAGGAGGTTAGGAGGTTCAATATCAAGGTGCTGGCATCTGGTGAGGACCTTTGTACTGTGTCATCCCAAAGGGTAAGAGAGGGAGGGGGCAAGAGAGGGCCAAGCTCAAGTTTATAACCACCTACTCCTATGATAACAACTTTAATCCCTTCATGAGAGCAGAGCTCTCATGGCCTAATCATTTCTTATTGTCCTACCTTTCAATACCATTTAATACCATTATAATGGCAGTTAAATTTTAACATGAGTTTTAGAGAGGACAAACATTCAGACCATAGCAATTACCAATACACTGTTTGTCCTCTCATTTTCCTTTTCACATAAAAATATAATGACTGAAACATACTAGAAGGATACATGGGAACAACATACAGGGAAAATGTCATTTCTCTTCAACCAATCCAGGGAAACCATACAGAGAAACTAATTTTTGTGAGTTTTTGTTAATGCTATATTGCAGCTGAGGGTCACCTGGAAATTTTATCACTGCAGAGGGCGATAAACATTTCATTATCCAATGCTCCATTCTTTTATACTTTCCTAGAGGCAATAACTACATATAGTGACAACGAAGTACATCTACTTTATGTTAAAGTAGATGCATGGGGTTTTGAAGCACTTGAGGTTTTATTGATTGATTGATTGATTGATTGTTTTTTTTTTACTTTGTGTCAACCATCTCTTAGGATCTGGATTTGGGGGACTAAGAATGGCTGGGAAGAGTCAGTCCTCAGGATTTGTTCAGAAACTAGGAAGTCATCGTTTTTAAATCAGTTGACTAGTACAGGTGTACTCAAGACTTTCTCAGAGTAACAGTCACAAACACCCAAAAGTTGTCCCCATCAGCCAGGACCACATTTCTCTGCCCAGCTCCTCGGGATGCTGTTCCTCTCATACCGAGCAGTTCTCTGACTTTGAGAGCCTCTGCTGGCCCACAGGCCTAATGTAGACCTCTCCTTTGAGATGTGTTTTTTGGGAGGTTGTTTTAGTAGATGGTGATATGGTTCAGGGCAGCTAGTTTGCAGTTTAGAATCTCTGCCGTGTACTGAAGCCCCAAACAATCAAACCCAGTGCACAAGAATGTTTTGGTGCTGCTCTGGCTTCTGGGCTCTGTCTTCTTATCTAATCTTAGTTGTCAGTGATTTCAAGAGCAAACAGCTGAGGAAGCCTGAAGACCAACAAGAAACTTCGAGCAGACCTGGCTTGCAACTATTTATAAATTAATTTTGTCATTCCCTCTTCCCTGTATATACTTCCTTGAATTCTCCTTTGAACTGGTTATAACATCTTACCGGTTCCCTGATGAATGAGTTACCTAAAAATTTTGATATGTTTTCGTTTTATATTGTATGAAAGGCATGATTTTTACCTCTGAAAGTATCTTTTAACCTTAGGTACATTATATACCGAGTACTTGTCTAGATACTTTCTGTGCTTATTTTGCAAACTCACAGAACACTCTTTTATATACCAGGTGGTGTTTTAAGTGCTCTGTAAGTATTAACTGATTTAATCCTTGGAATAGGACTATATCGTTTACACTTCTCTTCAGCTCTTATTGGCCCCATCTCATCAAACAGAGGCTCAGAGAGGCCCGAGGTTGTGTCATTAAACTGTCGGGTTTGCGTGAGGCTGAAGCAACTGCCCTGCCCAGCAGGCACTGGGAGCTCTCCACTAGGGACTGAATGTCTGTGTCCCCTCTGCAATTCATACGTTGAGGTCCTAGCCCCCAGTGTGATGGTATCAGGCATTTGGCAGATAATTAGCTATAGGTGAGGTTATGAGCATAGGTCCCCATAATGGGATGTGTGCCCTTATAAGAAGTGACCAGGGCCGGGCGCGGTGGTCCAAGCTTACAATCCCAGCACTTTGGGAGGCCGAGGTGGGCAGATCACGAGGTCAAGAGATCGAGACCATCCTGGTCAACAAGGTGAAACCCCGTCTCTACTAAAAATACAAAAAATTAGCTGGGCATGGTGGTGTGTGCCTGTAATCCCAGCCACTCAGGAGGCTGAGGCAGGAGAATTGCCTGAACCCAGGATGCAGAGGTTGCAGTGAGCCGAGATTGCACCATTGCACTCCAGCCTGGGTAACAAGAGCGAAACTCTGTCTCAAAAAAAAAAAAAAAAAAAGAAGTGACCAGGAAGCTTGCTCTTCCTCTCTCTCCAGAAAGAAGGTATTCTTCTGCAAGGGTCCCAGGAAGAGGGCCCTCACCAGGAACTTGATCAGCCAGCACTGTCATCTTGGACTTCCCAGCCTTCAGGACTGTGAGGAATAAATTTCTATTGTAAGCCACCCAATCTATGGTATCTTTGTTACAGCAGCTTGAGTCAAGATATACCCTCTAAACGTGCTGTAGGATGAGTTGAGGAAAGGCCCCCAGCTTTGTAAAGATGCATAAAACTGTATCTTTGTTATTATTGTTATTATTATTATTAGATGGAGTTTCACTCTTGTTGCCCAGGCTAGAATGCAATGGCACGATCTCGGCTCACTGAAACTTCCTCCTCCCGGGTTCAAGCAATTCTCCTGCCTCAGGCTCCCAAGTAGCTGGGATTACAGGCGCGCACCACCACACCTGGCGAATTTTGTATTTTTAGTAGAAATAGGGTTTCTCCATGTTGGTCAGGTTGGTCTCAAACTCCCAACCTCAGGTGATCTGCCCATGTCAGTCTCTCAAAGTGCTGGGATTACAGGCATGAGCCACCACACCCAGCCAATTTTTATTATTTATTTTCTTACTTTATCACCCAGGCTGCAGTGCAGTAGAATGATCTTGGCTCACTGCAGTCTCAGGCTCCTGGGTTCAAGCAATCCCCTTGCCTCAGCCCACGTAGCTGGGACTACAGGCACGTGCCACCATGCCCTGCTAATTTTTGTATTTTTTTTAGAGATGGGGATTTGCCGTGTTACCCGGACTGGTCAGAAACTCCTGAGCTCAAGGCATTTGCCCATCTCGGCCTCCCAAAGTGTTGGGATTGCAGATATAAACTGCATCTTTAAAGAGCAAAACAATTGTGTTGACAGAGGGGAGGAGGCTGTGAGAAATGGATTCTACAGAAGAAGCCCCCAGCTGTGGAGGCCTGTTCTCTATCTGGGTGGCCTGTGACTTTGTCTGACAGTGTCAAGGCCTCCGGCAGGTGTGGTGACCATATGTGCCGTTTCCTACTAGAGGTTCCACTTAAATATTGGTCCATTTCTTTCCTCAAAAACATGTATCCTGGTTTATTTTTTAAAAAACGGCTGGGCGCTGGGTGTGGTGGCTCATGCCTGTAATCCCAGCACTTTGGGAGGCTGAGGCGGGTGCATCACAATATCAGGAGTTCGAGACCAGCCTGACCAATATGATGAAACCCCCGTCTCTACTAAAAATACAAAAATTAGCTGGGAGTAGTGGCAGGCACTCAGGAGGCTGAGGCAGAGGTTGCAGTGAGCTGAGTTGTGCCACTGCACTCCAGCCTGGTGGCAGAGCAAAACTTCGTCTCAAAAAAACAAAACAAAACAAACAAAAAATTGATTAGGCACAGTGACTTGTGGTTGTAGTCCTAACCACTTGGGAGGCTGAGGCAGGAGGATCACTGAGGCCAAGAGTTGGAGGCTGCCGTGAGCTATGATTGTGCCAGTACACTCCAGACTGGGTGACAGATCAAGACTCTGCTTAAAAAAAAAAAAAAAAAAGTAAGATTATCATTAGAGAGTCTCAGGGTGACAGTGAGAGGCAGCCTGGTGCAGGAGATAAGGCACAAGTGGAATCTGCTAGACTGGGTTCAAATCCTAAGTCGGTCATTCATAGCGTGGATAAATTAAAATTGGCTTAAATTAACATTTAGAATTTCAACGGGATTAAGGAAATGCTTCCTTCTAACTTTTTCCACAGGAAGTGAGAAAGGTCTAGGCAAGGCCCGGGGAGGGAAGGGCGTGGGAATGAACGGGATCCAGAGAGTCTGTGCATTGGCAGAGAAGATAGCTAACTAGCTGTGGCGCTGCGGCTGAAGGCCTGGTTCCCGGTGAGCTGCAGCCCTGCCCGCTGGCCGTGGGAGACGCTTCACACAAACGCAGGAAGCAACTCCCAGCCCCATAAAGATCTGTGACCGGCAGCCCCAGCACTGCCTGCCTTCCTGACTTCTGCTCCAGAGCAAAGGTCATTCAGCCGCTTGAATCAGCCTTTTTCCCCCCCTTCCCCAACTTTGTTAACCTGATAAGGAAGGTCAGCACTCAAAGTCAAGAAGAGCCTCTTATCTTCCCCTGCGCTCTACAAATAGTTCTGTGAGAAAGATGGCCGGGAACTCGATCCTGCTGGCTGCTGTGTCTGTTCTCTCGGCCTGTCAGCAAAGTAAGAGGCATGGGAAGTTCGTGTGTGTGTGTGCGTGTGAGACGGGGCTGGCGGGAGAGAGATTGAGAGGGAGGGAGAGAGGGAGATGGGTCCGGTGTTTTGCTTCCTACTCGCCCTTGCAGGTGGCTCTGGGTCCTCAGAGCACAGTCTCCAGAGGGTCACCCGTGCCGCCTGCGCCCCTCCTTCCCAGGGGCAAGCAGAGACGGAGAACATTCCAGAGGTTAGTTCTCCCAAGTGGAACGCTGTGGGCCTCACAGCTCGCGATGCTGCATCATCTGTGGTTATGACCCACAAGCCATTCAAATGAGCATTATTAGTAGCCTGCTTACCTGCAGGAAGTGGTGTGAATATTAATTACCAGTGTTCTAAAGGTAACGTTCCTGCTTCTAAACCTCGTTGTGATTTCCTGAACGCTGATGTTTTAATTAATGTGTTTTCTTAAATAAACTGCCTATGGTGGTATGATTATCAGATTGAAAAAACCTTCAGAAATATGAGCTTTAGATTAAGTAATTAGCTCTAAGTTTTAAAACGACTTCCCACTAGGATTATTCAATATATCCTGACTGCCTGGTTAAATAGAGGGCTTTTACTCCATGGGACTCATATTTGCTCAATTCATGTTATCTTACCTACAGTGTCAGCTGGGGAAAGGGGTTTGAGCACAAGAGAGCAAGACTTCTTAACCAAGCATGCGTATTTCTTTATATTTCCAAGTCTGCCTGTACCAGGAAATAGGGCTGTACTGTAGACTGCTCAGGTTACACAAACAGCCAGAAGCAGGAAGGCCTCACAGCTAAGGATCCAGTCCCGGCCTCCCTGCATGCTAACGTCTAGCCAGCCTGTTTTGTGATTGTATGGAGATCTTAAACCTTCAGACACACGTTCTGTGGTTTGATTCACAAGCTGTCGTGGAAGAGAGCAGGGTATTTGTTTCTAATTAAAGAATCACTTAGATCTGCTAAAAGAAAAACCCTAGACAAATTACATTTAACTGAGTTTAATTGAGCAAAGAACAATTCACAGTTGGGCATGAGGAACTGGAATAGGTTTGGAGAGACTCTGCGGCTGCCACGTGTTAGATTTATGGACAGAAAAAGGAAAGTGCCTTCCAGAAAACGGAAGCGTATAGTACACGATGTATGGAGGAACCTTTAGGCCGAAGTTAAAATATGTCACAAGGTAGCTTTAGGCTAAATCTAACTTAACAGGTCTAAGGTGACCCATCCTAACTCACAGGTGCTACCAAACCTGCATGTGCCTTTATCCTAGGCCTGCAGAGGGCCCAGGAGCGGGTCCACAGATGCCCCAAGGCTGGCAGAGGGGCTCATCCTCCCTATTTGCTGCTCGTGCAGGGGATTGTGTGAACGGGGCCAGAATGTCAGGAGGCTGGATGGAGACGGGGGTAGGTGGGGAGAGAGAGGAGAGGAGACTGGGTGAATGATGATTCCTGGTGAACAGGGAATGTTTCATGATGAGGTATTAGGGCCGGGTGTGGTGGCTCACGCCTGTAATCCCAGCACTTGGGGAGGACAAGGCCGACGGATCACGAGGTCAAGCCATTGAGACCGTCCTGACCAACAAGGTAAAACCCCATCTCTGCTAAAAATACAAAAATTAGCTTGGAGTAGTGGCATGCACCTGTAGTCCCCAGCTACTCAGGAGGCTGAGGCAGGAGAATAGCTTGAACCCCGGAGGTGGAGGTTGCAGCGAGCTGAGATTGCGCCTCTGCACTCCAGCCTGGAGACAGTGAGACTCCATCTCAAAAAAATAAAATAAAATAAAAATAAGGTGTTGATGAAAATAGTTGAACTCTGTAAAATATTTGAAAGGATTTATTCTGAGCCAAACATGAGTGACCAGTAGCTGGTGACACAGCCCCAGGAGATCCTAAGAACATGTGCCCGCCGGGCGCGGTGGCTCAAGCTTGTAATCCCAGCACTTTGGGAGGCCGAGGCGGGTGGATCACGAGGTCGAGAGATCGAGACCATCCTGGTCAGCGTGGTGAAACCCCGTCTCTACTAAAAATACAAAAAATTAGCTGGGCATGGTGGCACGTGCCTATAATCCTAGCTACTCAGGAGGCTGAGGCAGGAGAATTGCCTGAACCCAGGAGGCGGAGGTTGCGGTGAGCCGAGATCGCGCCATTGCACTCCAGCCTGGGCAACAAGAGCGAGACTCCGTCTCAAAAAAAAAAAAAAAAAAAAAAAAAAAAAGAACATGTGCCCAAAGGGGTCGGGCTACAGATTAGTTTTATGCGTTTTAGGGAGACATAAGACATCAGGCAATTCATATCAGATGTATGTTGGTTTGGTCCCCAAAGGTGGGACAACTGGAAGTGGGGCATGGGCTTCCAGGTCATAGGCAGACTTAAAGATTTTCTGATTGGCAGTTGACTAATAGAGTTTATCTACAGACCTCAAATCCGCAGAAGGGAGTGTCTGAGTTAAGGGGTTGTGGGGCCAAGGTTCTTACTATGCAGATGAAGCTTCCAGGTACCAGGGTTTGGAAAGAATAGGTTGTAAATGTTTCTTATGAGACTTAAAAAAGGTGCCAGACTCTGTTAGTTCTCTCCTGGATCAGAGAAAAGACCTGAAAAGGGAAAGAGATTTTCTGCTGAATGTAGACTTTTTTTGTAAGAGACAATTTTGCAGGACTATTTCAGAATATGACGAATATATTTTAGGGTAAAATACTTCAATTTCTTTCAAGGCCTACTATCTGTCATTTGATGCTCTACTAGATTCAGGCTGGAATTTGGTGTCGTATTGCTACAAAAATGTCTTAAGTGTTAGGCTTTTTAAAGGGAAGATGAGGGTTAAAGAAAGAGAGAGAGAGAGAGAGAGGCTTTAAAACAACTCAGGTATATTGCAAAAACCTGTGGAGGCAGGGGACCAGCTTAACGCCAGAGCCCCCCACTGCTTACGGGCTGGGATATGTATAGATATGGGCGGGAGGGGTTTGGGCAGTGTGGCTTGCTGCCCTGGAGGATATTGATAAGATGTTCCTATGGTCAGGTGGTTTGGCCAGGGATGTTCCTTGGGCCCTTTGTCCAGCAGGATATGATAGGGATGTTCCCTTAGTTGGGTCTTTGCTTGGCAGGGTATGATAAGGATGCCCCTGTGCCTTGTGGTCAGGTGGCTGGGAAGGATGTTTCCCAGGGCCTGAACCCCCATGGAATGTTTCATTCTGACCACGATCTGTGAAACGGCAGGGGGCTTACAAAATGGCACAGTTTGGACTAACATTAAGGTCTGTTGCTTTTTTTTTTTTTTTTGAGACAGAGTTTCGCTCTTGTTACCCAGGCTGGAATGCAATGGTGTGATCTCAGCTCACTGCAACCTCCGTCTCCTGGGTTCAAGCAATTCTCCTGCCTCAGCCTCCCGAGTAGCTGGGATTGCAGGAACGCGCCACCACGCCTAGCTAATTTTTGTATTTTTGGTTGAGACGGGGTTTCACCATATTGGTCAGGCTGGTCTCAAACTCGTGACCTTGTGACCTGTAATCCCAGCACTTTGGGAGGCTCACCTCAGCCTCCCAAAGTGCTGGGATTACAGGCATGAGTCACCACACCTGGCCTCCTCCGTCTTCTTTTCCACATAAGGTAATGAGCTCTGAGGGAGGAGAGGTCAGGCAATTGTGCTTGTGTTAGGGAGTCCGGTTTTTAGGTAGATAAGGGAGCTTCAGAGGACTACCCAGCCACATCCTGTGCCTTGGTAGAGACCACGGGTTGAGACAGGAGGCAGTGGAAAGGTCATAAGGGTCTTGAGGCCACTTGTTTAGTTCAGTCATATTCTGAGGTGTAAAATATTCTGGTTTCCTTCAGGGGGGTTAACAGAAATACCAAATTCTGTGAAGTCTTCTAAAGAAGATTATTCTGAGCCGATGTGAGTGACTGTGGCTCAGAGAAAACACAAACCCAAGAAGCCTTCAGTGGGTGGTCCCAAGGTAACTGGGTTACAGTTTGGGTTGATACATTTTAGGGAGGCAGAAATTACAAGCAAAGACGTAAATTAATATGTGGAGGGTATCTACTGGTTCGGCCCAAAAATGTGGGATATTTTGAAGCAGGGGGCTTATGGGTTATAAGTGGACTCAGATTCTCGAATCTGCAGTTGGTTCAAAGAGTAAAACTTTGAAGACTTGAATTCAGCACAAAGAAATGCTTATATTAAGAGAAGGAAGTGGCCGGGTGTGGTGTTTTCATGCTGTAATGAAGCACTTTGGGTGACCAAGGTGGGCAGATCGCTTGAGCCCAGGAGTTCAAGACTAGTCTGGACAACATGACGAAATGCTGTCTCTATTAAAAACACAAAAAATTAGCCAAGTGTGGTGGTGCTCACCTGTAATCCTAGCTACTCGGGAGGCTGAGGTGTGAGAAGTGCTTGAGCCCATGCGTTACAGTGAGCCAAGATCATCCCACTGCACTCCAGACTGTGTGACAGTGATGCCCCATCTCAAAAAAAAAAAAAAAAAGATAAAGAGGTCAGTCATGTGATGCTATACCAGAGTCAGATTGGAAAGTAAGCCACATACTGGGTTAATTGAAAACAAACTGGCCTGGTAAGGTTTGATGGTTTGTAGGGCATGACTTAACCCTTTCCTTGCAAGGCCTTAGGGCTTGTATACAATTCGGTGTCTTCTTGCTGCAGTCCACTGTGTTAGTCCCCATTTCAACCTTAATCCTGGGCAGTTGTACTTAAACTCCAAAGGGAGGGGCACAACCAGGTGTGTCCTACCCCCTTCCCCTCAGGCAGGGGAATCCAGTTTTTCAGGTCTCTCTGGGGTTGTTTTGGCCAAGAGGGGGTCTGTTCAGTTGTTTGGGGGCTTAGGATTTTATTTTTGGTTTAAAAGGGTCTCAATTCACTCTCCTCAACATATGTGCATCTCTGGAGGCAGCTAGGGAAAGAGGAGGGACAGGCAAAACTGAGGGAGATTCTTCTCAAGAGGTTTTGGTCAACTCATAAGAAGGGAAATAAAGTTGAAACTCTACAGAAAAGAAGATGAAATAGCACCCCACTCTCATCATGTATTCATCATATATATATATATATATATATATATATATATATATACATTTTAAAAATTATTTATTTATTTATTTATTTTGAGACAGAGTCAGGCTCTGCCGCCCAGGCTGTATCACAGTGGTGTGATCTCAGCTCACTGCAGCCTCCGCCTCTCAGAGTCAAGCAATTCTCCTGCCTCAGTCTCCTGAGTAACTGGAACTACAGGTGTGCCACCACGCCTGGCTAATTTTTTTTTCCTGTTTTTTGTTTTGTTTTGTTTTGTTTTGTTTTGAGATGGAGTCTCATTCTGACCTAGGCTGGAGGGCAGTGGTGTAATTTCGGCTCACTGGAACCTCTGGGTTCAAGCGATTCTCCTGCCTCAGCCTCTTGAGTAGCTGGGATTACAGGCATGTGCCACTGCACCTGGCTAACTTTTGTATTTTTAGTAGAGATGGGGTTTCACTATGTTGGTCAGGCTGATGTTGAACTTTTGACCTCAGGTGATCCACCCACCTCAGCCTCCCAAGGTGCCACAGCACCTGGCCCTACTCTCATCACATTATTCCAAAAATAGCTGTGGTCTCCCTGAGGCCCCTGGCCTGAGAGAACAGAAGGGCTTCTATCCCTTGGGGCTGGAGCTGAGCCCAGCTGAATCCTCTTTCCTGGGGCTGGGTTGGGAGTAGGTGGGCTATCTCAGCACCTCTTCCATTGACTGAAGCTCATTCCTCACACTTGCTAGTGTCATAAACAATGCCCACCGGATGCCATTCACCTAAGAAAAGATAGCACTTTTAAGGCTCGCTTACTCACAGCCTCATTTTGAAGCTCTAGGCTCTTGTGCATTACTAATTCATAAATCTAGGAGCATCTATCTTTCATTATTTCCGTTTTATAGGTGGAAACAAGAAGATTTGCCAAGTGTTTTCTGCAAGGTTGTGAAGCAAGTTAGAAGCCATGGTAACAGCAGGTGCAGAGTGGCCACTCCTTATTTCCCCCTCAATGGACAAATCCCCTTTTTTTGGGCACTAGCTGATCCCATGAGTTATTGGCCTGGGATCAGGCTGTCCTGGAGAGATGGAGCCCAGGGTTGGAGACGGTCAGGACCCATCCCGTACATTCCTTCTTTCCACTGTGCTCTCTTAGCCTGCAGTATGAATGAGAAAAACTCTAATCCTAAGCATTTACACAATTTTTTTTGTTGTTTTTTTTGTTTGTTTGTTTTTTGACTTGGAGTCTCAGGCAGGAGTGCAGTGGTGCAATCTCAGCTCACTGCAATCTCTGCCTCCCAGGTTCCAGTGAATTTCCTGCCTCAGCCTCCCGGATAGCTGGGACTATAGGTATGTGCCACCATACCCAGCAAATTTTTGTATTTTTAGTAGAGGTGGGGTTTCACCATGTTGGCCAGGATGGTCACAAGCTCTTGACCTCAAGTGATCTTCTTGCCTTGGCCTCTCAGAGTGCTGGGATTACAGGCGTGAGCCACTGCACACTTTAGATATTCAGTGACAATGTTTAAATCCTAAACAACAGCTTATTTGTTGCAGAAGGGAGCAGAGGGGAAGTCAAGAGTCTGCTTTGAGAGTCCTTGCTACACCAGGATCAACATTGACAGACTTCTTGTGAGAGGGCAGATCGTGTCCTGTTCAGTAGGAAACACACTGCCCCCACTTCTCTAACGCAGGGAGAGACCGAAGCTACATACTTGGTGTGGAATTTTAAAAGAAACTCATTTTTAAAACATTAGCATGTAGGAAACAGATATTGAGGTACTAAAACCAGTCAGACAAGGGGATAATGTGGGAGACAACTGAAGGGAAATAACAGATGCTGTCAACCAATTGAACATGGGTGAGTCCATTCGCCCAGCACACAGAAACAAACATAAGCACCAGGATTTGCAGTGACAGAAAGTGGGGCATTGATTGAGTGTGCCAAGCAAGGAGAACTAGGTGCTAACGCCTAAGACCTTAAATCCCCAATGGCTTTCAAGCAAGGGTTTTACCATTTTATTTATGCTATTACTATTATTTGAAACACGGTCTCGCTCTGTCACCCAGGCTGGAGTGCAGTGATCCTTGCTTACTGCAACCTTGTCCTCCCAGGCTTAAGCAATCCTGCTTACTCAGCCTCCTGAGTAGCTAGGACCATCACCACACCTGGTTAATTTTTGTATTTTTATTCTGTAGACATGGGGTCTCACTATGTTATCCAGGCTGGTCTCAAACTCCTGGGCTCCAGCAATCCTCCCACCTCGGCCTCCTAAAATGCTGTAGATTACAGGTGTGAGCCACCACACCTAGATGGGTTTTTAAAATTTATTTGTTTTATAGGGACAGGGTCACATTATGTTACCCAGGCTGGTCTTGATCTCCTAGTCTCAAGTAATCCTCCCACCTCAGCCTCCCAGAATGCTGGATTACAGGTGTGAGCAACCACTCCTGGCACAAGCAAGAGTTTTTAAAGGCAAGGGTGCATTTCAGGAAAGCAGGAGGTATAGGAAAATCATAATAAATCAATACATGAAGGTTATACCTTGGTTTGGCCCCAAAAGGCAGGATATCTTGACAGAGGGGCTTATAGGTCATAGGTGGATACAGAGATTCTTTGGTTTGCAATTGGTTAAGAAAGCAAAGCTTTGCCTAAAAACTTGGGGTCAGCAGAAATATTAAGGTTCTAAATCAAAAAGTATGTGAGACAAGTTTCAATCAATTTAGAAAAATTATTTTGCCAAGGTTAAGGATGTGCCCGTGACACAGCCTGGGGGGTCCTGACAACAGGTGCCCAAGGTGGTCAGGGCACAGCCTGGTTTTATACATTTTAGGGAGGCATGAGACATCAATCCATATATGTCAGATGTACATTGGTTCAGTCCAGAAAGGCGAGACAACTCAAAGTGTGGAGGGGCATCAGGTCATAGGTAGATAGGAGACATTCTTTTGAGTTTCTGATTAGCCTTTTACTGAATCAAAAGAAGCAATCAAATATGTACGTAAGTGAGCAGAGGAATCACTTTGAGTTCTGTCTGTCCTTTGTCCACAAGGAAT
This sequence comes from Saimiri boliviensis, assembly GCF_048565385.1. Classification (NCBI taxonomy): domain Eukaryota; kingdom Metazoa; phylum Chordata; class Mammalia; order Primates; family Cebidae; genus Saimiri; species Saimiri boliviensis. The sequence continues at coordinate 149,545,932 of NC_133451.1, read as the reverse complement.
TTCCTTGTGGGTAACTTGTGAGGAAGATATGAAACTTTTTTTTTTTTTTTTTTAAATCTGGGGTCGGGTGCAGTGGCTCACACCTGTAATCTCAGCACTTTGAGAGGCCAAGGTGGGCAGATCACTTGTGGTCAGGAATTTGAGACCAGCCTAGCCAACATGGCGAAACCCTAGCTCTACTAAAAATACAAAATATTAGCTGGGCATGGTGGCACATGCCTGTAATCCCAGCTATTCAGGAAGCTGAGGCAGGAAAATTGCTTGAACCCGGGAGGCAGAGGTTGCGGTGAGCTAGGATTATGCCACTGCACTCCAGCCTGGGTAATACAGTGAAACTCTGTCTTAAAAAAAAAAAAAATCTTTGTAGCTATTTTGTCCAGTGCAGTTCCCAGCTTGACTTTCCCCTTTGGCTTAGTGATTTGGGGGTCCCAAGATTTATTTTCCTTTCACAAGGTTTAACCTGTGTGTGTGATTCTCTGCAGGCCCCTCAGGAAGAAATTTAGAATGGGGAATAGTGGTCAGAATTCAGTCCTCACAGTGGTCAGCATTTTCCATCTGGGTAGGGGTCCTGGTTTCTGAGAAACAACTCAAGAACCTATGTTAAGATGTTTTCTTTAGTTTCAGCAGGCAACCGAACATTTTGTAACTCTATCTTATTTGGGTGACTGTTACTTAAACTATTATTACCTTCTCATTTAGGTCTGAAGGCTAGCGAGTTGCCTGGAATTTCCCTTGAAGGAACTCGTTTTTCTTTATTTCCATGCCTGAGGGGGCTGGCAGGCCCCTAAGAGTGTTCCTTGCTCTGTCTCAATGCCAGTTTATTATGGGGTGAAAAGGACAGGAGGCAAGACCTACTGACGGTTCAAAAACTGACACAGGAGGAAGTGTGGATGTGAAAGTGAAAGAAGTCCACAGAACTCATCACAAAGTGAAGGTGGTCTCAGGCATCAGAATTGATTATCTAATGAAGTGAAGGAGAAGAAAGTCATACCATTTTATAACAGAGAAACTTAGACAGGCAGGGAGCCATCATCCCCAGAAGTTTTCTTGTACCTGCTGGGCAGGGTGTCAGAGCCCTAGCAATGGAAAGTGGTTGGCCCGCAGGGAATAAGAATTTACTGACAACAGTATAGGTTTGTAAAGGAAAGTTTTATTAGATTGAGAGAAAGCTGCAGAAGAATGCAGCAGGGTGCCTCAGCAAGAAGACGGAGCATGCCAGGGAGGATTTTCCTTAGGGGTGTTTATGGATCTTAAAGCAAGAGCTTAAGGGTAATTTGGACCATATTAGCCACATATGTCATGATAAATGATTACACTTGTAGACATTTTGGTGTTGTAATGTCAGCAAGTTGTACAATGAGCTTCATCATGCATGCATCCCGGAGATGTATAGATGTAGAGAAATTCTAGTTACATATAAATTTTGGGGAAAGAAGCCTGGACCAGCTTTAGATATAGGGAAGTCTAATTACTCCTAAACTCCTCAGATAAAGAGTTCTGTCTCGATCGAGACCAACCTGGTCAACATGGTGAAACCCCGTCTCTACTAAAAATACAAAAAATTAGCTGGGCATGGTGGCACGTGCCTGTAATCCCAGCTACTCAGGAGGCTGAGGCAGGAGAATTGCCTGAACCCAGGAGGCGGAGGTTGCGGTGAGCCGAGATCGCGCCATTGCACTCCAGCCTGGGTAACAAGAGCGAAACTCCGTCTCAAAAAAAAAAAAAAAAAAAAAAAAAAAAGAGTTCTGTCTCTGGATGATCTGCTTCATGGCCACAAGGTGGTCTTTGCTCTCTTTAGCAGCCCCTCCCTCCTGGCCTCCTCATCTCCAGGCAATGTTTATGTCACTATAGATTCATTAGCACTTTGAGAATTTTATGTAAGTGAGCTGGGCACAGTGGCTCATCCCTGTAATCCCAGCAATTTGGGAGGCCAAGGCAGGCAAATCACGAGGTCAAGAAATTGAGACCATCCTGGCCAACAGGGTGAAACCTCGTCTCTACTAAAAAATACAAAAATTAGCTGGGCATGGTGGCATGAGCCTGTAGTCCCAGCTACTCGGGAGGCTGAGCAGGAGAACTGCTTGAACCCAGGAGGTGGAGGTTGCAGTGAGCCGAGATTGCGCCACTGCACTCCAGCCTGGCGTCTGGTGACAGAGCAAGACTGTCTCAAAAAAAAAAAAAAAAAAAAAAAAAAAAAGAAAAGAATTTTATATAAGTGAAATATACAGTAGTATTCTTTTTTTAAAAAAAAATCCTTGCTTTCATTCATCATAATTATTTTGAGATTCAATCATTTTTTTGGGATATCAATCATTTATTCCTTTTTCTTACCGTTAAGTAGTATCCCATTGTAGGGCTATATCATGATTTATTTATCTACTCACTTGTTGATGGACACTCATATGAGTCAGGGTTCTCCAGAGAAACAGAATCAATACCCACACTCACACATAGACATACACACGGAGAATTATTCTGAAGAATCGGCTCACACAATTGTGGGGGCTGGCAAGTCTGAAATCTGCAGGAAAGTCTGGTAGGCAAAAGTTGATGTTACAATCTGGAGTTGAAGGCAGTCTGGAGGCAGAAGTCCTTTCTCTTTGGGGGAGCTCAGTCTTACCTCCTAGGGCCTTCAGCTGACTGGATGAGGCCCATTCACATTAAGTAGGATCATCTGCTTTACTTGAAGTCAGTTGATTTCAATATTAATCACATCTAAAAAGTACCTTCAGAGCAACATCTTGGCTGGTGTTTGACCAGACAACTAGGCGCCATATGCTAGCCAAGTGGTTGCATAAAATTAGCCATCACAGAGTTGTTCCTAGTTTTTGGCTATTACAAATCAAGCTGCTGTGCATATTTGTGTACAATTCTGTGTCCTGAAGGAAATAAAAATATTTTACTCCAAGATGTATTTCTTTGACAGAGTTTGAAGTGGCACTGTGAAGCTGTCTTTTCTGGGGGAACTGTGCATTGCGGAGAATCTCCATTAATGCAGCCAGGCCTTCCCTTGTCCAGATCTGGGGAGAGTAATGGAGTCTGACACCTGTAAAGATCTGGAAGAGGGCCGGGCGCGGTGGCTCACGCCTGTAATCCCAGCACTTTGGGAGGCCGAGGCGGGTGGATCGCGAGGTCAAGAGATCGAGACCATCCTGGCCAACATGGTGAAACCCCGTCTCTACTAAAAATACAAAAAATTAGCTGGGCATGGTGGCGCGTGCCTGTAATCTCAGCTACTCAGGAGGCTGAGGCAGGAGAATTGCCTGAACCCAGGAGGCGGAGGTTGCGGTGAGCCAAGATCGCACCATTGCACTCCAGCCTGGGTAACAAAAGCGAAACTCCGTCTCAAAAAAAAAAAAAAAAAAAAAAAAGATCTAGAAGAAACACTTACCATCTATTTTCTCTGAGGGCTGCTATCTGTGAGATTTCATCTGCATAACATGATCCCCTTTGCCGGCTGAGCCTCCTCTTCTTCCCCTCCCATATCCTGTCTTGCCACTAAAACCCTGACTTACACCATAAGCTTTGTTTTTGTTTTTGTTTGAGATGAAGTCTTGCTATGTCACCCAGGCTGGAGTGCAATGGCGCAGTCTTGGCTCACTGCAATCTCGGCCTCCAGCGTTCAAGCAATTCCCCTCCCTCGGCCTCTTGAATAGCTAGGGACTACGGGTGTGTGCCAACATGTCTGGCTAATTTTTTGTATTTTAGTAGAGACAGGGTTTCACCATGTTGACCAGGCTGGTCTTCAACTCCTAACCTCAGGTGATCCGCCCCCCTTGGCCTCCTAAAGTGCTGAGATTACAGGTGTGAACCACTGCGCTCAGCCCCATAAGCTGCTTTTCTTGGCTGTGTTGTGAGCCTGCGTTGTTTCTGTGAACTCAAAATATCTGATAGGTCTCAACCGATTTAGAAAGTTTACTTTGTCAAGGTTAAGGACATGCCTGTGACACAGCCTCAGGAGGTCCTGATGACGTGTGCCCAAGGTGGTCTGGGTACAGCTTGCTTTTATACATTTTAGAGGGATATGAGACATCAATCACTATGTGTAAGATGTACATTGGTTTGGTCCAGGTAAGGCAGGACAACTCCAAGAAGGGGCTTCCAGGTCATAGGTAGAGAAGAGATAAAGGTTGCATTCTTTTGAGTCCTTGATAAGCCTTTCACTGAATACACAATTTAGTCTGGCTCAGCGAATCTGCATTTTTACATAAACAATAGGGCGGAGGAAGCAATCAGATATGTGTTTGTCTCAGGTGAGCAGAGGGATAACTTTCTGTCCAGCACCTGTGAAGATAAGCTTTTCCTTGTGGGCAAATTGTGCTTGGTAGTTATCTTATTTAGGAAGTAAAATGGGATACAAGTTTGCTTGCTGTAGTTCTCAGCTTGACTTTTCCCTTGGCTTAGTGATTTTGAGGTCCTGAGATTTATTTTCCTTTCATATTTCTGTGACCCTAAAATTACATATGGAGCCAGTCATGATGGCTCACACCTGTAATCCCAGCACTTTGGGAGGCCAAGGTCGGGGGATCACCTGAGGTCAAGAATTTAAGACCAGCCTGGCCAACATGGTGAAACCCCATCTCTACTAAAAATGAAAAAATTAGCTGGGCTTGGTGAACACCTGTAATTCCAGCTACCTGGGAGGTTAAGGCAGGGGAATCACTGAGAGATGGAGGTTGCAGTGAGCTGAGATCCCACCACTGCACTCCAGCCTGAATGACAAATTAAAAAAAAAAAAAAAAAGAAGAAAAGATGGCATATGAAGTGCTGTACCTCACTGTGGGGCTGGGTCTTTGTTCTGAAGGCTCAAGGCTCGTATGTATACATATGAAATGAATATGTGTAGTTTAACTTCTGTTAATTAATCTGCCTCACATCAGTGATTTTCACTGAACCTCCATGGGGCCAAGGGCTTTGGCCCCTACTCTATGGACATAGGGTTTCATTTCTCTTAGGGAAATACCTATGAGTGGAATGACTGGGTTATACATTTGTGGTATGTCTAACTAAAAGACTCCCTTCCAAACTGTTTTTCAAAGTGGTTGGACCATTTTACATTCTCACCAGCAAAGTATGAGAGTTCCAATTGCTCTCATATTGTCTCCTGTCTTTTTTAATTGGTATCATCTGTCTTTTTAATTTTAGACATTCTAATAGGTATGTAGTACGATCTAATCGTGATTTAAATTTGCATTTCACTGATGATAATGATGTGCCCCATCTTTAATGCAACATTTCCCTTTACTTGCAGGTTATTTTGCTTTACAAGTTGGAAAGGCAAGATTAAAATACAAAGTTATGCCCCCAGCAGTCACTGGATCACCAGAGTTTGAGAGAGTATTTCGGGCACAGTGAGTAATGCGTCTTCCACCCTTCATGGCTCTCTGCCTGCCATAGAGATAGAATTCCTGACTAGGGGGAAGGGGTATGGAGAAGACTAAGTCCATGTGCAACATCTGGTTATGACAAGGCACTCTTCACAGCCAAGACCATTCTCAGAATCCATAAAGTTTAAAGGGTTCGGTGCACGAAGTCTCTGCCCTCATCTATGACTAATTCAGCAGGGCATATTTACAGAAAATGCTGGGGTCTCAGGAGGGACTGCCGTGTCTCCCAAGCATGGCTGCTGGGTCAAAGAGGCCCCCTGGAGCCTTGTGAGACCACAATAGTCTGAAGTTGGATTAGTTACACCACAATTTTCTATTTTTATTCTTTCTTCCTTATTTCACAACAGAGGGAGATCAGTATTAATCTTCTACTGGTTTCTCCATGAACCATTTCTTAAAACCAGAAACCTGCAAGAATGAGAAAACTTTCCAGCTCACATGGATGCACCATGTTTTTGATCAGCTTGCCTTCCTTGTTTTTTCGGACCCACACAGAATGTTCCACCATAAACACCGTGAACTTGCCTGCTGCAGAACGCTAGGGCTTCCTTTATATTTCATCCCCCAAAATAGGTGCTTTAAAAAACATTTCATCCTTCACTACTGATATGGCATTGGGTTCTTTTGTTAATATCTTGGGATTTTTTCTTCATGTTTCTGAGTGAGATTGGCCTATGCTTTGCCTTTCTTGTATTGTTCTTGTCTCATTTTGCTACAGATGAACCTAGTCTCAAATGAGTTGGAGGAAGCATCCTGTTCTATTTTCTCAGAGAATTTTAATAAGATTGGAAGAGTGTGTTCCTTCAAGGTTGTGTAGAACTTGCCTTAAAATAATCTGGGCCTGATGTTTTTCTTGTGGAAAATTTTTAAATTATAGGATTTGCATTCTTTAATGATGATTGGACTAGTCAGGCTTTTTATTACATCTTGAATCAATTTTGGCAGGCCATGGTCCTTGAGATGATAGCATTGGTCTCTTGATTACCCACTTGCTCCAAAGAGGGTTTTACAGACGACTCCCTAGGCTTGAAAGTGTGGGGTGAATACTACTGAGAGTACACAAGATAATTGTAAGAGGTATGTAGACTTGGTTTTAAATAACATTGAACTACATGATGAGAAATCATTATCATTTCAATTATCTTTGAATCCTGATGGTTATGTCAAGTGGAAAGTATTGGTTTGGAGCCAGCATGTCCCACACCTCAAAATTAATGTTTATTTTTATCAGAGTAATACATATACGTGATCTGAAAATAAAGTGGGATTACAGGTTTTTATGACAATAAATAACTCTTCCTTGTCCCTACTTCCTCTCACCCTCTGTCTATCCCTAGAGATAACCCCTTTTGACTACTACTATGGGTATTTACTTCTGTATTTCTAAACGTTATACTTTCACTATTTATTGATTCACAAATTTTAGACATTGGCAGCTGGCTTCTTTTTATGGAAGAGATAATTTCATGCTCCTTCCTCTTTTCCTTACCTCATCCTTCCAGTTACAATATATCACTCTGTTGAGGTAAATCAATAGCCAATGTTTATATTATTGTGATTAAGTAAATAATGTTGAAAGCAGAGCCAAATAGTATACAGTGGTTACATTTCCTTTCTGTGCAATTTTTTTTCCCTAGGGTTAATAATTGTCTCTATTTCTTTGCTTACTTAGTTTCATTCTCAACTCTTTTTCAGCAGAACTGAAATCTCCTTTTGTTAAATTCGAATGCGTTAGGTAATCTAGTAATACGTTTTTCTGTCTTGGAGTCATTTCTGCCTGAGTTCTCCTCTTTTCGCTCTGAGCTGCGGGATGCTCTTGGCGCTTGCTGCACAGCTGCTATCCTGGGACTTCCTGTCACCATCCTAGAAATTTCCCTTATACTCTCCTAATTTGGATTTCCTGGACCTCCTGTTTTCTTATTTATTGGCTTGCTTTCTTATTTTGGTGGAGCATGCCCTTCAGAAGCTTCCTGAGAGAGGGCAAATGTTTGGTAAAGTTTTGAGACTTCACATATCTGAGTGCACCTTTATCTTGCCTCACTGTTGAGTGATGGCTTGGTTACATATATGTTTCTTTTTTTTTTTTTTTTCTTGAGATGGAGTTTCGCTTTTGTTGCCCAGGCTGGAGTGCGATGGCGTGATCTCGGCTCACTGCAAGCTTTGCCTCCCGGGTTCAAGTGATTCTCCTGCCTCAGCCTTCCAATAGCTGGGATTACAGGTGCCCACCACCATGCCCAGCTAATTTTTTGTATTTTTAGTGCAGACGAGGTTTCACTGTGTTGGCCAGGCTGGTCTCGAACTCCTGACCTCAGGTGATCAACCCGCCTCAGCCTCCCAAAGTGCTGGGATTACAGGCGTGAGCCATTGTGCCCGGCTCACGCATACATTTCTATATTGAAAATTCTTACCCTCAGAGTTTTGAAAAAATTTGCTCCATGACTTCCTAGTTTCTGTTGATGTTGTTGAGATGTTCTATGCTATTCAGATTCTGGACCTTTTGTTTGGAAGCTACGGAAACTTCAGGATCTTGCCTGGCCTACTGTCCCGAGATGTTAATGGCATTGTGCTTGCTGAGAGGTTTTTCTTCACTGTACTCAACCCTAGGTGAGGCCTTCACAGCCTGAAAACTCACGTCCTTCTGTTTTAGATTTTTTTTTGGTTTTGAGACAGGTTCTCACTCTATTGGCCTGGGTAGAGTCCAATGGCAGGATCTCGACCAGGCTCAGACAATCCTCCTACCTCTGTCTCCGGAGTAGCCAGGACTACAGGTCCATGTTACCATGCTCTGCTAATACTTGTAGTTTTTCGTAGAGATGAGGTTTCACCGTGTTGCTCAGGCTGGTATCGAACTCCTGAGCTCAAGCAATCTGCCACCCTTGGCCTCCCAAAGTGCTGGGACTAGCGGTGTGAGCCACTATGGGCCCAGAATAGTTTTTAATATTATTTTTCCCCCAAATTTCCTCTCCTTTATTTTCTCTATTCTTAAAACACATACTAGTTGTGTGTTAACCTCTAGGACTGATCCTCTAGTTTTCTTTCATCTTCAGGTTTTCATATTTTTGGATTTTTGTTCTTTCACAGGAATTTCCTCAACTTCTAACTTTTCACTGAAATTTCAGATGTCATAATTTTAATTTCCAATAACATATTTTATTCTCTGATTTTCTTTTTAGTTGGTGCTAATGTTAAACCATCACTTTTTTTATTTTAATGATGCAGTTTATTCTCTTACATTTGAGGATTTTGATTATAATTTTAAAAATTCTCTGTCACATTTCTGTTTCTTCCAAGTGCCTTCTTGTCTATTTTGGCCTTTGTCTTTCATCTGTATTTATTATTTACCTATCAAGTATTTACTGAGCACCTCCATTTACTGGACATTGTTACAATAGCTTGGCCTAGATCCATGAACAAATCCAAAAAAAATCCTTGCCCTCTTAGGAGTTTACTGAGGAAGCCAGAAAATAAATAAACAATAAGCAGATGATATTATAAGAAAATAATATAAGCTGGGGATGGTAGCTCACACCTGTAATCCCAGGGACTCAGGAGGCTCAGGCAGGGAGGACTGCTTAAGGCCAGGAGTTCAAGAGCAGCCTGGGCAGCATAGCAAGACCCCTTCTCTCTATTAAAAAATTTTTAAAAAGTAGGCACGTGTGGTAGGGCATACCTAGCTACTTGGGAGGCTAAAGTGGGAGGACTGGTTGAGCCTAGGAGTTCAAGGCTTCAGTGAACTATGATCATGCCACTATACTCCAGCCTGGGCGACAGAAAAAGACCCCAACTCAAAAAAAAAAAAAAAAAAAAAAAAAAAGAGAGAGAGAGAGAGAGAAAATCGTATATGATGTTAGAAGGTAATTGGTGCCAAAAACAGAAAAGAAAAGACAAAGGATAGCATTGTGAGAGGATATGGGTGGGTTCCTGTGGGGAGCGGGGGTGAGTTGTGTGGTCTGTGATGTACAATAGGGCCGTGGGTGTAGGTCCCACTGAGAAGGTGGCATTTGTGAACACGTAGAGAAAGCGCTCTTGGATCGGAGAGAATAGTCAGGGAGAATCCCCTAACTGGGGATATGCCTAGTAGGTTAGTCAGGAGGTCAGAGGACTGCAGAGGAGGAGCCTGGCCGGGAGTAGGAGGACAAGTCAGAGAGGCTGTAGATGTCTGGGTCACACTGGGCCTTAAAGGCCACTGTAGGGCACTTTGGCTTTTTCTCTGAGTGAAATGGAAAGTCATGACAGGGTTTTAAGCAAAAGAGTAACATCATCTTACATTTTAAAAGGATAATCCTGTCTGCTTTGCTGAGAAGAGTCTGAATCGAGGCATTGGTAGAAGCAGAAAATTCATTTAGAAAGCTATAGCAACAATCCAGGCAAGAAATGATGATGGCTGTATGGCAGAATTTTTGCTCCTTAGCTCAGCTAAAACTGGGTTCTCGTTACGTGGCCAGGAACGATTAGGTGCGTGGACACATTGAAGGGTGAGTAGAGGGGAATTTATGGGATGTAAAGAAAAACAAAAAAACAAACCTCTCAGCAAAGCGGGAGGGGGTCCTACTCACAGATTGATTCCAGGTCACCAGCACGACCTGAAGAGACCAGGCTCCTTGCGCACAAGGTGCGAACTTCTGTGGCTCTACGCTGCCGTTCCCCCAGTGCGCTTGCGGGGATTATTCAGAAAGAATCAATGGGGAAAGGGCAGGCAAACAGGGCCAGTTCTCTCTCAGGGTGGCGCGTTTCATCCGGCACCAGCAGTCCGGCCTTCCAGCCTTCTGACTGTTTTAGACTTGGGGGTCTGGTTTCACTAGGGACCCGTGACGGTCTCCTGTCTCTGTCAGCTAGATCCAGGGAGATAGCGTAAAATGATGGGAAGCGGTCAGGCTCTGGATATAATCTGAGGGTACAGCCAGTAGAATTTTTTGACAAAATGAATGTGAAGTGTGAGAACAGTCAAGAATGAATCTTGGATTATTGGCCTGAGCATCCATCCCAAAGGATGGCATCCCGATGATTTGAGGTGGAGAAGGCTGCAGAAGCGCTTTTGGGGAAGCATTAGGAAGTTCAGTCTTGACTTACTGTGTCTGAGATGTGAGGTATACCACCATAAAGGAGAGGCCTTAAGCTTTATGATCTACTAAGCTATTTGGATTGTTTATGATTGCATCATAAGCTGATAAATACATTGTTGTTTACACCTCCAAGTAGAGAGGCAGCTGGATAAACAAATCTGCATTTTAGGAAAGAGATCTGAGCTGGAAATATAAATTCATGCTTCATTGGTACAGGAAGTTGACTTACAGCCATGAGACTGGAGGAAATCACTTAGGGGAGTGTGTGTAGGTGTGTTAGTCGGTTTTCATGCTGCTGATAGAGACAGACATACCCCGGATTGAGCAGTTTACAAAACAAAGAGGTTTAATTGGACTTACAGTTCCATGTGGATCGGGAAGCCTCACATTCATGGAGGAAGGCAAAGAGGAGCAAGTCACATCTTACATGGATGGCAGCAGGAAAAAAATGAGAGAGCTTGTGAAGGCAAATGACTCTTTAAAAAACCGTCAGATTTTTTTTTTTTTTTTTTTTTTTTTTAGTTGGAGTCTCATTCTGTCATCCAGGCTGGAATGCAGTGGCTGCAATCTTGGCTCACTACAACCTCTGCCTTCCAGGTTCAAGCGATTCTTGTGCCTCAGCCTCCAGAGTAGCTGGGACTATAGGCGCCCACCACTATGCCCAGCTAATTTTTTGTATTTTTAGTAGAGACGGAGTTTCACCATGTTGGCCTGGCTGGTCCCAAATGCCTGAACTCAGGTGATCTGCCTGCCTTGGCCTCCCAAAGTGCTGGGATTCTAACCGTGAGCCACTGTGCCTGGCCTAAAACCATCAGATCTTGTGAGACATATTCACTGTCACAAGAATAACATGGGAAAGACTTGTCTCATGATTCAATTACGTCCCACCAGGTCCCTCTCACAACATGTCGGAATTCAAGATGAGATTGGGGTGGGGACATAGCCAAACCATATCAGTAGGTAAAGAAGAAAAGAGGACTGAGCTCTGATTTCATCAGTAGGTCAAGACGATGACAAGGGTCCTGTAGAGAAATGTGAACAAAGGAAATCTTAGAGATTTTACCCAAACATCAGTATTCATAATTCTCAAGTGGCTGTCTGTGCACATTCAAGAAAGAGGGATTAGAGAGTGATGTGGAAACTGGAAACTCTATGTTCATGGCTGGGGCTTATGATTGATCAGGAGGCAGCTTTCTTCTGTAGAACTCCCAAAGTGTCTGTAGGTCATCTTTTTGGTACCACTTAGTTTCTCTAGAGAAGAGGGCTGGAGATAGGTTAAGAGGCCCGGCTTTGAAGAGTGCAGTGGGTAAAGGCCAGAAAGTTTCTCAACTGTGCAGTGTTCAGTATGCAGATTCTGACTGTTTTCAGGACAGAATTTTACCCCCACCCTGTATTGTTCCTGAAGTCCCCAAGAGAGTCTCTAGTTGTGTTTCTCCAGGCAATAAGCTTCCCACCTCCTGTGATGGGGAGTAGGGTGGGGCTCAGGAGTGGGAAGCAGAGGCGGAGGGCTGCTACGCCCTCCTTATTCAGTCTTTCAACCACTCTTACATTCCAGCCTTTGGCCTCTAAGGTACATGTGGCACGCAATTCCTGAGCCTCTTTTGGTTCTGGGGTAAGGATGGTCTCAGTTTTCGTTGCTTCTTCCTTCCGCAGGCACGTAGGTTTTGGCTTTCTGCACTCTACTAGTCCAGCCACTGTTCCTCCATGTGCTATCTTTCCTGCAGAAATTTGCTAATGTGTCTCTTCCACTCTTGAGAGCTTGTTTGGAGGTTCTAGCAGGGGAGCACAGCTACTCATACACTCTTGACCGAAAACTGGTCCTCTTTGGCTGAGTGTGCAGCTTCGGGAGGGGTACACATGGAGTGGGGAGGGAAGAAGGAAACACCTGCCTCACCAGCCAGATCAGCCAACTCAACCCTGGCAATTGATGGGGTGACAGATGTTGTAGCCAGGTCACCCTCACTTTCTCTCTTCTACTTTTGTGTCTGTTCACATTCTCTTTGTTCTTGATTACTTTTATCTATTTTTTATTCTTTTGCTAGCAGTTTAGTGAAGCTTCAGAAGCAAGAAGAAATGGACATGGGTTCAATCTACCACGTTTAGCAGGAAGTCATCGTGATACGTTTTTGACATCCTGTGCACACCCATTTTCCCTTGTCAACAAAATGCGCAAACTCTATAAAATGTTTAAAAAGATTCGTGTATGTATTTATTTATTTTTAGACAGAATCTCACTCTGTCACCCAGGAAGTGCAGTGGTGTGATCTTGGCTCACTGCAACCTCGGCCTCCTGGTTTCAAGTGATTCTCCTGCCTCAGCTTCCTGAGTAGCTGGACTATAGTCACGTGTCACCACACCCAGCTAATTTTTTTATTTTTAGTAGAGATGGGGTTTTACCATGTTGGCCAGGCTGGTCTCAAACTCCTGACCTCAAATGATCCACCTGCTTTGGCCTCCCAAAATGCTGAGATTACAGGCATGAGCCACAATGCCCAGCCTGAAGAGATTTATTCTGAGCTAAATGAGTGACCATAGCCCATGCCACAGCCCTCAGGAGGTCCTGAGAACATGTGCCCAGTTTGCTTGGGGTGCAACTTAGTTTTATACATTTTAGGGAGATATGAAACTTGAATCAAATGCATTTAAGAAATACATGGTTTTGTCCAGAAAAGTGGAACAATTTGAAGTAGGTGAGGTGGGGGTAGGGGGCTTTCAGCTTGTAGGTAGATTTAAATTTTTTCCTGATTGACAATTGGTTGAGTTTATCTAAAGACCTGGGATCAATAGAAGGGAATGTCTGGGTTAAGATAAAGGATTATGAGACCAAAGTTCTTATTTGCAAAGGAAGCCTTCAGATAGTAGGCTTCAGAGAGAATAGGTTGTAAAATGTTTCTTATCAGACTTAAGGTCTGTGTTGCTGTTAATGCTGAAGAGGTATAACGGGGAGTACCAACCCTCACTTTACAGTCTGCCAGGTTAAATTTTAAAAGGGCCCTAGCTGAGGAGGAAGTCCATTCAGATGGTTGGGGAGCCTTGGAATTTAATTTTTGGTTTATACCCTATTCAACAGAGGAAGAACATCACGCTCATAGCCTTCAGCAATCAATGGTATCTAACCAGAATTTAGTAACTTTTTATTTTCACTGGATTTATTTTTATACTTATCCTTTATTTAGCAAGTTATACTCTTTCTGCACTTGTAATGATGTAAAATTTATTTTTTCCTAATTTAAGCAAAAAAGAAGTTGATTTGTAGAAAGATAGTGGTACGTTGAAAGGCTAAAATTTTGACAGTGTTAGATTCATGCTTGAAGTTTGGGAGACACTATACTATTTATAAAAATCATCATAGGAGGAAATCCCAGATCTTCCCACTTTATCTTTCATGCTCTGAAAACTTCTTGGGAACTACCGGGTATCCAGCAGGCTAAGTCCCTGGGACACTTCTTGGTTCTATTTTTATTCTCATAGTTTCCACAAATTTGAGTTTCTTTGAAGTTATTTTGCTCTCCCTCCTTGTCTATATCTGGAATCCTCTTGTCCTAGGAATAAAACTGAACACCATTTCAAGTATTTCTCTCGTTACTATTTATAAAGTAAGTTCAGTATACAAACCCAGTTTCCTTGTTAGAAACATCTTGTTTTGTTGGATTAATCATGGTAGAACAGAGAGTGTTTAAAAATGATGACCAATAATCAGTGCAGATTTGAAGCCAGGAAATACCTTGAGCAGCCACACAGTAGCTGTTTCCCTGGCTTCTCACTGAAGAGTGAATGGGGATGGCCCCACTGCATACTTCAGATTTCTTCTTGAATTTTCTACATCACTAGCCCAATTTTTGCCTTAGATTCTCAGGTGTAGGATAAATCTGGCCAAACCAGATCATAGTCATTGCTTGCAAAGCCTTTTAGACTTTATCTTAGGGCAGAATTCCCTGGGATAACCAGTTCAGTCCAAAGCCTATTTGGTTATCTGTTCTTTTCTCTGGAGGAGGAATGTACTGCCTTTCTGGCTCTCCTGGACCAGAAGCACTGGTTTCCCTTCACCTCTTTGAAAGGTCTTAGAGCTTAGAGATCCAGCCTTTTCCTAACTCTTTTCTCCTGCTGATTTTGCCCTCAGCAAGGCAAAGAAGCCCAAAGTTTTGGCTAATTCTATCTTTAGGTGGACCTCGACATCTCATCAGCAGTCACTTCAAGGTCCCCTGATACTAAAGGACTGTTTCTTGTTCAAAGGTCATCTCAGACTGGGTATCTATTTGTGAGCTAAGCTGATATGGAATCCAGCCTTTCTGAGTTACTAGCCCTGGGCTCTGCTGAACTTAGAAAATTCTCTCTCATATAATAGGAGCATCTTGATGTCTTTAGATTAAAGGCTTTTTAAAAAATCAAAAAAGTAGATCCAGGTAATAAATTGATCTTCTCACAATTTAAATACATTTCCTCTGATTCTACCTTCACTGGAAGAAGAGAATAGTTGTTGACCTCACTCCTTTTTATGTGCTTCAAGACCATTATTAAGCATCTTTCACCTTCTGGATTTTGAGGATGGGGAACACTCATTCTTCAGCTTTTTTCCCCCAACAATTTAGAAATTTTGGTTGTTCTCTTTAGACAAAAAATTTTAATATTATTTCTATACCTGGAGTCTAGATGTATACCTAGTATACTAATAATCTTTTCTTTGGTGCTGGTTAAGACAGAAGAATTGCCTCTTAGTTCTTGTGAATGCACTCCTATTTACTTTGAATTTTTCAGTTCATCTTCCAAAATTAACCTGCCACAAGGCACAAGTAAGCCTGAACATCGTGAATTTCGGTACCCTTTAGAAATAATAGCCTCGGCCAGGCGCGGTGGCTCACGCCTGTAATCCCAGCACTTTGAAAGGCTGAGGATGGCAGATCACCTGAGGTCAGGAGTTCGAGACAAGCCTGGCCAGCATGGTGAAAACCTGTCTCTACCAAAAATACAAAATTAGTTGGGTGTGGTGGCATGTGCCTGTAGTCCCAGGCTGAGGCAAGAGAATTGCTTAAACCCGGGAGGTGGAGGTTGCAGTGAGCCGAGATCACGCCACTGCACTCCAGCCTCCTGGGCTGAAGAGTGAGACTCCAACTCAAAAAAAAAAAAAAAAAAAAAAAAAAAAAAAAAAAGAAAGAAAGAAATATTAGTCTCTTCTTACTCTACTCTGGTTTTGTATTCTTTATATTTCATTAACTTTTTCACGTCATTTTGAATTCTGATCCTGAAATTTGGAAATTAAAACTAGTGGCCTTAATGCATGTCTAAAAACTATGGAGAAAAAGAAAATTTACAAGAATAGTGATTTTTTAGATATTCTCCAACTATAAGATTACAGTAGTGTGGGCCACTGACTTTTGTAATAAATAGAAAACACCGGGGAAAAAAAAAGAGACAGTAAACATATTCCTATTTTCTTACAAGTGTAACCATCATGGACAATAGCAGAAAGCACTAGATGCCCTAATCCACTGCGTTATTATAAAGGACTGGGTGGCCAGGAGCAGTGGCCTACATCTGTAATCCTAGCACTTTGGGAGGCCAAGGCAGGTGGATCACTTGAGGTCAGGAGTTTGAGACCAGCCTGGCCAACATGGTAAAACTTTGTCTTTACTAAAAAATATAAAAATTAGCTGAGCATGGTGGCACATGCCTGTAATCCCAGCTACTGGGGAGGCTGAGGCATAAGAATTGCTTGAACCCGGGAGGCGGAGGTTGCAGTGAGTCAAGATGGCGCCACTGCACTCCAGCCTGGGCAACAGAGTGAGACTCCATCTCAAAAAAAAAGTGTGGGGGAGGATTCCCCCAGAATGACAGAGTGACTCTCTATGATGAGCTTCTCAGACTCCAGTGTCTTTACAAACATCAAGCAGCATCTGTCACATAAGCCAGGTGATTCTCCAGGTGGTCAGGGGACAAGAGGCAGCTGGGATATGGAGGAAGTGCAAATCTCCCTTCTTTGCATGCTCCTCGTGTTCCCTGCAAGCAGTACCACTGAAGGGCAGTGGTGGGACTCATGCCCTCCTGCCACCAGCTGCCATCTCCCTATTGTGTCCCCGCTCAGAGTTACTTGACAAGGAGCAGTATAGACAGTTACACGTCTTTATAAAAAGATTAACTCCAACCACCTCTCATCGCCAAGCCTTTTCTGAGCATATTAACCTGTTGCTCTGATCCCAGTCAGTATAATCATCCAAGAGACCGCCCGGGGTCCAAAGTCAGAAGCCCAAGGCCGGGTCATCCATTCAGAGTGCAAGTGGTTCATGGCGGTGTGCAGCCCACTGCTTCAGGATGAGTCACCTCAACAAGAGGAGAAAGAATCAGGAGCAAACAAAAAACCTGCAAGAAGAAAACCTCCTTTGAATTGCTTTGTCTGTTTTTATTTAGAAAAAGATCTGCTATGAGCATGACATTAGAAATGGCTCATGAGGTTTTCCCTTAGAAGAATGTTTCAGATATTCTGAACAAAGTTGTTGTAAGCAAAGTTGCATATTGTGCTCATTAGACACGGTCAAATAGAAGAAATACTCATAAAAAGTTTTAGGCCAGAGGTCTCCCAAGTGCTATGCCCACATAGAAGGTATACACTAAGTAATCCACTGTGAGGGTGAGGAAAATTTTAGAACATCTATTATACTTACTCTTAAAATTCTATTCTTTGTCTTTTTTTTTCTTTTCTTTTCTTCTTTTTCTTTTCTTTTTTTTTTTTTTTTTGAGACAATCTTGCTCTGTTGCTCAGGCTGAGTGGAGTGGCATGAACTTGGCTCACTGCAACTTCTGCCTCCTGGGTTCAAGCAATTCTTCTGCCTCAGCCTCCTGGGACTACAGGCATGCACCACCAAGCTCAGCTAATTTTTGTATTTTTAGTGGAGTCAGGATTTTATCATATTGGCCAGGCTGGTTTTGAACTCCTGACCTCAAGTAATCCACCCGCCTTGGCCTCCCAAAGTGCTAGGGTTACAGGCATGAACCATCATGCCCAGCCTTAAATTTTTTTTTTAAACATTAAAAATTTTTTTTAGAGATGAGGTCTCTGTGTGTTACCCAGGCTGGTCTCGAACTCCCGGCTCAAACAATCCTCCTGCCTCTCTGCCTCCCAAAGGCCTGGGATTACAGGCATGAGCCAGCATTCCTGGTCCCATAATGAATATGATATTCTTTTCTAGTTGAATGCATTAGCTGTGCTAATGGATAAATCACAGATTCTCCTGGTTCAACACAATGGAAGTTCGTGTCTTGCTCAAGTCCCGTGCTGTGTGGAAGCTCCTTGATGTGGGCCTCTCTGCTACAGGAAGATGTGTGCATATTTTTTATGGGGTTGTGTAACTGTTGGGGCTATGCAATCAGAAAAGTTTGGGGACTAGTATTGAAGGAACTGTCACATTTGGAGCTGTCAGGCCACAGTTTGATTCTTTTCCCTGCCACAAATAGCATAAGCTTTGTAGTATACCTATTGACTGAGACAAGGCCCAAATAGCACTTGGTTCGGGGCCATCCTGACTGCTCCTGCCTACCAGATCCAGGTTGGAATCTGCAGTACTCCTATGTCCTGAGCCCTCAGGACCCAGGCTTCATGGTATTGGGATGGACAACGAGAGGTCTCAGCAGCTTTAACTACTCAACCTCCACAGTGCCCACCAGACTGTCCCTTAGAATGACCAACTCTTTCCGGTTCTTCTAGGTCTTACCCAATTTTAGCACTTAAAGCTGCATGCCCCCCTTAACTCCTCAGTCCCAGGCAAACCAAGATAGCTTTCATGGAAAGCTTCAATATCAAAGGAGCGTGAGATTATTGCTCAAAGAGGGTTCTTGCCAGGGAAAAAGTAGACCCAACCTGTTTTTCCTCAGTGTGGACGTGCAGGAGAGGGGACAGTGGTCATAATCAACTACACCCCCTGTTCTCACAGGAAGTGAAGATTGACAGCTGCTGCAGGCTGTTTGCTGTCCCATTTGGGAAATTTTCCTGAGGATCCCCTTTAACGAGAGGACAGAATATATCTGCTTTCATGACTTAAAAGAGGTTATAAATTATTTTCATGTTGGTTTTCATGTCAATGAAGCTGTAATTAGCCACTGACAGGATTGTCAAGAAGTAATTTTCAGAGTTTGGTCCCCTTGAGTTAAACATGCCTGCTGACAGCTTACTAAGGACGTGTTATTGTGGGACATCACCCAGGCCTGGAGGGATGCAGAATCAGGCAGAAGGATGTGGTCGTGTGGCAGAGGGGCTGGTGGAGGTAACAATGAGCAGGCAGAATGGGATGCCAGGTATTTCAAGACCAAGCAATACTTGGTGATTTTACCAGGGCAGGAGCTGGGAATACTGTCAGCAACAAACAGGGCACCTGACTGGCAGTCAGATAATTATTTTCAATCTCTGAAAGATGATAGCAAGAAATGGGCAACAAGGGACTAAGGCTTGAGGCAGGTCAGCAAAAGAGGGACCAGGGTGAAAGTGCGGTGAGCACAGCTGGGACATGAGGATGGGGTGAGCTCAGCAGTGACCAGCCACTTGTAGGGGACAAAGGGACCTATTTGTTGAGAAAGAAGGGATAGAGAGCTGCTCCCGTACTCCAGCTGTTGCTATCCTGTGAGCACAAATGCAGTTGCAATCACATCCTTGCCTAAATCTCAATGGCTTCCAGCCACCTAGTGCTCACCCAGGATCCCAGCACCTCCCTTACCCAGCTTCCCAATTCCTTCTAGGAATACAGGGGATGTACCCAGGAACACAATCCCTCCTGGCAAGCAATTGAAGGAAGGGGCTATTGCCACTCCCTTGCTCCCGAGTCCTCTGTGAGTACAGTAGGTACCCTTCTTGGGTTCTAGAGTGCCTTCCACAACTGCCAGGAGCTGCTCTGGGGTCTGTGGCAGAGGGAGATTAAGGGTGTGACTTTCCCCTGACTCTGTCTCTTCTATCATCTGAGGCAAGGCACTGCTTGTGTCTAGAATCTCACCAAGCTTTTCATGAGGAAGATCCATCAGTTTCTGTTCTGGTCTCTGGTTTCCCATTAGGTGTGAAACTAGTTCCCTAGCTTGTGGGGGCAGAGGGGGAGCCCTAAAACATTCCCTCTACAACTTCTAGAAAGTTGTAGTTATAGTTTGTTAGAGGGAATCAAACATCCCTTTTATTTCCTTTCTCCTTGCTCAAACGCCTTCTTCCTCTTTCAGATAATAGACACAAAAGCACACATGCCTATCAGCTTATGTGGACAGATACCCAAAGAGCTTCTGCCCTTTGTGGTTTGGACTTAGTTAGGATATTCTTATACAATATTACCTCTTTGTTCCCAGATGCCAAACCAAGGCCACCAGTTCACTGAAAGGGAAAAACTTCTAAATAATTAGACTTTTATGAAGGTTAAGTTGGGCTATTTTTGAAGGTGCTTTTAAAAAAATCTCAAGACTGGGTGCGGGGGCTTATCCAGTAATCTCAGCACTTTTGGGGGCCATGGTGGGTGGATCACATGAGGTCGGGAGTTCGAGACCAGCCTGACCAACAAGGAGAAACCCTGTCTCTACTAAAAATACAAAAGGAGCCAGATGTGGTGGTGCATGCTTGTAATTCCAGCTACATGGGAAGCTGAGGCAGGAGAATTGCTTGAACCCAGGATGCGGAGATTGTGGTGAGTCTAGATCAAGCCATTGCACTCCAGCCTGGGCAACAAGAGCAAAACTACATCTCAGTAAATAAATAAATAAAATAATAAATCTCATCACATCTAATTTTGAATTAAAATATGTTGCAGAAAAACTTGATGCTTACATTTGGAATAATTTAAGCTGTATTACGAAACAATAAACGATGGAACAATTGTGTTATGTTTCAAAAAAAGTTCGTATAAAATTTCAGTGAGTGTGAAAGGACTAGAGCCTTCCTCTGCTACTAGTCTATTTTACCTCCTGGGAAACAGATCTATGGATTTAGCCAAGGAAAAAGAAACATGGGAACGCTATTTATTCTTTACATAGCTGTAATATAAAGTACAAATGTTATAAAGTATCTTTTCACTTAACCGATCATCGCCACTTAAAAAGATATTAGTGAGAAGACAACCATCAGAAGCAAAATCATGCCAAGAATGAGAAGCAGCAGGAAGAAAAACTTTGGTTACTTCTCTGAGTTCTAGAAAGTTGTAGTTACAGTTTGTTAGAGTATCAGTGTTAGGCTTCGGATAAGACATTGCGTGGGTCACTACTGGTCTTTTGGATGGTAATGACAACAGTCAGAAAAGGAAGGAGAAAGCATTTTTGCGTTTACAGTATCCATTTCCAATGTTTTAGGGGACTGATGGTCCACCTGCCTGGCCCTTAGAGATGTGTGTGGGTAACCTCGCTGTTGTCCTTGCTGGTGGGGTTAAAATTTTCCATATGTGCTTCAGGACTCTACCTCAGCCATGTCTTTCTATGAGCATTGAGTTTGTTAATTATGCATGTTTCTTACCCAGCTTTAAAAGATGATTGAGTTATTATTGGGGAGTTTCTTCCCACGTAATTGAGGCATAAGCTGATAAGGTTGAGCTGACCTAGCCACAGTTTTCTGTGGGATTATGAAGAATGAAGGAGGAATTATGTTTTGTAATTATGCTTTTTTTAAAAAAATTCAGAAAAAAAATCACTTATGATGACCCAGGCTAAATGACCTCAGTCCTCAACAACCAGCATCATCTGTTTCTAGGTCAATTGCCTTGTAATATTAAGTATTGCAGCTTTGAGGCTTACTGGAGGAAAGATATGGGGTCATTTATAATCCTGTAGACTATGACCTTCTACCAGGATCTACTCAAGACCTCATCACACATTACATTCAACTTCTTTCTGGTGGTGAAATTATCAGCAAAGAGCTCAGCCAACCTAACCAAGATCACCTGGAGGTGTACCTTAGGAAGGAGAATAAATGTAATTCATCCTTTTCCCCTTTGTTATATGCAAATGAATTAATTTATAGTTCCCAGAAAACTATTCTCTTTTGCTTAAATTAGTGTCAGATTTTCCATCCAAGTCTTCTACAAACAGAGGCAACAGGACTTGACATTAGGACAGGGTTTTGGAATCTGGAGATGGACGCTGTCTATCTTTGATTCTCTGCAATGTATGTTGGTCTGGGCTCTCAAGCCTTAGTTTCTTCCTCCATAAAATGGGAATGAAATCTGCTCATTCATTTACTTCAGGAGATTTTAAAATTATTTAAAGAGCATTTTTTAATGTTCTGGGTAACTCAAGTGGAAGGCAGTGTATGTGAGGGAATTTTTAAGATGAGAAATCTCTTGAATATGAATTGAGTAATCTCTTAGGTTCTTCAGATAAGATAAGGAGTGATCTTTAGACTCAGGAGGCCTGTCTTTTGGGAAAGTGCTATTGCTCCCTTCTACCACTGGCAACTTATATGTAGAAAAATGATTCTTGGCCCTGCTCTGAGGTTTAAACAATGTTCAACCTTGAAAGATTGATTTTAAATGTAAGGGTTGTTTCAACTCTTTTGTAAGTTCTTATATTACTTTTATTAAAATAGGCTGAACATTTACCTCTAGATGAAAAAAATCAATGCTTTAGTGTATAGTTTTCTCATAAAATAACCTATGCCCTTATCTTTTTCTGCAGACAAAACTGTGTGGAGTTTTATCCTATATTCATAATTACATTGTGGATGGCTGGATGGTATTTCAACCAAGGTAACGTTAAAATCCAGTCAACTGTGTTCTAATGATGACTATGGTGCTTAAACAATTAAGGAGCAGATATTCGGCCAGGCACAGTGGCTTGCACCTGTAATCCCAGAACTTTGGGAGGCCCAGGTGGGCGGATCACCTGAGGTCAGGAGTTTGAGACCAGCCTGGCCAATGTGGTGAAATGCCATCTCTATTAAAAATACAAAAATTAGCCAGGCATGGTGGCATGCACCTAGCATGTAGTCCCAGCTACTTGGGAGGCTGAGGCAGGAGAATCCCTTGAACATGAAGGCTGAGGTTGCAGTGAGCTGAGATCATGCCACTGCACTGCAGCCTGGGTGACAAAGACTCTGTCTCAAAACAAACAAACAAACATAAAAAGGAGCAAATATGCAACTATATAGCTACCAAACCTGGAGACTAAACAAAATAAGCAATGTGTGCATCTGAGTGCTATGTTGCAGTTATATGAACGTTGGCTTTATTCTGATTTAATTCAATAATGAAAAAAATATTGAGACAAAATATATGCTAGGTACTCAAGGATGAAAACAACATGAGCTTTGTCTTCAAATCTAATAATCTATAGTTGACTCTTGAACAATGCAGAGGTTGGGGTGCTGACCCCTACACACATTAGAAAATCTGCATATAACTTTTGACTCCCCAGAAACTGAACTATTAGTATCCTATTGGCCAGGAAGCCTTACTGAGCAGTCTGCTAATACATATTCTGCATGTTTTATATATTATTTACTCTATTCTTGCAATAAAGCTAGAGAAAAGAAAATGTTATTAAAATCATAAGGAAGAGCAAATATGTTTACTAGTGGAACTGGACCATCATAAAGGTCTTCATCCTCATTCTCATGTTGAGTAAGCTGAGGAAGAGGAAGAAGATGGGTTGGTTTTGCTGTCTCAAGGGTGGCAGAGTCAGAAAAGGTAAAAGAGGTAGAAGGGAAGACAGGATTGGCAGGTGCAGTAGGTATAAATTTATAGAAATATCATTTCTGACTTTTTGCTTTTTTTCTCCAAAATGTTTCTATACAGTACCAGTCCTTTCACTGTTGCCTTTAGTTTCAGTGCTTGTGTCACAGACAGGCTCATGTCATACAAGAAGTAAACAAGCAGTCTTGAATCATCAGAACCCTTCTGCCAGATTGTCTAATGTCACTTTGTTTTCTGGTACTGCCTCTTCTGTTTCCTTCCTTATCATCTGGCAGTGGTTCAGGGCACTTGTCTCCACCAAGTCATCTTCTGTTAATTCATCTGGTGTGGTGTCTATTAGCTCTTGAATTTCTCAAAGATTCATATCTTGAAACCCTTTATTCCCCACGATTTTTTTTTTTTTTTTGCCATAGGCACTATCTCTTTCATGATTTCCTTAATTGGTTCTGTTGTAAATCCTGTGAATGTCATGTACAATGTCTGTACACAGTGTTCTCCCATAGGAATTTATTGTTTCAGGCTTGATGGCTTTCACAACCTTCCTATAACAATGCTGGCATCTTCAATGGTGTAATCTTTGAAAACATTCGTAATGCTCTATCAGGTTCTCTTCTATAACATTGACGATCCTTTCCATAGAATACCTTGTGCAATGAACCTTAAAGGTCCTGATAACCCCTGATTTAGAGGCTGAATTAAAGATGTTGTGTTTGGGGTAAGTAGACAACTTTTATGTCTTTAGCATTGAACTTACAGGGTTCTGAGTGGTCAGGGACATTGTCCAATATCAAAAGAATGTTAGAAGGTAATCTCATCTTGACTTCAGGGGCAAAGCATTGATGGAACCAATCCAGAAAAAGGGTTCTTGTTGTCCAAGCTTTTTTTTTTTTTTTTTTTTTTTTTTTGTACAACCAAATGACTGGAAGGTGCTCATGGGGTTAACAACTTTACAGATAAGGGCAGTCCTGATTATAAACCTGACTGTATTTACACAAAATGGTAGAGTTAGCCTACCTTCCTGCCTTAAATCCTGGAGATTGCTTCTCTTCTTTACTAATAAATATCCTGTGTGACTTTTTTTTTTTTCCCAGGATAGGGCACTTTTGTCTGCATTAAAAACCTATTCAGGCAGATATCCTTTCTCCTCAATGATTTTCTTAATGGTGCCTGGGAACTTGTATATTGCTTCTTTGTTGGTAGAAGCTGCTTCTCCTGTTATCTTGATACAACAAGCCGAACTTCTTTCTAAAATTATCAAACCATCCTTTGCTGGCATTAAATTCTTCAGCTTTAGATCCTTCATCTTCCTTTTCCTTTAAGTTGTCACATAAGGATTTTTCTTTTTCTTGAATCCTATTAGAATCTATAAGTATGCATTTCTTATATCAATCCTGTCCCCACATAAAAGCTGCATTTTCAATATGAGATAAAAAGATATTTTGAAAAAAGTGCAAGGTTTTTACCTTTTTTAAAAACACTGGTTCTTGCACTGAATTCATTTATCTTGCAATCTTGCAATGGTGGTCAACCACAGCTCACACCTGCAGACCTCAATCAATGACACATATTAAGCCATTCAATTTTTTTCTTGTAATCTCATGACTTTTCTCTGCTTTTTGGGAGCACTTTCAGCACCACTAGTAGCAATTTGTATGGGTCTTATGGCATTATTCAAGACTTATGGTATTACACTAAGCATGTGAAAAATAGGCAAAAACACTGAGAGATCACTTTTTACTGCAATATGCAATTTGCTGGAGGGAAGAACTGCTCAGGTGGAGATATTAGCCTTATCTTTTAAGCAGATACTTGCAACACTTGAGCTCACTGCAATAGCAAAGGAGGTGGCTACAAAATAATTACAGTAGTGTAGTATTACTATAGTTAATTTTATGCAGTTATTATTTAATACTGCATTTTACATTTGTTTACATTTCTCTCAACTACAAATGGCACCATGTGTTATGGTCTGTGTGTGCTTTGATAAATTTCAACTTTTTATAAAATATATATATATATATATATATATATATATAGACTTTCTGCTGAAGCTTTTAAAAAAATTGTATATATTTTATGATAGTAAATGATAAAATAGACCAGTATCTACATCTATTTTATGCGTTTGTGACATGCTTTTTTCTAATTTTTCAGTATTTCTGGACTATGTGGTTCATTTGTGAGTTTTGTGAAATTATCACAAATCTCCAAAATGTTTTCCAATATATTTATGTATTTATTTTTGTAAACCCACCTCCTGCACAATCCAATATATTTATAAATCATATAATGTATAAATGTATGTGTTTATAATGTATAAATGGACCTGTGCAGTTTGAACCCATGTTGTTCAAGGGTCACCTGTAATTCTAATTAATTGAAGGAACAGGACACAGAGTGAGCAACTTACATTAATGCTTATAGCTGGCCAGGCCCAGAGGCTTATACCTGTAATCTCAGCAATTTGGGAGGCTGAGGTGGAGGGATTGCTTGAGGCCAGAAATTCAAGACCAGCCTGGGCAACAAAGGAGACCCTGTGTCTATAAAATTTTTTTTAAAAAAACTATCTGGTCACACATGTGGTCCCAGCTGCTTGGGAGGCTGAGGTGGGAGGATCTCTCGAGCCCAAGAGTTTCAGGCTGCAGTGAATCATGATAGCGCCACTGCACTCCAGCATGGGTGACAGAGTGAAACTCTGTCTCAAAAAGAAAATAATCATGATTATTATCATAGATATTATTTATTGAGCACTTACTATGTGCCAGGTACTGTTTTTAAGTTTTATGCACACATTGTGCCATGTGTAAGATTTACAGGATTTAAAGCCTTCATATGAGCAAGGGTCTATAATTAATTTCTACTTTACAGATGAGGAAGCTGAGGTACAGAGATGTTAGATAATTTGCCCAGCTTGACATTCACCAATGTGGGGAAAATTTCCCTTTCAAGTGCAGAGCAGGTCTGTAGGCATTTGTGTCAACAACCCACGCACCTTTTCTTAAAGGTCTCCAAGCATGCAGTGAGGTTGCTTGTATGTAATGACTCGACAAACATCCACTTTCTATTTGACTGGGGTATCCTTGGTGAGCTGAGGGCTTTATCCTAACTTGACTTATGTGTTTAACAGCGAGTCAGACGAGCTCCTGCTACCTTAGTAGGAGAAATTCAATCCCCTTTTGCTGATAACTTTCACTACCTCATTTTGGTCCATACTTGATTGCCAAGATTTAAATAAACCAAAATCCAGCTGCTTTCAAATGCAGCCCCATCACTCTTTCTTGTAGTTTTTACTGCGAACTGAGGAATTTCGGATACAATGTCCTTTAGAGAAAGACTTCTTCATTTTATTCTAACTCATACTTGTGTCACTTAAGGGCATGAATGAAAGCAGCTGTTCCTTGTCATGTAAAAGCACATTAATACCTAACAAGACAGTGCCTTTTGGTAATGGGACTCTGTCTCTGCCATTTGACCCTTTGTATTTCTCTGTGATGGGCTGAACGAGGCAGACTGCTTGTCAGAAAGGATTTCTTGAGTATCTTGTCAGAAATTTCTTTTCATTCTTTCTCATCCAAAGTAAGTCACCTAGTAGCTGTTCTTGAACTGTTCTCATTGGCTTTCTGGGAGGAACTCACTAGACAGGGAGTGTCAAAACTGAGATCGCTGTTCAGAACTCTTCGGCTTCCTCAGACTCTGCTGGCTCTATCAGCTCTTCCTTCCCAGCTCTTTGCTTGGGCCCCTCGTTCTTGTCCCTCTGGCCCCAATACAGATGTCATCCCCTCCGGAGGCCTTCCCTTACCCCATTTTGGCAGCCTCCTCCAGTTCCTCTCTCTCTCTCGTCCCTCTCAATTTCTTTCACAGCACTTTCAAGTTTGTACTTTTCTTATTTTTTCCTTGCTGTCTGTCTTTGCTGAAAGAATATACACTCTATGAAGTCAGTGAGCTTGTATCTTTTTCACTGCCAACACCAATTCTTAAAGTAACACTTGATTTATGGTAGACATAGAGCTGGGTGTGGTGGTTCACATCTGTAATCCTAGCACTTTGGGAGGCCAAGACAGGAGGACGGCTTGAGCCCAGAAGTTCGAGACTAGCCTGGGCAACATAGAGAGGCCTTGTCTCTACTAAAAAGTTAAATAATTGGACAGACGTGGTGGCATATGCCTGTGGTCCCAGCTAATTAGGAGGCTGAGGTGGGAGGATCGCTTGAGCCCAAGAGGTCAAGGCTGTAGTGAGTCATGATGATGACACACATTCCTGCCTGGGTGACAGAGCAAGACCCTGTCTCAAGAAAAAAAAAAAAATCTTGTGGCCAAGTAAAATAATAGATTTAATTTAATTGAACATATCACATTCCCACACATAGACTCCAAATGTTTACAATAGGGCTCTGGCAATGTACATCTGTGAGGTGCTGAGGAAGAGAGTGGGGCCCTAACCTAGGGAAGACATTGATATTTTTCACTGAATGGGATGATAGAACATCATCATACTGTGTTTCACATTTCTTTTTGAGATAAAATTTATATGTAATAAAATGCATAAATCTTCAATGAATTTTGAGAAGTACACATATCTGTGTGGTCCAAACCTCTGTCAAGATCTAGAACGTGGCCGGGCGCGGTGGCTCATGCCTGTAATCCCAGCACTTAGGCCAAGGCGGGTGGATCACAAGGTCAAGAGATCAAAACCATCCTGGCCAACAAGGTGAAACCCTGTCTCTACTAAAATGGTGTGGTGGCGCGCACCTGTAGTCTCAGCTACTCGGGAGACTGAGGCAGGAGAATTGCTTGAACCCGGGAGGCAGAGATTGCAGTGAGCCGAGATTGCGCCACTGCACTCCAGCCTGGTGCCTGGCAACAGAGCAAGACTCTGTCTCAAAAAAAAAAAAAGATCTAGAACATGACAACCACCCAGAAAATATCCTCCTGCTTCTCCCAGTCAGGCCCCATACTCACTCCCTTCCAGATACAAGCACTTCTAATGTTTTTCATCATTTAATATTGTCCATTCTAGAACTTCATGTAATTGGAATCACGCAGTATGTAGCTTTTGGAATGCTCCATTCACTCAGCAAAAAGTTTTTAGTAGATTCACCATGTTGCATGTATCTGTTTCTTTTCATGGCTGAGTAGCATTCCATTGAATAGACTCTATCACAGCTTGGTTATTCATTCTCCTGTTGATAGACTTCTGGGCTGTTTCCAGCTCTTGGCTATTGTGAATAAAGCTGCAATTAACATTCTTAAACAAGTCCTTTTATGAACACGTGTTTTCATTTCTCTTGGGTAAATGCATAGGAATGAGATTGCTGAGTCAAATGGTATGCTCCATTTTATAAGAAACTACCAGAACTTTTCCCAAAGTGGCAGTACTGTTTTGCATTCCTGCCAATGATGTATGAGGATTCCAATAACTCCACATCCTCACCAGCATTTTGTGATGTTTTTGTTTGTTGGTTGGTTGGTGCCATTTCATTATAGATTTTTTTTTTTTTTTCAGATGGAGTCTCAATCTGTTGCCCAGGCTAGAGTGCAGTGGCATGATCTTGACTCACTGCAACCTCTGCCTCCTGTGTTCAAGTGATTCTCCTGCCTCAGCCTCCCAAGTAGCTGGGATTACAGGTGCATGCCACCATGCCCAGCTAATTTTTGTATTTTTAGTAGAGACAGGGTTTCACCATGTTGGCCAGGCTGTTCTCGAACTCCTGACCTCAAGTGATCCACCCGCCATGGCCTCCCAAGTGCTGTGATTACAGGCGTAAGCCACCACATTCAGCCTCACTATAGTTTAAAGTGGGAATTTGTTGATGTTGAATCATGTTGAAACATTTTTCTTGTGATTTTTGGCACACTTGTTTTTCTTCCTAGGCGGATTCTCTCTATATTCTGAATATAAGTATTTTGTCAGATATATGTTTTGTGAATATTTTCTGTCTTCATACAGCAGCTTAGGAGACTGCTGTTGTATTTTGTACCTTTCCTCTTTTTTTTTTCTCCCCCCTACAGTTTTTGCTACTTGTCTGGGTCTGGGGTACATATATAGCCGTCACTTATACTTCTGCGGATATTCAGAAGCTGCTAAAAAAAGGTAAGGAGAACCCCATAATTGTGTATTTATGCAAAAAGTAGTAGGATAAGGCCTGGGTCAGTTTCATTCTCCTGAGGTATGTTAACAGCACTGAGAGCTGTGGTGGCAAAAGTAACCCACACTGCCTGAGGCCAAGTCTTGCCAGGCCGTACACAATTAGGCATGAGATGGGAAAATGCAAGTATAAAACTGTGCAATGAATGTGTACTCCAGATCCTTGCAAAAATTTTGCATAATATCCAGAAAGTTACCGGGGAAGTTATCATGCCTGGCCATGATAATGCTTTGAATGTTCAAAGAAACCAAGTGATCTCTGTGGCTAGGCATTCTCTTTAATTTATGTGATGAGCGAGAATTTTCAAATTGCAAAAATATAGAAGTTCTGGGCAGTGTCAACGATAGGACAGCCTATTTCAGGGCTCTCAGCTTCTTCATTACAGCCCACTTTGTCACTTTTCTCCCTTACGTTTACCCTGCAGGATCACTGGTTTTCGATTGAGTTTGGGGATTTTGGCCTTGTTGACCTTCCTAGGTGCCCTGGGAATTGCAAACAACTTTCTGGATGAATATCTGGACCTCAATATTGCCAAGAAACTGAGGCGGCACTTCTAACTTTTTCTCTTCCCTTTAATGCTTGCAGAAGCTGTTCCCACCCTGAAGGTAATGTGGTGTCATTTGTTAAATACAAATAAATAAAGCCTTTATTCTGTTTTTCTTGAAATGGCTTTGTAGAAACACACCCTTTAAAGAATACGTTTCCTGTTTTTTTATGAATTGAAATTTGCTTGGGTTAGGTATATCCATATCACCAGTGGAAGTATGTTGTGCCCTAGTTTTAGAAACGCAGCTGAAGTCATGATCTATAGTGTGGGAACAGAGCAGCCTGGCCCATGCGCTGTCCTTTCTGAGGACTGCTGACATAGCCTGCCACTCTGACTGCTTCTCTCTCTCCTCTCTTTTTTATTTGAGATGGAGTTTTGCTTCTGTTGTCCAAGCTGGAGTGCAATGGTGTGATCTTAGCTCACTGCAACCTCAGCTTCTTGGATTCAAGCGATTCTCCTGCTTCAGTCTCCCAAGTAGCTGGGATTACAGGCATGTGCCACCACGCCCAGCTAATCTTTGGATTTTTAGTAGAGATGAGGTTTCTCCATGTTGGTCAGGCTGGTCTTGAACTCCCGACCTCAAGTGATCCGCCCGCCTCAGCCTCCCAAAGTGCTGGGATTACAGGTGTGAGCCACCACACCCAGCCTATGGCTGCTTCTCTCTTGATGGAAAGTTTCAGACAGCCACTGATGAGGCAGCTGAGCCCCTTCGTTGGTTATAGGAAAGCAACAGATAGGAAGGCACGTGGGGGAAGTCAGGCAAACACATGGAGTAGCCAGAGAAGGGAGTCATCAACTGATAGCACGAAACAAAACAGGTTATAAAAATGTACTTTATAAAGAAAAACGTGTTTCCAAGCCAAAGAGCTGGCTGTCTGATGCCCACACTGTAACACCAGGTTTTTGAGAAAAGAAAAGCTTTATTTTTAAAAAAGAGACGGTCTTGCTCTGGTCTTGTTTCACCCAGGCTGGAACCTCCAACACATGGCTCAAGTGAGCCTCCTTCTGCCTCCCAAAGTGCTGGGATTCAGGTGTGAGCCTCTCTGCCCTGCCAAGAAAAGCTGTATGTTACACGTCAGCTCACAAGGAGATAGGAGTCCAGCTCAAATCTGTCTCCCTCTGCTGGCTTCCAAGCAGTATTTTTATTAGAAAATGTCAAGGGTAAATTCTGAGATTAGTAGGTAATTGGTGGAAAGAAAGAGGAGATCTGGAAAGTCCTTGGGCATGTAGTTATCTCTTTATACTGCCTCAGGGGTAGCATGTGCAAATTCCAGGGGAACTAGTATGAAGTGTGGTAGAAATTCAGGCTATGACATCAGCAAGCTTGTTCTATGCAGACTCCAGTTAGCCATCTTGGTTCCAACAGATTTCAGCCAGTTTTTTAAAATCTCATAAGCAGAGAGAGTTTCAGTGTTATTTCTTTGCTTATCTGCCATCCTCCAAACTCAGGAATTTGCTTTAGCTATTGGTCTCTTTAACTTGTTGGGGTACAATTTCAAGAGGAAAAAGAAAAAAAAAGTATATCATTTCAAGGAATTTCCCAGGGACCAGTTCAAAGGGAATATTCCTTCTCTTGGTTGAGGAAGGTGGATCATGCTCACGGCTGTAGAACCTGGGTTGGGTTCTGCTACACACCTGTGTCGTATGGGGTTTGGAGGGAGATATGGGAAGTACAGTGGAACACCCAAAATTATTCTGACCCTGATGTGCAGTCGTTGTCTGACACAATGCAGATGACTTTTTTTCATTTTCTTCGTTGTAAAATGAGAATGATTCTACCTCACAGCTTTCAAGGAAAAGGTAATATGAAGTATGAGCATACATAACACATTTTGACATCAGGAAAAAGGCCCTCTGTCAATTTTTCCCCCAAAAATTGAACAGCCTTGAGAGTCTGGTGTGGGCATCTTCAAAAGTTGTTTATTACTACTTTTCTTTTTTTGTGGGTAAAAGAGGAGTTGCAAAGGCCAGGAATAATATTAATAGAAGAAATAAAGACACTTAAGCACTAGTGTTTCCATAATATATAACCTCCTGCATTTCAAATAGCAGTGCAGCATTAAATACCACAAAGCACACTGAGAATATACTAGCCTCGGAGTGGGCACATTTGCATACTAGTTCAGGTTGCCCCAGTAATTGGCCATTTAAATTTGGACAAGGCACTCCATCAGTAGGAGGTCATGAAGCAAAGAATTAAAGACTCCAGAATCAGACTCGCCTGCCCTCTCCTGTCCTGTCCTGCCCTGTCCTGCCCTGCCCTGTCTTGCCCTGTCCTGCCCTGTCCTGTCCTGCCCTGTCCTGTCCTGTCCTGTCCTGTCCTCTCCTGTCCTGTCCTATCCTGTCCTGTCCTGCCCTGTCCTGTCCTGTCCTCTCCTGTCCTATCCTATCCTGTCCTATCCTATTACTTGCTGGCTGTGCTACCCTAGCACTTTGTAGTGCTCTGCCTTGGTTTTCTTTTAGATAAAATGGGGCAAATATGCTAAAAAGCTTTGATTCTATGGTCTTTTTACTTCTTATTCTGATCAATTATGATCATGACTTGGATTGTGACATTTTCATTGTTTCATACATTGAGATCAATGAAGGACGAGAAGGCAAATTTTTGATACTAAGGCATAATTACTTCATAACCATGTCCTTTGCAAGTTGAAAATAAACTTTCCAGATCTTACAATTAAATATTTTTTTTGTTTGTTTGTTTTGAGATGGAGTCTTGCTCTGTTGCCAGGCTGGAAAGTAGCCTGGCGATTCAGGCAATTCTCCTGCCTCAGCTTCCTGAGTAGCTGGGATTACAGGTATGCACCACCATGGCCAGCTAATTTTTGTATTTTTAGTATAGATGTGTGTGGTTTTAGCATGTTGGCCAGAATGGTCTCAATCTCTTGCCCTCATGATCCACCTGCCTTGGCCTCCTAAAGTGCTGGGATTACAGGCTTGCGCCACCACGCCCAGACCAAAGATTTTTAAACAATTTTTTTGCACTTAAACTGGTTCTGAGCAGGGTAACACACACACACACACACAGACACACACACACAGACACACACACACACAGAGACACACACACACACACACACACAGACACACACACACACTTTGGTTAAACACATGAAAATAGGCCGTGGGTGTAGCAGACTATCAAAGCCTTGTCCATTTAAACATTCAAAAGATGGATTTTCCTTTGTTCTAATTGCCATTTCTGACATTTCCCCCCTTTCTTTTACAAGAGAACCATTAATCCTAAGGGTTGCAGAAGGACAAAGATCCATCTTCTGTAACTTCTTCAGGCTGAATAAGGGCAATGATATTCCTGCCTAACTATGAGGGTCTCTTAAATTCAGGGTATAGAGGAGCTTAGTCAGAAAGCATCAGTATGGTGAGGGTCATTCATGACCCTTAAGTTTTGACAAGAGTTGATATCTGGAAGATTAATAAGTGTTTAGTTTAAGAAAACATTCATTAAGCTTGTTCTGTATTCCTACACAAAGAATATAACAGCAATATTGTCTGCGAGAGTAAAGCAAAATAAGTTATTCCAAGTAAACTAAATTAGAAGGCTTTCCATGAACTGTGCAACTGTTGAAACCAAGCTGATATGGGGTCCGTAGCTGATTGCAATGTCCTTAGAATTAGAATACTGATCCAGACTTTTACATTACCCATCCCCTCTTGTTTCTTCTGAGCAGCAGTTAGAGATCACTGGTTGGTTCATAGGAATAAACAGGATTAGCCTAAATTGCAGAAACAAACTTTAAAAACAACTAGTGAGCCTAGAATTTAATAATAAATATGCCGTACTTCTTGAAACATACTATTTCTCTCTCTAGTTTCCCATTTTTACTAAAGACAAATTATGGTAAGACTGATTTGCTTTATTATAGTTGGCCTAATTATTTGTATAAAGTGTAGCAAGAATAATTATTTTTCACATAGGCATTTTAATTAGCTTTTCAGAAACTCTGTTTCACAAGGAATCTCAGATAAGACTTTTCTTAAAGCTGAGCCCTGCCATGGGTTTGTACCCTCAAATACCTATGAGTTGGGGGAAATTCCTTTCCTTTTGAGGTCCCAAGATAACTTGGGGCTCCTGGACCTGTGAGAAAGTGACATTCTTTACTTACCATAGGTCAGAAACCGTGTTCAGGGACTGTGTAGGCAAGGTATGAGGCCAGTTCCCCACAGGGCTTTTATTGGCTCTACAAGTCAAATTTGATTCCTTAAAGGAAAGCACACCATTCCAGTCAAAGCCTTGGTAAAATAACCAGTTTCTCCAATTGTGTCCTGTTACAAATGAAAACAGATCTGTTTTGCACTTATGCAAATACCTATATTGCCATAAATTAAGAATACTCACAACTAATTTCCAAATTCTGGAGAAATCAAGTAGAGGGAAATACGTTCCAAGTTTTGTTCACAGCAGTATACTTGACTCAGTTGCTACAAGCTGTAAATAGCTCAAAAGAAAAGTTTCACTGACTCTGAAAGACAAAGGATCAGCCATGTTTTAAGCAAAGTTAAAAAAGATTACTTCAGTTTTCTGTTGGTTTAGTTAATTCAGCTAACTCCTGTTCTACTTGATATTCATGAACATTCGAGCTCTTTATGAGAGTTCTGAAAGTTGTTTCCTCTATTCTAATGTTACAATTTCCAAAGTTATTAGAAACCTGCATTTAGGAACACCTGCTAGAGTTCTATAGTTGATTATAAACCACCTTCTAGAGAGGATTAAAACAAGACAATTGCCAGTGGATGACAAAAACTTTTAGGACAGCCACAATTGATAAGGAAATTTGGTTACTTCTGTGGCACACAAGGTTTTACATAACAATTATGATTATTAATAACATACTAGTCATATTAGAATTATAGGAGTTTCTTATAAACCTTTTATAACTCTTTACATTTTTTTTTTTTTTGTGACAGAGCAGATTGGTGCTCTAAGAAAAACCTGTTGTGCTTTTATTCCAATGTTTATGGAAAAACTGAATAATATCCCTCTAACTCTAGCCAATGTCCACACGCAGAATCTTGTTTACAATTAATTTTTTCCAAACTTTTCACAAGCGTTCAAGCCTTTAGCTTTATTCTATTTAACTTAAAGCAATTCTTTAGTCCTTTAGGCAAAAAACAAAAACAAAACAAAACAAAACAAAAAACACCACATTCCCATGCCTTCTTATAATCTTTTACCAAAAGTACATTCTACTTTCCTTACACAACTTACATGTAAAACTGTTTCTTCAGTTGTCTCAATTGCATGTTACAGTGTTAACTTTTTGCAACTTTTATTTTTGGTGAAAACCTTAGTGAGTAAGGAATTTCAATTACGTACTAGGTGTGAAGCTCACCCAAGACATGCCAGGCAGAAGTGCAGCTAAGAGCTGACTTTGCAGCATAGCTAAGGGGCGTGGCTAACTCCACATGTCCCCCAGGCCTTATCTAGAATGTAATGGCTTGAAGGTAGGTAAATTGAACAATTTACTCTTTTTTTTTTTTTTTTTTTTTTTTTTGAGACAGAGTCTCGCTCTGTCACCCAGGCTGGAGTGCAGTGGTGCAGTCTTGGCTCACTGGAGCTTCTACTTCTTGGGTTCAAGTGATTCTCCTGTCTCAGCCACCCAAGTAGCTGGGACTACAGGTGTGTGCCACCACACTGGGTTAATTTTGCATTTTTAGTATAGATAAGGTTTCACCATGTTGGCTAGGCTGGTCTTGAACTCCTGACCTCAGGTGATCCACTCTCCTTGGCCTCCCAAAGTGCTGGGATTACAGGCATGAGCCACCACACCTGACCCAAGTGAACAATTTTCAAATGTTAAACAGTGTGACCTTAAAGCATTTAGAAAATTTGATATTTGACCTTAATTTAGACCAAATGTCTACATTTTCAAGACATTTGATTTTACTAGTAATCTTTAAAACTGTCTTTATTTTCAAAGAATACTAGACTTACCTGAACAAAAAGGCATTAAAGTTTATATTTTTCTGATGAAATATTTGATTTAAGCACTTATTTTCCTAAGCTAATTAATTAGAGCTCTTTTATATATAAACATACAAAACATATGAATAGACAGAAGATTCAGCAGTTGTAAGGTTTTTCATTTGCCAGTTTCTTTTCTTTTTTTTTTTTTTTTTTGAGACGGAGTTTCGCTCTTGTTACCCAGGCTGGAGTGCAATGGCGCAATCTCGGCTCACCTCAACCTCTGCCTCCTGGGTTCAGGCAATTCTCAGGCAATTAGCCTCCTGAGTAGCTGGGATTACAGGCACGCACCACCATGCCCAGCTAATTTTTTGTATTTTTAGTAGAGACGGGGTTTCACCATGTTGACCAGGTTGGTCTCGATCTCTCAACCTTGTGATCCACCCGCCTCGGCCTCCCAAAGTGCTGGGATTACAGGCTTGAGCCACCGCGCCCGGCCTTGCCAGTTTCTTAATTGGATTAGTGGCTTCAGGGTGGAGCCCTTGGAATAACGGGGCTGAGAAAGTATGCATTTCTATGGTCAAATAAACAGCAAATAAGCAGCTGAAGTCAAAGACAGATCCACAAAATTAAGGGTGCCATTTCATACTGGTTCCTAGATTCCCCAAAGGAGGGAATTACTATGGGAGGAGACAGTGCAGTGCTTCTATTATGCATTTCATTGCAAGGAAACCCAAAGCCAATCAGCCCATTTTGTAATCAACCCATCCCTCGTGGGAGTCTGACCTTCCATTGTGGGGTGGAGATGTTTCCTTATCTTCCCAGGTGGCTAGGAACATGCTTCCCTGTTGCAACTATGTGAAGAATCAAAGTATCCCTCCATAACTACTATTACCTATCCCTTAAAGTATATTTCCTACCTAATTATTACACACCAAAGCTCTCTCATAATGCAAAGTAATTTTTGATACCCCCAAAACTCAAAACTTTCAGATAACACAATGCAAAACAAAACAGAGCCTTTGATTTTGAGAGGGATTTATCTGCTTTTAATTCCTGTGGTTTCATGAGGAAAAGAGAACTTTGTTTTGTTTTGTTTTGTTTTGTTTTTTCCCCAAAATGGAGTCTGTGGCGCCTTATCTGTTTTTCCCAAGGAGTCCCAGCCTACCAGAAGTTATCTTAGATCCTCTCGTGTGCATTAAGAGTGGCAAGACAAAAAAGAAATATATCAAAATGGAGAAAAATAATTCAGTTGACTGAGAAGAAAAAACATTTTTCCAGAGGAACAAGTTCCAAAAAGAGAAACACATTAATGGCATTTTAAATATAACATCTATTGCTTGTTAATCCATTTATAATTAAGCACTTCTAACCATAGTGCTTTTTAAAAAAAAGAAACCCTTTCAGATCTCTTATTTGACTTTAACAATGCCAAGCAGCCAATATTTCGAGCTTCTGAACTTTACCAAATGTAACCTCCTAGGTGCTTAGAGAAATAAAAATTTAAGACAGTCCATGGAGGAGAAGAGAAGGTCATGCAGATATTAAACCAGAAACAACTTACTTCCTAGGTGGGGAATCAAACCCTGACCACCAATATGAAAGTGGAAGATCTTAGCTACTGAGCTACAGCAAGCAGTGGTCTCCATTTCTTTTCCCAGAGGAGTCCAGAGTAGTTAATTTTGAGCTTGCAAAGCCTTTTAATTATTTAATATAACTTTTTTATTTTGAATATATATTGTCCTTGTTTTTAACATATTTTACACATTTACATTATTATAATGGGTATATTTAACAACTGGCTTGCAAGAAAATTCTTGAAAATTGAATAAATGGCCCACCTGGGCTGGGATGAGCCAGTTGGAGCACACTGCTGCCCCTCAGCCTCTAGGAGGCCTCAGGAGTACGGCATCCATCTCATGATACTGGCCCAAAGGAGATAGTCTTGGAGGTGCTGCTGACTGTTGAGCTTCCTTTTGGAATGTATGGGAAAAGGCAGAGAAAGGAATCTTGAGGCAGACTGCCTCCAGGGACTGCTATTCTGTACATTTATTCAGCTGTTCATGTCAGTGTTCTTTCTTCCTTGTCTGCTACATGCAGGCCCGGAAGCTGAGGGGTTAGTCAAAGGTACAGGAAAGGAAAAGAGAAGAGGGCAAGAGCCCATCCCCCAAGGAAGGAAGAGCTCTGATGCAGAGGGAGCAGGAGATGAGGTGGAGACGGCCACTGCCTCTCTGGCCCTCTGTTCCATCCCTTGGCTTAAGAAAAGCATTACTGGGTATATACCCAAAGGATTATAAATCATTCTGTTATAAAGACACATGCACACATATGTTCATGGCGGCACTGTTTACAATAGCAAAGACCTGGAACCAACCCAAATGCCCATCGACGATAGACCAGAGAAAATGTGGCACATGTACACCACGGAATACTATGCAGCCATAAAAAACGATGAGTTCGTGTCCTTTGTAGGGACATGGATGAATATGGAAACCGTCATTCTCGGCAAACTGACGTAAGAACAGAAAATCAAACACTGCCTGTTTTCACTCATAGGCGGGTGTTGAACAATGAGAACACATGGACACAGAGAGGGGAGCATCACACACTGGGGTCTGTTGCTGGGGGGCCAAGGGAGTGATAGCTGGGGGGTGGTTGTGGTACGGAGATCAGGGAGGGATAACATGGGGAGAAATGCCAGATGTAGGTGACAGGCGGATGGAGGCAGCAAACACATTGCCACGTGTGTACCTATGTAACAGTCCTGCATGATCTGCACATGTACACCAGAACCTGAAGTAAAATTAAAACAAACAAACAAAGCAGTTTAGCAGAGTGGGACCGACACTTTTTATTGGTCTGGTTGGCGTGCCTAGTGGAAAGCTCAGACAGAGCTTCCTATCTGCCCTGGCTCCCATCTTTCCTCTCCTTCAAGTTCATCACACACCCCGAGGGAAGAGTGTCCTGGGCAGAGGTGGTAGGCAAAGCCAGGGTAAAAACTCCAGGGCTGGGAAGCAAAAGGGGCTCAGGGTGATGCAGAAAATGTGATGTTGTCAGGCCGTCCCGATAAAGTGTCCATCGGGGCAGAGGAGAAGCTGCTTCCCTGCAGAGACTCCTCTGCCCCCACCAGGAATGGGAGGAGCAGGAGGAAAAGTTTCCCCAAGAGGCTTCCTACTGGGCCCTTCGTGCCTATCAGCATCTCCCGGATGTTGTCCTCAGCGTCCTTAACGCTCCGCTCCAGGTAGTTCTTTAATTTTTTCTTCCGCTATTTTCTGCTCTAACAGTTGGTTGTGAACTGCTTCCTTCGACTGAAGAACAAACATTCTTCCTACACCTGAATACATGTTAGTCTCGTTTACCAAAGGCATAATCTCTGTAAGATGTGCATGCTTTTTCATTCTGATGAGCTATTCA
This sequence comes from Saimiri boliviensis, assembly GCF_048565385.1. NCBI lineage: Eukaryota > Metazoa > Chordata > Mammalia > Primates > Cebidae > Saimiri > Saimiri boliviensis. The sequence goes on along the minus strand of NC_133451.1, from coordinate 149,506,821 downwards.
GTCTGTATGTCTGTGAGCTTCACCTTCTTTTGAATGTCAATAACTTTGGCTTGAAGCTCTATGAAGTCCTTCCTCAGCCATCTTGGTGCACTCTATGCCTGTTGAATATGATTTTTAGAGCTAACTATAACATGAACCCTAAAATTCCTGTTCCCTGGAAGGCAGAGACTAAGAGAAGGTACCACCCTGTGGCTAAAAGGTCAAGCTCCCAAGGACATAAAACAAGGTGGAGACTTCATTCGTTTTTTTTGTTTGTTTCAGGGACCTATGGCCAAGTTTGTTGCTCATCAGCATGCTAGGTCATTTTGAAAAGTGGGCTCACAGGTGTTCTCACATAAAAAGCCCATATGGGCTCACATAAAAAGCCCCTGTTTTATCCTAAAGTACCCCTCGACACAGAAAAATGAATTCATAGCACAAAATACACCAGCCTAAGACTAGCCTTAGAATTCTTTTTTGCATTAATCAAAACTTTACAGAGGACATAAACACTGATTTTTCCCCCATTCATTCAACTGTTTGCACAGAGAGAGAACCAGAAATCTGACTGGTAAGAAAGTCTTACCCTTTTGCCACCATGCCAGGCTTCTGGGTTCCCTTTCCCTCAGTAGCCCTAGTGATCTGGCTTGTGGCACCATCCCCCTTGGGGGCCAAGCTGCATCATAAAGGAAAGTATTTTTTGTTCTGGCCAGAGCAAAATACACATGATAAAACATAGACATTGCCGGGCACGGTGGCTCAAGCCTGTAATCCCAGCACTTTGGGAGGCCGAGGCGGGTGGATCACGAGGTCGAGAGATTGAGACCATCCTGGTCAACATGGTGAAACCCCGTCTCTACTAAAAATACAAAAAACTAGCTGGGCGTGGTGGCGCGTGCCTGTAATCCCAGCTACTTAGGAGGCTGAGGCAGGAGAATTGCCTGAGCCCAGGAGGTTACGGTGAGCCGAGATCGCGCCATTGCACTCCAGCCTGGGTAACAAGAGCAAAACCATAGACGTTAGCCACTCTGCTTAGCACCCAATATCAAACTGGCAAGGCTTAATTAAATTTGCCCTCAGATGGGCCTCATCATCTTTAATCCAACCTCTGACTAGAATTTTCAACACCTGGTTTCTGGGCAAGATGGACAGCCTTAGTAATAGAAAAGATAAGAAGAGAAAGGAGAGAGAGAAAAGCATTGTCTGTGGCAGAGCGGGGAAGACGAAATGAACACGGAGGCCAAGAAAGACCCACCCATTGCAGCGACACTGAAAAGTCTAGGTGGCTACTGTCAGTTGAGCAAGGATCTTTTCCAGCAATCCTACCAGCTCTCAAGTTTCCCCTTCTAGGGAGGCAAAAGCTTCCCATGTCCCATGATCATGAACGTGCCTAACCCTATCACCCATAGCCGTCAGCAAAGTGCAAGGCAGATTAATCCAAAGAGAATAGCAGTTAACATCCCATAGTGCCGAACCTGTTCTTAGCCTAGAGGGACTTTCCCCAGAGGGGCCTCTAACCTCCTAAATCTTAAAAGGGACTCTAACTCTCCTAAATTGGGCTTTTAATCCTTGCCTTTTATTAAGAGGAGCCTTTAACCCATTCTGTCTTAGGAGAGACTCTAACTCCACTAAGTTGGGCCTCTAACCCAATCCCATTCTTTACCCGGGTACCCCACCACTTCCCCAAAGTCTTCCAGTCGGTGCTGCAGTCTATTTCCTTTGGGTTGGAGGGGGTATCTCCAGTATTGTCCCATCGTTCGCCAGAAATATGTTAGAAGACTCCAATACTTACCCAAAGGTAGCTGCTGGGTCAGGGTTTCTGCATGATTGTTCCTTTTGTGGTAGCCAGAAATACATTACAGGAAAGGGGTCCTCATCCAGACCCCAACAGAGGGTTCTTGGCTCTTGGGCAAGAAAGAATTCAGGTCGAGTCCACAGGGCAAAGTGAAAGCAAGTTTATTAAGAAAGTAAAGGAGGGATCCGACTTTCAAGATGGCCGCCTAAGAACAGCTCAGGACTTCAGCTCCCAGTGAAAGTGCAGAGGGTGAGTGGACGCCGCATTTCCAGACGAACTCTTATTGCCCACAGACCAGGAGATACCCAGGCAGAGGGGTCGCCAGCGTCGCAGTCCCAGCCGGTGCGGCTGTTTTGGCCCCCGCGGGGCTGATTCCGCCCGCGCGGCTGCTGTGACCACTCCCTGTTGCTGCCGTTCTCCGTAAAAAAGCCACTGGTCTGGGAGCCCTCTTAGCTGGCGAGCAGAGCCCTGAGACGGCAGAATAGCCCATTCATCTGAAATAGCGAGTCAGGCCAGGAGATTCCTAGGCAAAAAATCCGCCAGGAGCCGGGGCCGCGGTTCGAGCCGACTCCGTGAGTCGCAGCACGGGAGATCCCGGCGCCTTTTCAACAAGCGACCGGAACGCGGGGTCGTTCAACTTAAAAGAAAAGACTCTGAGTCAGGGAGCCAGGTGATCAGGCTCGGTTGGTCCCACCCCTCCACCCCCAACAACAACGGAAACAAAAACAGTAATTGGAAACCCTCTGGGTTGAGCCCTTCAAACCAAGCACAGCTGAACCGGGACGGTCCGGCTCCGTGGGGGAGGGGCTTCCGCCATTACTGAGACTCGCCACCTCTACGGAGGCAGGCTGCCGTTGCCGAGGCAACCCGCCATTGCCAAGGCAACCTGCCACAACAGAGAGAGTCCGCCATAACAGAGGCGGGGCCACCATTGCCCAGACAGTTCTAACTACGCCCATATAAAAAGGACTACAGGGAAGAGCTCAGGGCAGCTGGGCAGAGCCCACAGCAGCTCAGCAAAGCCCCTGCGGGCAGGCAGAGGCTAGGCGTGCTGCTAGCTGGGCGGGTCCGACCTGAAAAAAAAAAAAAATCAAAAAAGGCAGTAGTGCAACAGAAACTCATACAGCTCCAACTCCCTGGGACAGAGACAGACAACAGGTGGATAAACCCACAAAAATGGGTAGAAACCAGCGTAAAAAGGATGAAAACTCCCGAAACCAGAACACCTCTCCTCCTAAAAGTGATCACAACTCCTCACCAGCAAGGGAACCAGACCGGATGGAGAAGGAGGGTGATGAAATGACAGAATCAGACTTCAGAAGATGGGTAGTAAGAAACTACAATGAGCTAAAAGAACATGTTCTAACCCATCGCAAAGAAAATAGGAACCTTGAAAAAAGATTGGACGAACTGCTGACGAGAATGGACAGCATAGAGAGGAGAATAAGTGAATTGATGGAGCTGAAAAACGCAACACGAGAACTTCGTGAAGCATGCACAAGCTTCAACAGCCGAATTGACCAAGCAGAAGAAAGGATATCAGAGGTCGAAGACCAACTCAATGAAATAAAAAGAGAAGGCAAGAACAGAGAAAAAAGCGCAAAAAGGAATGAACAAAATCTTCAAGAAATGTGGGACTATGTGAAAAGACCTAATCTACGTCTGATAGGTGTACCTGAATGTGATGAAGAGAATGAATCCAAGCTGGAAAATACTCTTCAGGATATTATCCAGGAAAACTTCCCCAACCTAGCAAGGCAGACCAATATTCAAATCCAGGAAATACAGAGAACACCACAGAGATATTCCTCAAGAAGAGCAACCCCAAGGCACATAATCGTCAGATTCACCAGGGTTGAAATGAAAGAGAAAATGCTAAGGGCAGCCAGAGAGAAAGGTCGGGTTACCCACAAAGGGAAGCCCATTAGACTCACAGCAGATCTCTCAGCAGAAACCCTACAAGCCAGAAGAGACTGGGGGCCAATATTCAACATCCTTAAAGAAAAGAACTTTCAACCCAGAATCTCCTATCCAGCCAAACTCAGCTTCATAAGTGAAGGAAAAATAAAATCCTTTGTGAACAAGCAAGCACTCAGAGATTTCATCACCACCAAACCTGCTCTACAAGAACTCCTGAAAGAGGCTCTACACACATAAAGGAAAAACCAGTACCAGCCACTCCAAAAACACACCAAATGGTAAAAAAGCAGCAACACAATCAAGAATCTGCATCAACTAACCAACAAAACAGCCAGGTAGCATCAAAATGACAGCATCAAATTCACACATAACAATACTATCCCTAAATGTCAATGGACTAAATGCCCCAATCAAAAGACACAGACTGGCAAATTGGATAAAAAGCCAAAACCCATCAGTGTGCTGTATCCAGGAAACCCATCTTACAAGCAAGGATACACAAAGGCTCAAAATAAAGGGATGGAGGAAGATCTACCAAGCAAATGGAGAGCAAAAAAAGGCAGGAGTTGCAATTCTCATCTCTGATAAAATAGACTTTAAAGCAACAAAGATCAAAAGAGACAAAGAAGGACATTACATAATGGTAAAAGGATCACTGCAACAAGAAGAGCTAATGATCCTAAATATATATGCACCCAATACAGGAGCACCCAGATACATAAGGCAAGTTCTTAATGACTTACAAAGAGACTTAGACTCCCACACAATAATAGTGGGAGACTTTAACACCCCATTGTCAATATTAGACAGATCAACCAGACAGAAAATCAACAAGGATATCCAGGACCTGAACACAGACCTGGAACGAGCAAACCTAATAGACATTTACAGAACTCTCCACCCCAAATCCACAGAATATACATTCTTCTCAGCACCACATCACACCTACTCTAAAATTGACCACATAATTGGCAATAAATCACTCCTCAGCAAATGCAAAAGAACAGAAATCATAACAAACAGTCTCTCAGACCACAGTGCAATCGAGTTAGAACTCAGAATGCAGAAACTAACTCAGAACCGCACAGCTTCATGGAAACTGAACAACTTGCTCTTGAATGTTGACTGGATAAACAATGAAATGAAGGCAGAAATAAAGATGTTCTTCGAAACCAATGAGAACGAAGACACGACATACCAGAATCTCTGGGACACATTTAAAGCAGTCTCTAGAGGAAAATATATAGCAATGAGTGCCCACATGAGAAGAAAGGAGAGATCTAAAATTGACACCCTATCATCAAAATTGAAAGAGCTAGAGGAGCAAGATCAAAAAAACTCAAAACCTAGCAGAAGACAGGAAATAACTAAGATCAGAGCAGAACTGAAGGAAATAGAGACACAAAAAACTCTTCAAAAAATCAATAAATCCAGGAGCTGGTTTTTTGAAAAGATCAACAAAATAGACAGACCACTAGCCAGATTAATAAAAAAGAAAAGAGAGAATAACCAAATTGATGCAATAAAAAACGATAAAGGGGATATCACCACAGATTCCACAGAAATCCAAACCATCATCAGAGATTATTACAAACAACTCTATGCACATAAACTAGTAAACCTGGAAGAAATGGATAAATTCCTGGACACCTGCAACCTCCCAAGCCTAAACCTGGAAGAAGCCGAAACCCTGAATAGACCAATAACATGGTCTGAAGTCGAGGCAGCAATAAAGAGCCTACCACCCAAAAAAAGCCCAGGTCCAGATGGGTTCACAGCTGAATTCTACCAGACATACAAGGAGGAGCTGATACCATTCCTTCTGAAACTATTCCAGACAATCCAAAAAGAGGGAATCCTTCCCAAATCATTTTACGAGACAAACATCATCCTGATACCAAAACCCGGCAGAGACTCAACAAGAAAAGAAAATTTCAGGCCAATATCCATGATGAACATAGATGCAAAAATCTTCAATAAAATACTGGCAAACCGATTGCAACAGCATATCAAAAAGCTCATCCACCATGATCAAGTAGGATTCATCCCGGGGATGCAAGGCTGGTTCAACATACGCAAGTCCATAAACGTAATTCACCACATAAACAGAACCAAAGACAAAAACCACATGATTATCTCGATTGATGCAGAGAAGGCTTTTGACAAAATTCAACAACCCTTTATGCTAAAAACCCTCAATAAACTAGGTATTGACGGAACGTATCTCAAAACAATAAAAGCTATTTACGACAAACCAACAGCCAATATCATACTGAATGGGCAAAAATTGGAAGCATTCCCTTTGAAATCTGGCACTAGACAAGGATGCCCTCTCTCACCACTCCTATTCAATATAGTACTGGAAGTTCTAGCCAGAGCAATCAGGCAAGAAAAAGAAATAAAGGGTATCCAAATTGGAAAGGAGGAAATCAAATTGTCTCTATTTGCAGATGACATGATTGTATATCTGGAAGACCCCATCATCTCAGCCCAAAATCTCCTGAAACTGATAAACAACTTCAGCAAAGTCTCAGGATACAAAATCAACGTGCAAAAATCACAAGCATTCCTATACACCAGTAATAGACTTCAAGAGAGCCAAATCAAGAACGAACTGCCATTCACAATTGCTACAAAGAGAATAAAGTACCTAGGAATACAACTAACAAGGAACGTAAAGGACCTCTTCAAGGAGAACTACAAGCCATTGCTCAACGAAATAAGAGAGGATACAAACAGATGGAGAAACATTCCATGTTCATGGTTAGGAAGAATCAACATCGTGAAAATGGCCATACTGCCCAAAGTAATTTACAGATTCAATGCTATTCCCATCAAGCTACCAATGACCTTCTTCACAGAACTGGAAAAAAACACCTTAAACTTCATATGGAACCAAAAGAGAGCCCGCATAGCCAAGTCAATTCTAAGCAAAAAGAACAAAGCGGGAGGCATCACACTACCGGACTTCAAACTATACTACAAGGCTACAGTAATCAAAACAGCATGGTACTGGTACCAAAACAAAGATATAGACCAATGGAACAGAACAGAGGCCTCACAGGAAATACAACATACCCACAACCATCTGATCTTCGACAAACCTGACAAAAACAAGCAATGGGGAAAGGACTCCCTGTTTAATAAATGGTGTTGGGAAAACTGGCTAGCCATGTGCAGAAAGCAGAAACAGGACCCCTTCCTGACACCTTACACCAAAATTAACTCCAGATGGATTAAAGACTTAAACATCAGACCTAATACCATAAAAACCTTAGAAGAAAATCTAGGCAAAACCATTCAGGACATAGGTGTAGGCAAGGACTTCATGATCAAAACGCCAAAAGCAATGGCAACAAAAGCCAAAATAGACAAATGGGACCTAATCAAACTCCACAGCTTCTGCACGGCAAAAGAAACAGTCAGTAGAGTGAATCGGCAACCAACAGAATGGGAAAAAATTTTTGCAGTCTACCCATCTGACAAGGGGCTGATATCCAGAATTTACAAAGAACTAAAGCAGATCTACAAGAAAAAAACAAACAAGCCCATTCAAAAATGGGCAAAGGATATGAACAGAAACTTTACAAAAGAAGACATACAGGAGGCCAACAAACATATGAAAAAATGCTCATCATCACTGGTCATCAGAGAAATGCAAATCAAAACCACATTGAGATACCATCTCACACCAGTTAGAATGGCGATCATTAAAAAATCGGGAAACAACAGATGCTGGAGAGGATGTGGAGAAATAGGAACACTTTTACACTGTTGGTGGGAATGTAAATTAATTCAACCATTGTGGAAGACAGTGTGGCGATTCCTCAAGGACCTAAAAATAGAAATCCCATTTGACCCAGCAATCCCATTACTGGGTATATATCCAAAGGATTATAAATCATTCTACTACAAGGACACGTGCACACGAATGTTCATTGCAGCACTGTTTACAATAGCAAAGACCTGGAACCAACCCAAATGCCCAACGATGATAGACTGGATAGGGAAAATGTGGTACATATACACCATGGAATATTATGCAGCCATCAAAAACGATGAGTTCACGTCCTTTATAGGGACATGGATGAACCTGGAAACCATCATTCTCAGCAAACTGACACAAGAGCAGAAAATCAAACACCGTATATTCTCGCTCATAGGCGGGTGTTGAACAATGAGAACACATGGACACAGGGAGGGGAGCACTACACACTGGGGTCTGTTGGGGGGAAATGGGGGAGGGGCGGGGGGTGGGGAGGTGGGAGGAGATAGCATGGGGAGAAATGACAGATACAGGTGAGGGGACGGAGGGCAGCAAAGCACACTGCCATGTGTGTACCTATGCAACAATCTTGCATGTTCATCACATGTACCCCAAAACCTAAAATGCAATAAAAAAAAAAAAAGAAAAGAAAAAAAAAAAAGAAAGTAAAGGAATAAAAGAACGGTTACTGCATAGAGCAGCCCTGAGGGCTGCTAGTTGCCTATTTTTATGGTTATTTCTTGACGTTATGCTAAACAAGGGGTGGATTATTCATGCCTCTCCGTTTTAGATCATACAGTTAACTTCCTGACATTGCCATGGCATTTGTAAGCTGTCACGGCCCGGTGGCAGTGTAGCAGTGAGAACAACCAGAGGTCACTCTCATCGCCATTTTGGTTTAGGTGGGCTTTCGCCGGCTCCTTTGCAGCAAACTGTTTTATCAGCAAGGTCTTTATGATCTGTATTTTGTACTGAACTCCCCTCTCATCTGGTGACTTAGAATGCCTACATCATCTGGGTTTCAGTCTTATTTTACTCAGCTTCTATTTAAGATGGAGTTGCTGTGGTTTACCCACCTCTGACAAAACTCCTGGGCTCAGGTGATCAGCTGTCTTGCCCTCCCAAAGTGCTGGCTGGGATTACAGGTGTGAGCCACAGTGCCTGGCCTTGGGGGCACCTTTAAACCAAATCCCAGCCTTTGCCTGATCTTACGGTAGAGCTCTGGAGCAAAATGATATCTGAGTTTGTTCAGACAAGTTAATTGGGCTTTCATACTCCTGCACCAGTGAGTCGCTGGCTAAAGTCAATCTGGAGGGGTACAAACTTGTAAGCATTTTCAATTCTGCGGGTGGGTGCAGGTGAAGCCAGGCCATGGCTTTGAGATGTAAAGTGGCTTGGTAGGAGTGAGGTACACACAGGTGTGTGGGGGTTGTTTACTGACGGTGCTCCCCAAGAACCTTTTATTACTTCCCCTCAATATATTCTGACTTTCCTTCTTTTAACAAAATATTTATTTTTCCAGTGGAGCTTCCCTACCTCCAGATGAACCAGTTGGAAATGGAATTGTTACGGTACTGAATCTACAAATGGATTGTACTATGTTCCATGCAAAGTTGACTTTCCTCCCTTCCCCTTGCCACATCCTTCAGAGTCAGGCAGCAAATTTAGAAAGTATCAGTTGTGCAGTTGAATGCAAAGGCTGGGGATGATTAATCTCTCCCATTAAATAAATGTTTAAAGAATGATATCAAAATTTTGAGGAAAGAACTGCAGTTAATCAATTAAAACCCAGGAATAATATGTCTGCTTAATTAAGATTGGCAATCCAGTGAGGATCTTAAAATAAACTATACTTCGGATTGATTCAGATAATCTTTTATTTTCATTTTTGTTTTCTTTAAAAGTGGTATGTCAACATCACTTCATTTCTACATTTCAGAGTTCTGTACATTTCTTAAAAGGAAATAAGCAATGCTCAATGTACAAAGTAAAAACAGAAAGCTAGAAAAATCTGAATAAAATGGAGCAAGTTGCCATAGGTCATACAGTACAAATTAGTAATTAGATGTCATCTGAAGTGCAATACCACTGCTGTGATGATGAGTTAAGGAATGAAATAAAAATACTCTATTTTAAACAAACAGTATATATATATTTATATGTATATTTTTTACAGATAGTAGACCCAGTGATATCTGCAGTATTGTAAAAACTTATGTACAAATAACTTTTTTTAGACATTACATATACATCAGCACCGTAGTAAAAACAAAACCAAAACAAAACCACCTTATTAAAATCTACCTCTCTATTAGTTGGTCCCAGTACTGAGCATTTGGAGGAAGCTTTTACAAGATAATGGAGCCCACCCCCTGTCCCACTTCCATTAGCCACCTCCAGTTTCTCATCATTGCTTATACATTTGTTTCCTGTACCTTTCAGGAAAAGGTAATTCTGTTTTCTGTGTTTTCTCATTTGTGTCCTTTTTTTTGGTTTCATCTGTTTCCACTCAGTTTCCCCGGTGGCATCGCTCCCCATTTGGGGAGTTTAGGGTCACCCTGCTGCCACCTCTTTGGAGAGGGCACCCAGCCCCTGCCTGGGCTTCTCACTCACCAGGCACCTCTGGCCGTACATACTGCCCTTTGCTCAGCAGATCTACAACGCGGGGTACACGGAGAACAAGTCAAAGGCAATGTTTGCCCACCACCTCCTCTCCAAACTCCTCTGCTCCCAGCTTTCCATGGAAACTTGCCTTCTCAGGACTGGATGTGGCCAGTCCAGCCCTGCAGGCTCCGACTCTTTCATGGTGAGCTGCCTGGGAGCGCACAGAAGGCAGCCAGTGTCCAGGACATGGAAGGAGGAGGGGTCAGGAGAAAAGCACATGCCACTCTCACTTAGGACAACACTGAAGCCACAGGGCCTCCCAAAGGGGGATTGGGAAGGGAGGCAAGGAGCCTTGTGATTCCTTCCGACAGATTTCACTTAGGGCAGATGTGCGTCAATGACAAAGAGAGCGACTGTACGGGACTTTGGAAGTGGATCACTTTGCCCATAGGAAAGAAACTGCATCCAAGTAAGGTGGAGCAATTGCTCTTTTAGCTCCTCCACCTCTCGGGGATTTTATATTTGTCTTTCTGATGAGTAGGGATGATGGAAAAGGTGGATTTTAGAGCATGACTCCTGGGATTTCTCCCAAAGGGAGCCCGAACTGGTGACCTCCAGGCCACTCCCTCCTGGCGTTTAAGAAATATCAGATGTGGCTCACAAAAACTGATGCCCAAACATCAGAGCAGCCCTCTCAGTTCCAGGCAGATATTAATTCAACTCTACACACAGGAGAGGAAGAAGACTCCAGTGTTGCCTTTGCATTTCAGGTATTGTCTAAGTTCTTCCTGCATTTATGTGGACTCTGCTCAAGACTCCCTAAAAATACAAGCTTCACTTCTTGAATAGTCTGTAAGGAGAAGCAAGGGGAGGCTGGGGTGGAGGTAAGGAGGAATAAAGGCCGGGCTGCAGACAAAGGCTCCAGGCTGGCAGACACACAGAGGTCCAGCAGGGGTTTCTCTACCCTGCAGCCACCAGAACGAGAAGTGACCCACTGGATGTATGGGTCTTGTATCGGGCCCCAGTGGGCTCCAGCCCAACCTGGAGGGACTGCTACCAGGGGCACCAGCAGGGGCAGCCACCCCAGGACTGCCGGATGGACCCTGCTCCAAACTCAGCTTGCTCTCCTCGTCTTGGAGAGCAAAGCTGCCACTGGGTATCTGCTGCTGTGCTGGGGCTGCAGGATCCGTTGTTGCCTCCTTGTGACCATCTCACTGTTCTTCATGCCTGCCCTCCAAATTCAGTAGCATGTCTCGAAGCCTGACATCTCTTGGCACCCAGAGTTCAGTGCATTTCCAACCTGCGCACTTGGCCTGTGCAACCACCCAGCCTCCTCTGTGGGACTCTCCCTGGCCGAGGATCTGTCTCTTTTGTGTCTCCAAAGCTGCTGTCTCCCAACCTGGGGCAGGAGGGGTTGAGGATCCTTCTCTTGGATAACAGTCCCTCTCGGCTGAAGCAGCTCCTGTTGGGCGATCACAGGGCACTCTGAGCAGAGGGACTCTGGCTCCTCTGCTTCCCACCTGCTCCTCCAGGTGTCTCCTTCTCTGGCAGCAGAGATCTGCATGGCGTCTCATCTGGATCGCCGTGTGAAAATCAGGTGAAATGAGGCCCAGCGGAGCTGTGGATTGGCACCTGGATCTTCCACTGTCAGCCAGCTGCAGTTTTGCTCAGTTTACGTGGGTCAAAAAAACAAAAAACAAGGATGGGTCAACATCCTGTTTCTTTCTCACTTTTTAAGCTTTAACCACTCAAGTTGTGGCTCTTGGGGCCTCTCTTGACTAGGGGTTGCCAAATAATTCATCAAGCTCCTGCATCCACTCATCCCCTGGCCCGCCTTTCATGATGGAGTCCACAAGGTCTGCACCATCTGGGAGGCCAGGGAAGGAAGCCCCAGCTCCGTCGCCACTATAATTGTATGACACGTCCTGAGGGGCATTCCGCTCATAGGCTTGGCTCTGGCTGCTTGGAGCAAAGCTGCCACTAGGTATCTGCTGCTGTGCTGGGGGCTGGCTGAATGCTGGTATGCCCGGGACTCCCTGGCTCAGGCCAGACATGACCATTGGCCTCACCTGGCTGGTGCCTTGCTGCCCCGGGAGTGATGGCATCATCTGCCGACCCATGGCAGCTGGGTTGAGGGTCCTCACTGTGCCCGTGTTAGTATCCACGACTGACTGGCTCAGTCCCTGTGGGAAGTGCTGCTTGGTCAGTCTCGGCTGCCCAGCTTGAAGAGGGTAGCTGGCGCCATTGTTGAATGGTCCCAATTCTCCACTAGTCCTCCCAGGCATGCCCTGCAAGCTCCTCTGTTGCCAGCTTTGTGCTCCTTGCTGGACTGTTCCCATAAGGCTCTGCAGCCTTGAAGGGGCTTGGGGCCGAGGCAAGGCCTGGCCTACTGGCCCTTTCATCTGTGGATGTTGCTGGGTAATGGCTGAGTTCACTAGCATGCTCTGACCAAAGCCACTCACCATTCCAACCCCCTGCCCAGAGGCAGGCTGCCTGGGTCCCTGGGCTTGGTTATGTGTGATGCTCATGCCACTTTGGTTTGGGTGCTGCAACATTTGGGTCATGCCTGTGCTCATATTGTACATTCCTGGTTGGCTGGTAGGCGTGGTGCTATAAGGGGCCAGTCCCATCTCCGACTGCGCGGCTGCAGTGGCCATCGTCCCCGGGTTCTGGGAGGGTCCTATTCCCATCATGCCTGCGTTCTGTGCCATCAGCCGTGATGTTCGCATGCTCTGGAGGGCGGCTTGGCTTCTTACGGCTGCTATATCCTGGGGAGAACCTGCAGTGAAAAAGAGTACACACGCCACTCACTCTTCTCCATAAGCAATATACTGTTGGAATATCTTCTTCCATGAGCAATGTACTACAAGAAGATGCTGGAATTTCCTTTGGGAATGACAAAATTCCTTCATATGAAAGGCTCTACTCCGGTAATAATAAATCTCTAATAAAAATGATTATTTTTCTGATTATAACCTAATGCTGATTCTAAAAAATTTGAAAGTATTAAAAAACACAGACAAAAATTAAAGTCACCTGAAATCCCACCATCCAGAGATGATCACTCCTATTCTTTTAAATAGACACCCACAAAAATTGGGATCATACTGTACATATGTTTTTGTAGCTGACTTTTCCACTTAACATATCCTGATGCTATTCTTGTTTATACTCCAGAAGCAAATTATTTCTCACTCTTACAGATACGATATCGTCCTCAACCAAATAAGATACTATTTTCTCTGGAGGTGAGAGATAATTCACCTCTGGGGTTAAAGTAGAAAGAAATGGCTGATCACTTTGCATTTCCTATTCGTTAAGTGGAACATGGTTTGGTAGAGAATACTATTAATGAAGACCATTAGACTAATTTTCCTTAAGACTTGAGTAGGATTTGAGAGGTTAAAGGCCACTGCTTCTGCTAAGTAGCTATTTTGACAGATAGGACATTTGTTGGATCCACTCTGTGGATTTCAACATGCTCCAGATTCTCTGAATCATAACATGTCATTGCAAACTGGCCAGCTTCCTGAGCTAGAAAAAGAGATCATCCTGCTACATGCGACTTGGCCATGAACTTTATGTATTTCTTTTTGTTTTGTTTTGTTTTTCCATCTCCTGGGTTCAAGCAATTCTCCTGTCTCAGCCTCCCGAACTTTATGCATTTCTATAGCGAAATCGTCAACGACTATTTCAGCAAATTGCTAACACAGTATTAATAATGCCGTTTAAAAGGTGGCCAGTGTCCACACCAAATCATTCAACCTTAATTAGGGGTCCTTCTTTACGTGTTCCCAGGAAATTTCCAAACAGTCAAAAGAATGGAAATGTCACCAGTAGAACACCAGTCAATGTTGCAAAGGGCTAGGAGGTGCACAAAAATGGATTTTTCTGTGTCCCTGCTAATGATTGAGTCTAAGAGAAGAAGAAAAATGTTTTTTTCCTGGACATTTAAAGAAGATGCAGCATGGGAGCTAGTCAATATTCTAAATAAATTTGATCCCACCTGGAACTATGATGAGAAACCAGATGAGAATAGTCTAACCTTGTTAAACCTGGCACCCTGGCAGATAACTGAAGCATGTTTTTGTCTTCCTGATGGAGTTATTGATTTCTGGGCTGCAAATATGTCTCCATATTTTCTTCCTTTCTTTAAGAAAGAAAATTAAGGGAATTTTGATTATATCAAGTTTCTGTGGATTGAGATCAATATCATGCATGCTACATTGAAAATGAAATGGTTTCTGTCAGGAAACTTGAAAGATCTGGGGGAAATCACTAGAAATATTTTCATATTTTGTTTTAAGCTTCATTATATCTAAGTGATTTTTTGAAAAATCAAAAGTTCCTAGTGAAACACTGGAAGGTAGTATATACTGCAACTTGTAATCTTATCATGGAGTTTTGTGACCTTAACGACTAAATTTTTATTGACTGCATTGCCAATAAGATCAACTGTGGTGAAATGGGTTATTGAGTTGTTTACAAAAAAAAATTTAAGAGAAAAACATTGCTGACTCAGAGATTTATTGGATGGACCCAAATTATATAAACAATCTGATGGGCTGCTAGAAATAGATGAAAGGACATCCATAATTTGGTCATTTTGGGGGCGTATATTTATAATGGATATGTTAAAGGACTGGATACTGTCTGGATTAATGTTGCAAATGAGAAATAGTTTCCTTTCTTTTAGAGGGCAGAAATGTTACAATGCCCTTGCCCTTTAATAGGCGGTGAAACATTAATCCAAGCCAACCTTTATTTTTATTTAGTGTAAATGACTGCACTATCTTGATGTAATTCTGTTTCTTTCTTTTTTTTCTTTTGGGACAGTCTTGCTTTGTTGCCCAGGCTGGAGCGCAGTGGTGTGATCTTGGCTCACTGCAACCTCTGCCTCCTGAGTTCAAGCAATTCTCTGCCTCAGCCTCCCAAGTAGCTGAGATTACAGGCACCCACTCTCACGCCCGGCTAATTTTTGTATTTTTAGTAGAGACGGGGTGTCACCATCTTGGCCAGGCTGGTCTCAAACTCCTGACCTCGTGATCCGCCCACCTCGGCCTCCCAAAGTGCTGGGATTACAGGTGTGAGCCACCGCACCCGGCTGTAATTCTTGTTTTTAAAAAGGCATTTTAAAATTAGCAATCAGCACATTATTTTCACCTAAGAGAAATAAAAAACCTTTTATTAATCTAGTTTTATGCCTTTAGTGATTTTAAATATACAAAGGAAAAAAAATTCAGATGTGTCCAAGGAATTAACTTGTCTTTACCTGATTATTACATGTGTTAAGCAACAGATTATGTTTTCATTCTCTTTTTTTGGTCTAAAACAGACATGATTGTGAGACACTGTAGTCTAATTTTCTTGTCTGCTGGTTAACATCACAATGTCTAAGAAAATCTTGTATGTTCAAATAGAGATGACAGTATCCAACTTTTTCCTAAAAGAGTGTATGCTCTATTTTCATTCACAAGAAGCCGGTATTTATGAAAAAAATAAGCATTTCCCCATAGACATATAACATTGCCCAGAGATCCAGAACCTAATGAGGGAAAGACAGTCATTAAGGCCTTTGAAATGTGTAATGGTGAGAGTATGAGATAGGTTCTCATGCAAGTTATTCCTAACAAAACTTCTCTCCAAGAACGATGATTCTTATTTATCAGTTTGCTGCTTTCCCAGATCCATAAAATCATGCTATCTAGGGTGTTGACAAATACATGAAAATACTGAAGATAGCAAAAAAGAACTTTTTACATATCTGAAACCAGTCAGTTCAAGGATCCCAAATGTCACACTGGCTATAACTAAATTTCTATGTGTAATTAAATTTCTAGGTTGATTACCTCTGGTTTGGGTTTCAGAAAAGTTCAAGGAATAGAACTTTTTAAGTGGACCCAAAACATTTGGAATAGCTCATATAAATATGTGTCTATGTTCTTTTACACAGGGGGATGATTAAATTGTAGTGGGTCCCTTTTCCCTCACAAATAATGCATGAGTTATGAACCTGGAAAACTCAAGGGACATTACGCTGGATTCATCAGCTTTTATGTTTTTAATTAGTTTATAATATAATGCAGCAGCTTCTCAAATGTGGTTCCCTAGCTAGCAAAATCAGTGACTCCGGGGAACTTGTAAGAAATGCAGATTCTCAGGCCCAGCTCCAGATTTACTGAACTGGAAATACCGTGTGTGTTTTAACACTCTCTGTTGGTGCTTTCAGTGCAGGCTCAAGTTTGAGAACTATAGATATAAAGGAGGGCTTTGTATCGGAAACAACAACAACTATATGTAATCATGACTAGTCCCCACTCTTCCCTACCCATGGCAAAATGAGAAACAGAATTCTTCAAAAACGACTGGCACTGATTTAGTGCACAGAACACCTGTGGGTAACTCAGTCCTTTTGTGCTTCCCTGAGTCAAGGCCAAATGGGATCTAGTGTGATATAAACATCCCAGGGGTGGAAGGGAGTGGTAGCTACTGAAGCCCCAGTATTTTCACAGGTGATCTTCAGTGTGATCTGTCAGCAAATATCAATGGCTTTCAGACAGTAAACCACAACTCACAGTTCATGACCCAGAACATATACATGTAGGTTTAAAACAGAAAGAAATTTTCTCATATGCACTGGTAATTTCTGTTGTATTTAATTTTTAAAATATTTGCTGTGTCCCATTAAGTTTTTTTCAATAACCTTGTGTGTTACAATCTGAAGACTGAAAAAATGCTACCTTAGATCCAAAATTTTTCACCCAGTCTATTGATAAAGTTCAGGGATACTTGTGAAATTATGTAAAAGTTTGTATATATTTACATATTATATATTTCTGTGCAAGAAACTTCATAGATTTCTACAGATTCTTAACGGAATAGGAAACTTTTGAGAAGTTAGGACACATTGATCTGGATCCCACAAAACGGGCAGAGGATGAGATTAGGATAATAGGAAACTTTTGAGAAGTTAGGACACATTGATCTGGATCCCACAAAACGGGCAGAGGATGAGATTAGGATTTCTGGTGCTAGGTGGCCCCTGCAGCCCCCCTGAAAACTCCTGTGGATAAGATTAGGAAGACTCCTCAGGATATTTCTTCATTCCATATAAGACCCTCAAAGTGCGCGCTCTCTCTCTCTCTCTCTCTTTCTCTCTCTCTCTTTTTTTTTTTTGGTGATAGAGTCTTGCTCTGTCACCCAGGCTGGAATGCAGTGGTGCGATCTCGGCTCACTGCAACCTCTGCCTCTCAGGTTCAAGCAGTTCTTGTGCCTTAGCCTCCCTGAGTAGCTGGGCTTATAGGTACGCACCATCATTCCCGGCTAATTTTTTGCATTTTTAATAGAGGTGGGGTTTTGCTATGTTGGCCAGGCTGGTCTTGAACTCCTGGCCTCAAGCGATTGGCCCACCTCAGCCTCCCAAAGTGCTGGGATTATAGGCGTGAGCCACCATGCCTGGCCAAGGGTTCTCTCTATTGGAGATGGAAGGGTTTGATATTTGAGTGGGCCTTCTGCATTTATAAAGGAGTGCCAACACTGACAGAGAGCGCGCCCACTGCTGGATCATGATTTGGGATTCGCACAAATGACTGCAGGATCAGTTCAGCCTTGAGGCCCTATTTGTTTTCTATATTCACCAGAGACTAGTGGTTGTTGTAAGCCAGATTCTTCCACTTCAGCTTTACAGGTAAGGGCTTTGGTCAGGTGATCTGCTGGGATAACCAAAAAAGATGTGGCACAAGATTTTTGTCCCTGTAGTCACTAAGATGATGATCTAAACGTAAACACAACTGATACTGAGCCAACAGGCACCAGAATATCATTACGGGTTGTAAAACTATTGAAATACCGTGTACCTTTGGTGAAGAACAGCTGTTTATCCCAACTCCCACAGCCACCCTGACCCTTCTCTGGGCCTCCTAGAACGTCTCTGTGACTCAGTGACCAAAAGGTGAATGCCTGGCACAACAGGAGGCCTCTAGGAGTCCAATCTGATTGGTTATTACTCTTAACCTACCAGTAGTTAAATATTTTAATTTCCTGGACACGAATACAGCATGTAAGGCAATGCCGCTGGCTACACATTCACTTGCTCTTCACAACCAGAAGGTATAAAATGAGAGAGGTTGCACTGGCCTCACCTTGAAACTGATTGACCTGCTGCACTGGGTATGGATTCCGCTGTTGCTGGAGGTGCTGCCGGGGTAGATGTGATTGCTGCAACTGCTAGAACAACAGAACACAAGAGGAGTGGGGAGGTGAGATGGGGAATGGGCACACAATTTAATATCCTAGCAGTTCTGAGGAAGACAGGGTTTTCCCCAAAACTAAACTTTGTGTTAAAGAATAATACGCATACAGGCAAGTGCACAAAGCCTGAGGATAGGATCAGGCAGGTTTTCACAAAACGAACACACTCAGGGCCACCAGCCCCCACATCAAGAAACAGAACACAGCCAGGAGCCCCTCATGGCCCTTCCAGTCATCACCCTCCCTTGAACCATGGGCATCAATGTCCTAACTTTTAACAACATATGGTAGTTATGTCTGCTTTTGTACTTTGCAGAAAAGGAGTCATACAATGCTGCTTTTGTGACTGGCTTCTTGCATTCACCCCTGCATTTGTGAGATTTATCCATGTTGATGTGAATACTTGTTGCTTGGTCATTCTCACTGTTGGATAGCATTCCATCATATGAATATACCATACTTGATTTGCCCATTCTACTAGTGATGTCACTTTAGGTGTTTCTAGTTTTTGTCTTTCAAATGTGACTGCTATGAAAATTCCTGTCCATGTCTTTGGGTGAACATCTGCATGTATTTCTGATGTGTGGACTTGCTGGGTCATGAGGAATGAGTGCTGAGGGTAAGGGTTTTGTCATGGACTGTTTAACACCAGCCTGCATCTTTCCTTAGCACTGTGGGGACTGAGCTCAAAGGGACAAGCAAATGCTTTTTAATGACCTAAATGGATGCTTTGGGCATAAGAAGATGAGATCCTCAGGGGTTATACAGAAAAGGCTCATCTTATTCCCATGAAGCCACACTGCCTATAAAATACATCTCTACAAGTAAACTATTCAGCGTTTACTGCTTTGAGGAAACCATTTGGGATTCCACATATACCAGCGAGCCAGGAAGCCTGTGTTTTAGTCTTTCTTCTTCCACTCACGGGGAAGCTGCCCTGCTAGTGTTGTTTCCAATATACTGGGAAGGCTATTATTATCATGCTGTATGTGCAAAAGGAAAGAAAATAAGAGTGATGTAGAAAGAGCAGAGAAAGAGATTTTAGTCCTAGGTCTGCGGTCAAGTAGCTTGAGTGACCTTCAGTATGTTGTTTAACCTGCTCCCTGCAGCTGCTGAATATTCATTAAGTACCTTTCATCTGCAAGGGCTATAAAGAACATATACCAAGGTCCCCATTCTTTAGAGTGTTCGTTATAAAAATAACACACACTGACCACCTCTTAATGCATGTGTTTATTTCCATTTTTCTCTTGTGTTTGTTCCTGGGCTGCTCTATAATTTTCTTTTCTTTTTCTCTTTCTCTACAAGGCCAGCCAGTATTCTGGCAACCGAAGAAAACAACAGCCTCTGACTTGCTGACCCCATCCGTGGTGCCTACCATAATGTTCTGCAGAAAACTGCTGAAATTAGTTGATTGTGTAGACCATTAAAGTATAGACAAGAAACCATGCAAATCTTTTAGGCAGCAATATAAGGGCATTATTGAGAGTTAGCTGAGCATTGAACAGCTTCTCCCAGTCAAGCTTTCATATTATATAAAAACTTAACTGTCCCACTTACGACTAGGGATGAGCCCCCTGCAGCCTGTGGGGGACTGAGGGTGTATCCCGGAGTCAGGAATCAGGAGTTCCCAGTTCCGTCCTGGCTCTGTCTCTCTGTAGCTCTGTGATCTCACATAAATTACATAAAGCTTGGGTTCCTCACATAACCTCAGTTCCTCATTTGTAAAATGATGGGACTTCATGATCTAGAACAGGTGTCCCCAAACTTTTTACACAGGGTGCCAGTTCACTGTCCCTCAGACCGTTGGAGGGCCACCACGTCCTGTGCTCCTCTCACTGACCACCAATGAAAGAGGTGCCCCTTCCTGAAGTGCGGCGGGGGGCTGGATAAAGGCCTCAGGGGACCGCATGCAGCCTGCGGGCCGTAGTTTGGGGACGCCTGATCTAGAACGTTTCTAAGTTCTATCTAACCTTTGTGAATGGATGAGAGGTGATGTGCTTTGCACTTTTTGAGAATAGGCATTAAATATGAATTCATACCTACTTTCAACCTGCTCTGCTCTGATTTCCAAGTCTACTGAGAATCATTTTAAAGTTCCCCCAAATATGCAAGATCCCAAGTCCTTCTGTTTTCTCTGACATTACCTTTCAGGTAACCCAAAATCGATTTCCAAAATCCAAAGTGTGAGGACACTTTCAATGCTGCAGCAACCAAGACTGGTGTTGATTTGGCAATTTCACTCTCACACAAAAAGTTGAGAGCTGGCTGGGTGCAGTGGCTTATACCTGCAACCTCACCACTTTGGAAGGCCAAAGCGGGCAGATTGCTTGAGCCCAGGAGTTCGCGACCAGCCTGCCTAACACAGTGAAACCCCATCTCTACTAAAAATACAAACTTAGCCAGGTGTGGTGGTGTTTGCCTGTGGTCCCAGCTACTCTGTAGGCTGAGGTGGGAGGATCGCTTGAGCTCGTGAGGCAGAGGTTGCAGTGGGCCGAGATCACGCCACTGCACTCCAGCCTGGGTGACAGAGCGAGACTGTCTCAAAAAAAAAAAAAAAAAAAAAAAAGTTGAGCACTTAACTCCTTGTAGACCTGCACTCAGACAACTCTCACTAAATCTGCAACCTCCCCAGGTGCAGGCAAGATGCTCCATTGACCCGGCTAGGCCATGTGGCTGCAGCTCCCACCTGACATTCCCTGACACCAGGGCCATATGATAGGTCCTCACATACACGTGTGCAGCACATGTAGCTTCCAAAATATTTTACACACATGATCTTATGTGATCCTTAAAGCAGCCCCATGAGGAAGGCTGGGAAATTATTAAAACCCAATTTGGCAGATGAAGAGGGAGGTTCAGTGGTTTTTCCAAAATCACATCAAAAGCAAAAGAATGGACTAATCCTGACGCTGAGGAAAGTGATTCCCCCCTCCTCCCTCACCATGCTTTAGTACACACAGTTGTGATGGAATTATCTGCAAGTTGTAGCTTCCTATTTCCCTTGTCTTTCCCAAGGCACTCCCGCTCTCTCTGTGCCCTGGATCTTGAGGGGTCTCCCCTGACCTCTCACCTCCTTGTCTGGGAGCATCGTCTTGATGTATCTCTTCTCATCCTCTTCCCATGCCTCGTGTTCCCCAGGGTCAGGCTGGCTTCGCCATGTGGAAACACCCCTGGGCTGCACAGCTGAGCTCTGCCTGCTTGCCCTGGACCCTCTTCGTGTCTTTGGTCACAACACACATATCAAAAGCCATCACTCAAGACATCAGGCACACCTGAGATTTCCTGGGATTGGCTGAGGAGAGGATTTACAGAGCCTGGCTGCCCTCGGCAGCTCCATTTATTACTGCCTGAGAGAGATTAGCATAGCTCCTTGTCACACACCTTATGTAGGTGAGAGGGATAAAGGTTTGTTTGTACAATAGCTGCCAGGAGGCTGACTGACCTTGGTAAAAAGGGAGATAATTACACAGCTGTTCAGGAACAAAAGCAAAAAAAAAAAAAAAAAAAAAAAAAAAGGAACATAAGTGAACTGTGCTCAGCAGTACAATTTTTTTCTTTGGGGGATGCCTGGCATTACTTTGAACTGCTGTTCTTGGTTAGTAGGACCCTCAATGGGCCTGTATCCTAAACAGGATGGTGTATATATGCGGTGGTGGATGCTTGGTAAATTTGCAAAATTCTGGTGGGGTGTGGTGGATCACGCCTGTAACCCTAGCACATTGGGAGGCTGAGATGGGAGGATCGCTTGAGGCCAGGAGTTTGAGACCAGCCTGGTCAACATAGTGAGACCCTGTCTCTATTTCTTTTAGAAAAAATTTACAAAATTCTGACCCTATCAGAAACATTTTAGAAGGATAACTGTGAGGCAGACCTATGCTGGGCCTTCAGTTTTATGTGACAACCTTACATCTCCTGTAAGAAAGAGGCTACTGTACGAGATTCCCTGTGCAGACCCCCACAGAAGCCACCTGGGGCTCTCTCGTGGACAGCCTCGGGCCTTTCCCTGGGATAATGCTAAGTCAGGTATGGGCATCTCTAAAAACAAAACAAATTGAAACCTACAGGAGCAGTCTGCAGGGAAGGCTTTCTCTCAAAGCTGAGGAATTACAGGGCGAGGATGGACAAAGATGTCTAAGGTAAAGCTGTATTTGTGTTAGGCTTTCCTTTAACTCACAGATTTCCTGAGCTGTTTCAAAAGCTGTGGGGAATTTTCTTAAGTTTGCACCCTGTCTGTGACCCAGAGTTCAGGCTTCCAGGTAGTTCTGCAGGCCTTATTGTTCTGCTATTGTTTCCAATCCATTGTTCAGGACCCATTCTATAGAATTCTCCTCAATCTCTCCTCCTGTAATTCCTCTAAGAAACAGAGTTCTCTGAATTGTTATTTTTTTTCTTCATCCTAGAAATATTAGGGCTTATGAAGCATGTGAGACAGCCCCAGCCATGTGCTGATTACACAGACCTGTACCAGAAATCAGAAGAAAAGGAGTCAGGCTTGAATCAAAGAAATGTCTCCAGCACACAGGCCTTCAAACTGCTGACTGAAGCTTGTCTTTTAAGAACAAATTAATTCATTACAGGAAAAAGCCTAACTAATTGAAAGGTCTAAATTCTTCAGGTTCTCCTGTGACCCCGGGAAATGCTAGACTGTGAGCATCTTGATGAAGGATGTGAACTGTGACTTCCTCACAGCCAGCAGGTGCTGAATAAGTGCTTGCTGAATGAATGAATCACGCCGAGGGGCATGTTACCTGTTCCGCTAAAATCTGCTGCTGCTGCTGCTGCTGCTGCCTTTGCTCCCGCAGGAACTGTTGCTTCTGCTGCTCCATCAGCTGGGCCCGCTGATCAATGAGCATCTGCTTCATGATGGCTGCTTGGGGCTGGCTGCCCAGGAAGCTGGGGCCTGCGGGACTGGCTCCTGAGACCATGCCACCTGAGCCTGGGGGCACAGAGGACTGCATGGGGCCTGTGGTTCGGGGAAGTCCAACTGGATGCTGCTCCTGGGAGGACAAGAGAGAGACAGATTCAGGGATTCCCCATGGAGACTCACTGCCATTTGAAGGGAAGCCCCTGGGAAAAGGGCAGGAATCCCACCCAGCTTATGGATAGTAGGGGTTGTGAGTGACACACATTGCATTTCTATAAAAGTAGCCTCGAACCCGACCTTACCTGAGTAGAATTAGAGAGGCCACAATGGACAGTAAGAGAGCATGGCTCTGGGAAATTCAAGGCCAAGTCCAGTCTGTTTCAGATGGGACTCATTATTGCATATGGACTGGATTTTCAACTAACATCTTGTGTTCCTCCAAGGAAAGGGAATGAGCCCTCAGGCTGAGCTCACCTAAAGTCTGGAACACGAGAGACATCCTGACCTCACCTGTTAATCCTTATTTCTTACGTCTACTTGGCCAAAAATAGACATCTTCTTTGCAAGTAGGAGGGACATTTACAGAAAACTGCAGGAATTTGTTAATCAACAGGTCTGATATTTGGTGGAATTCTAACAAGTTGCAACATTTGAGAGCTTTGATATATGTCAAAAAGAAAAATCTTGCTGGTCAGAGTTGCTGATGGTGAGAACTGGGAATGTTTTACACTGACCAAAGCTATGTAATCTCCTAATATCTTTAAAAATAGAATGGAGTCTCCTCGGTCTGGGATAAAATAAATGTGGGGTGTTGGATTGGGTCTCTTGATTCTATAATTATATGTCAGCCAGTCAAATGATGGCAACTTTTAAGGACTAGTCCTTAGGGAAGAGAAGGCCAAGTAAATTAAGTAAAGACCTAATTCCACACCGTCCCAGGTGACAACGTGGAGAATGTGCTCAGAGGCGTAAAGTTTGTGCTCTGAGCTGGACAGTGTAGACTATTAGGGAAAAACAGCGAATGGGAAGAAAAGGTATGTGGCCCAAAGATTCAATTTCCAGACACTTCCTTTCCTATTTGTTCTACCAAGCCTACCTAGCAGTGGCAAGTATTGTCTGAACATTCTGTAGAAATTCTTCTACCTCATTAAAGTTTCAAGTAATTAATGTGAACATAGAGGAGGTGACACAGATTAAACGGGCACACATATAAGGACATTCACAGTAAATTTGGGAAGCATTACTATGAGACCTTAAATAGTAAGAAGCAAATGCGAATAACTCTATCATTAAAAAATTTTTAAATCCACCCAGGGGTGGTGGTTCATGCCTGTAATCCCAGCACTTTGGGAGGCTGAGAGAATTGCTTGAACCCGGGAGGCAGAGATTGCGGTGAGCTGAGATCATGCCGCTGCACTCCACCCTGCGCAACAGAGCGAGACTCCAGCTGGATTTTATTATTTTTCTTCTTTTTACTTAATTGCCTTTCCAACGCAGATACTGTTAAACATGCTGGCAGTTTTTGCTTAAAGCAAATAGGTGAAGTTTCTCTCTGTCTCTCGCAGAGAGACAGTCCTGGATTTGATTCCCTATGGCCTGGGCTGTGTTCCTCCCTTCCTTCTGTGGCGTGTAGAACCATTCTGACTTCCCTCTCTACTACAACTGACCTCAGCTGCATCTTCAGTTGCTCTTCCTCCCTCCAAACAAAACAAAAAAGCAAAACAAACAAAAACCAAACCAAACCAAACTGCTACTCCTCTTACCCTAGAACCCATCGCCCAAGACACTCTGGTTTGTTCGGGCAGTAGCCCAGGTCGCACAATTAGTGAACGGAAGACTCAGAACTAGCAGAGCTGGAATGCAACTTAAAAAAAAAAAAAAAAAACTAAAATAAAAAACCCCAAAACAGCTTTTCTTTGCTTTTCAAAAATTTTTTTTTTTTTTTTTTTTTTTTTCGAGACGGAGTTTCGCTCTTGTTACCCAGGCTGGAGTGCAATGGCGCGATCTCGGCTCACCGCAACCTCCGCCTCCTGGGTTCAGGCAATTCTCCTGCCTCAGCCTCCTGAGGAGCTGGGATTACAGGCACGTGCCACCATGCCCAGCTAATTTTTTGTATTTTTAGTAGAGACGGGGTTTCACCATATTGACCAGGATGGTCTCGATCTCTTGACCTCGTGATCCACCCGCCTCGGCCTCCCAAAGTGCTGGGATTACAGGCTTGAGCCACCGCGCCCGGCAAAAAATTTAAATTAAAAAAAAAAATTTCCATAAGTTATCAGGATACAGGTGGTATTTGGTGACATGAGTAAGTAGAATGCTAATTTTAATTCTCAATTCAGTACTCTTCCTACTAGCTCTGGCCTCTCCCAGGCAGTGTCTTCATGGTGTTAAGTGTGCACCTAAGAACATCCTGTACACCTACACAGTGTGTCTCTCATAAGTGTACTGCAGGCTATTTTTATGCATAAATGCTGTAGCCGAAATTAATAAAATGTTTTGTCCTTGTGTATTTTCTCTATAAATACACAAACATAGCTAGGAAATATTTTTGATGTTAATAAAAAGATCTTATACTAAACAATGCCAGGAACCTTTGTGCTACCAAAAAGTTTACTTCAGAACTAACACTTGCAGGGGTCTAGATATTTCAGGGTCTTCCTTTTCCCCCCAAATATTTGCCACCTATTTTCCAAGCCTTTCCTTCCAGTGAAATAAATCTGTTTCTTGCCACCTTTAGGGACAAATGGCTGATTGACTTTACACTTTAACAAATGAATTCACACTGACATATAAACAGCCAATCAGCAAAAATGCAGATATGCAGTTTGTTTTTTCTCTCAGTATATTTGATACTTTCCAGTTTTGATAAGGAGGAGAGAGTTGGAAAGAAAATGAGGCCCAAGGGAAGATAAAATTTTCTCCAGCTTGATTTTTTTGAGAGGGCTGGTCTGGGAGGGCCCTGTTTATCTTTGTGCACTCTGAGATACGCTTGTCCTGTACGACCAGCCGGCACAGCTGGGGAGTGTGCCTAGAAGTGGTAAGGAGTGAAGAAGTGTTGCTTTCCCAGCCTCCCCTCCACTGGGAAAAGAAAGGGAGAGGCAAATGGGGTGACGAGAATACATCAAACCACCTTTTGCCCCTGTCATCCTGGGCCAAAAAGAAATACTTCAAAAGCACAGTGTGAAAAAAAAAAAAAACAACAACAACCCTCCCAAAAGGATAGTCATGTTATTACTTCCCAGGATTATATGTCTCCCCAAATAATTCCCTTCCAGAGGTTTTGCCATAGGGTTCTCACTGAAGACCTACAGGCAGGAAGGGCTGTATGTATTATTTTATTATTATTATTTTTTTTAGAGACAGGGTTTCACTCCATTGCCCAGGCTGGAGTGCAGCGGTACGATCACAGCTCACTGCAACCTCCAACCCCTGGGCTCAAGCAATCTTCCTGCCTCAGCCTCCGGAGTAAGTGGGACTACAGATGTATGCCACCATGCCCTGCTAATTTTTTTTTTTTTTTTTTTTTTTTGAGACGGAGTTTCACTCTTGTTACCCAGGCTGGAGTGCAATGGCGCGATCTCGGCTCACCGCAACCTCCGCCTCCTGGGTTCAAGCAATTCTCCTGCCTCAGCCTCCTGAGTAGCTGGGATTACAGGCACGCGCCACCATGCCCAGCTAATTTTTTGTATTTTTAGTAGAGACGGGGTTTCACCTTGTTGACCAAGATGGTCTCGATCTCTTAACCTTGTGATCCACCCGCCTCGGCCTCCCAAAGTGCTGGGATTACAGGCTTGAGCCACCACGCCCGGCCCGCCTGCTAATTTTTAAATTCATTGTAGAGATGGTGGTCTTACTATGTTGCCCAGGCTGGTCTTAAACTCCTGGCCTCAAACAGTTCTCCTGCCTTGGCCTCCCAAAATGTGCATTCTTAAAGGACTGCCTTCCCTATGAAACATCTTTAGCACTTTTCCTAACAAGCTCTGCTGCATTCAACGCTGGGTGAGAGACACCTACAGCCCCAGATTCTGATGTATATTCCGAAGTGTGAAGATGTACTCAGTGACTTGCCTTACACATTAAGCTGGCAGAGGCCACTGTTTCCTATTACATGGCTTCCTTTAACCTCTAGTCTAAGAGGGCTTAATGAGAAATAGTCTGTCAGATTTCAGGATTTCAAGCCACTGCTCATTTCTAAGAAAGACACATACTGCGTTGTGCAATTAGAGAAAACCAGGCTGAGCTTTCGTCATGTGAAATGTAATGCCTTGAAGCCAAATGATGCAGTATTTTTAGTTGTAATTACTGGCTTGTTCTCCAATCCACTCCTTACCCAACGACCTCCCTTGCTTCTCCTGAGAATCTTAATACAGTTTCTCCCCCTCAAAAATCCAACTGGCTACATAGATCTTCATTACTTGCCTAACCCTCTCACTCTTCAGTAAAATAAAGGGAGGAGAAAGAAATCAAAACCAACGAACCTACTTTACATATCTTCTCCTCCAGGGAAAAGATCTTAGCAATTTTCTAAAGGCTAGAGTGAGGTAGGAGGTGTTAAGAGCACCCTTACCTCCCCCAAACAGGCAGTTTTCGACTTCAAAAAACAGCGATGGTAAAAATATCTCCCAGGAACAGCCAGCTGTTTATTTATAAATCTGTGCGTAGGGAAGCTTTATTTCTCTGAAGTGTTTTCAAGAACATGCATAGTGTTTGGGTGAGAGGGGCCGGCGTTGTTGGCGGCGAACCAAAGAGCAGGGAATCACAAAAGACGGCCGGCGGCGAGGAGGCTGGGGTGACGGGGACCCCGTGAATCACGGGCTCCAGGACGCCCAGGGCTTTTCAGCCTTTTCCAGGCGTCCCTCGCCGGGGGAACGCGGAGCAGCTGCGCTTCTCCGCGCGCCCCAGCAGATGGTGGTGTCAGCCCGGCCTCGCGCCAGGCCGCCGCCGCGCCCGCGCCCCTCCCCTCGCAGATGGCTTAATCAGGGCTCCCGCCCGCCCCTCCGCGGCCCCCGCCCCGCGCGTCTGGGCGAGCGCTGCGAACGTGGAGCCAGGCAGTCAAGTGTTACTGCGTACAGCAGGTAGCCTGGCAACTGAGAGCATAATACCGAGCAGATGGTGTTCGCACGGCGTGATGGACATCACACACGACAGCCTGAGACAATCCAGGAATTCCCTGGTGACTCGAGGCCCTCTTTACACAAAATGAGTTCTCACTCCATTGCCGTGTATCTCTGGGATTATCTCCCCCCTCCTCCGACTGACACTGAACTGGTTTCTTATTACCGACTTTTCTTCCAGCCAGAGGGGAGGGAGAACTCAGGCGGGGGAGGGCACGGGAAGGGGACGTGGAAGGAAACGGAAGGGCTGGGAGTGGGGTTCGGGGGCAGTGGCGACCGCAGAGAGGCGGGAGGGTGGCGGACACCAGACCCCAGGGCCGACAGCCCGGGAGGGACCGGGTTTCCAGGAGCCCAGCTGCACAAAGCCGGCGCGGGGAGGGGCGGGAAGGAGCGAGCCTTGGGTAGGCCCGGCAGCGCTTCTTCGGCTCAGAGGCCTTGCAACCGCTTGGCCTACGAACAGCCTGAATGAAATTTAGGATTTTATTGAAAAAGTCCCCTGGGGCCTAATTTGGCCTCTCGACTCGAGCCTATATGCTTACAAGTCCTTAGGGGACTCCGGCTAAGAAGGCAGGAGTGGGGCCCTTGCGCCCCCGGCAGGCCTGAGACCGCCTCTCGGCGCAGGCGGCCCTAACAAAGAAGCCCACGAGGCGGTCGCGGGCGCGGGCAGGGGCGGCGCGGGGGGCGCTCGGGAGACCCCGTGAGGGGCCCTGGAGGTCCTCGGCCCTTGCGCGCCGCTCGGGAGCCTGCGAGGCTGCGGTGTGCTGGTGGGGGGGGGTCGCATTTCCCAGGTCCCGCCACACCGTGTGTGTTAGTGGCTGGGGAGGACACGGGGACAGAGATGAGGATTGTTCGTGGCAGGAAAGAGTGAAAATAAAGCAATGCATAAACAAAAAGAATGTCTCAGAAAACCTACGCTTCACACCCGCGCGCGCGCGCGCGCACACACACACACACACACACACACTGAACTGGGTCAAGTCAAAAAAATTTTTTTTAAAGGAATGAATCTTTAGGCCAAGTGGGATTTCGACTAAATTTTATGTATCAAAAGATTTCCATGTCCAGCCTCTCACCAGAATCCAGAGGCTTTCCCCTGCAAAGATACTGTTGAAAGTTTTATTAGTAAGTTTGAGAAGGCGGAAGTATGTATCAGAGGTGAAAGCCAACATGACCTTGCTGGGCCAAAGAGCGCAGCAGCGTTGAACAGCACGAGATGAATCTAACACCCATGATGGCTGGACGGAGGCGCCTGGCTGTGACTGCCCGAGGTGCAGGCAAGCCATATGACCTCTCGGTCTCAGTTCTCACCCCCTGAAAAGAAAACCATACTCGTAAGACTCCTTGACAATGGAAATTTTGGAGATGACATAGTTAATGAAGTGCCATAGAAAAGAAATAGCTAAGAAGACTCTAAAATCTCCCCATTTGAACTAAAGAACTAAATTAGAGGTTCTCAAAGTGTGGTTCCAGGATCAAATGCATTAGTCCCCACCTGGGAGCTTGTTAGAAATGCAAATTCCCAGGCTCCCCCCTAGGCCTCCTGAATTAGAACTTCTGGGGGTGTTTTTAACAAGCTCTCTAGGTGATTACGATGTCCCATAGAGAATCATTGGGGCAAATAATCCTGTGCCCTGATTAAATTGCAAAGCTGCACTTTCAAAAGCAAGCCAGGGTGCTGAGTTGCTTAGGTTTCTATTGCAAAGTTTCCTGCCTTGGGACAAAATTCTCAAAATTTTCAGAGGGTTGCTCAGGCCAGTGATGTTTGCAATACAAACCCAAGAATTCTATAAGGATTCCATGGCTGAAAGAGCCAATTCTTCCAGGAAAGGCTACTTCAGTTCCAACTGTGCTGTGGAGGCTGAGGAGCACCCACGACTGAGGAAGGAGTGAGTCCCCTATAATGACCTTGCTAAGACAGCATCACACATCGCTAAACTTACAAGCCCCTGGTGTAATAAGGTGAACTATGAAAAGCTATGATTGGAGGAAAGTTTCTTCTGATTGAAAGGTTTCTTCAAATATGAAGAATGTAACACTTATGGGACACCTACTCATTGCAAAACACTCTCCTAGGGGCTTTCACCTCTATATTTAACTCATTTTGCTGATTTTTTTTTTAAACCCAAATTTCTGAGAGGTTAAGGAACTTGTGTGATGTCCCACAGCTGGCGGTGGCGTCTCTGGGATTCTGACTTTTCCACTGACCATAACATGCATCTGGTCTAAATTGAGCAGACCACCCAGGAGGATGTTGGAGTAAAAAGAAATGGGAAGGGGGTGGTGAGAGGAATGGACATAGAATAAAAAGGTAGAGACCCTTGGGATCAAAGGATGCAACTGAAAGAGCACCAAAATATGCATCTTTTTTTTAAATATGTTGCCTGATACCCAAAATTGGGATGCCTCTGTGGTATCAACTTCGACATTTAAAGAAAGGGCATAAGATTAGATCATTCAACCGTAAGTGGAAGGAATAAACAAAACGAAATAAAACCTTAGAATTTTCTTTGAAGTTGATCTGGTGTCAGGGCAGAGATTTGGTTTTCTTTGACAAACTTTCTTTTTCCAGAACAATTTTTAATGTGGGTTTGGAGGTGTTTATAATTAACTTATAGCAGAGCTCCAAAAGGGCCCACCCCATCTAAACTCCTCTGTGTCCACAGATTATTGAAGATTGGATTAAAAGGTCTGTTTTCTGATGTGTGATGGTTGTCTCCCCCAGATGACTGAGTTTGAGGGAGAGTTCATCAAGTTAGGAGGCTTGTCACTGAAATAACAGAAACCTGGGGCCCCAATTCGAGGGCTGCTAACCGTGTTCAGCGAAGCTCTTTGTTCAACTTCTAGAAAGGAACAGGGTAGATTGGGGGAACCCCACAGGCCTGGGTAGAAACTCAGCTCCACCATGGGCCCAGTGACTGGTACACCCTGACCACATAACAAACGGCTTGTGGTTCTTACTCTTATTGCTGAAACCTCTTCATCATGCAGGGCATCCTTCAAGGTGAGGGAAATGGCAAGGTTTCAGCTAAATGGCTTTAGCTCCTAAAACAATGGAGACCAAGACTTGTCATAGTCAGGCCGGGCGTGGTGGCTCACGCCTGTAATCCCAGCACTTTGGGAGGCCGAGGTGGGTGGATCACCTGAGGTCAGGAGATTGAAACCAGCCTGGCCAACATGGTGAAACCCCATCTCTACTAAAATACAAAAATTTAGCTGGGCTTGGCGGCGTGCACCGGTATTCCCAGCTACTCAGGAGGCTGAGGCAGGAGAATTGCTTGAGCCTGGGAGGTGCAGGTTGCAGTGAGTTGAGATCACGCCACTGCAGTCCTCCCTGGGCATGATACAGCAACACTCTGTCTCAAAAAAAAAAAAAGGGGGAGCCTTAGTCCCCATTATTTTAGGAGCTAACTGCCTAATTGCTAGGGCAATTATTTTACAAATATACATTTTGCTGATTCCTTCATCTGCTTCCCAATTGCTGGGGAACATGTGAAAAACAATGAAGAAAAATATAGATAGAAAAACAGTATAAAGAAACAAATGCAGAAAAGTATAGGTAGAAAAAAGTATAAAGAAAAAAGGTAACATTCATTTTTAAGACTCAAAGATAACCACTGTTAATATTTTGATGTGTTTTTATAGTTCCTTCTAATTTTTTCCCATATGCAATAACCTATTTTTATGCTTATGATCATGGTATATGCACAATTGTACACACCCTACTGATTCTTAACTAAGTAACATGGGAGAAGTAGAAAGCTCTAACTTTCCAAACACTTCCGAGTTATAATTTCCTGGCAGGATGATATCCTTATGGCATCCTTCCTGGCAAGGCTTTTAGCTCCTTCAGGACCTAGACTATGAGTCTTTCGAGTATCTAGCACAGAGCTATGGTCACAGCTGCAACAAAATAAAGATTTCCTGAACTCAGCTGACTAATTGGCTGTGATGAATTCTAGCCTAAACCAATTATCAGGTATAACTGGAGAGGACAAAATGATGGCCCTTTAATGGACTGCTTCTCCGAGCTCCTGAGCTGACCCTCTGCTGAATGTTAAAGAAAGGGTTAAAGTTGGCAGTCCAGTGCAGATGTGAGAGTGCCACCAGCCACAGGAAGGTCAGCCTTTCAAGGCCATTTTTTGGGGGATAAAAGCAACAAAAATACCATTTGTCTTTATCAGTGCTTTGAACATAGTTACCATAGGTCCCTCCAATGGAAACACAACTTTGGGAGTTATGCTTTTCATCTGCCTTTGATGTAAATTATAGAGTCCTTTTAATTCCTTTCTTGTGATTAATTCCACCACCAAAGCAATTCTAAATTGGTTAAAAGTTAATTAGTGTACAACAATAGAAGCTTGATTAAATAAATTATGGTACATCCATACCATGAATACTAGGCAGCCAATAAAAATCATGCCTCCTTAGACTATCTAATCACATAGAAAAAAAGCTTACCATATATAGTTAAGAAAGGCAGGGGAGGAAAACAGTTTTTGTTTTTTTATGTCCTCTGCTGTTAAAACTCAGCAACAACAAAAACAGTTTTAAAAACACTAGCCACTAGATAGTCTTGTTAGACAAGAATTATAAAGGGTTTTATTTTCATATTTTCTGTTATGAATATATATTACTTTTAATATTATTTTTAAAAGCTTGTTAAGAATAAGGAGGCTAAACTGATATGGAATGAAATGTAGAGTTCAAAAGGGGCCCAGGCTGTGTCTGGGACCTGGACTATTTCTCCCTGAGCCTACCTTACGTTCTAGAGCAGGCGTCCCCAAACTTTTTACACAGGGGGCCGGTTCACTGTCCCTCAGACCGTTGGAGGGCCGCCACATACTGTGCTCCTCTCGCTGACCACCAATGAAAGAGGTGCCCCTTCCTGAAGTGCGGCGGGGGGCCGGATAAATGGCCTCAGGGGGCCGCATGCGGCCTGTGGGCCGTAGTTTGGGGACGCCTGCTCTAGAGGGTGTAATAGACATGCTTAATTGGCAGGTCCCCTTTCAAAACCTGTACGTGGCTTGAACAACTGGCCTTGGATATAGGTTCAGCAACTAAGTCAGCTTTCCACTGCTTCCACAAAGAGCTCCCAGGTCCCAGAGGAAGGGTACTGACCATCTTCCAAGAGTTCTTTGGTCCACCTGGACAAGGCTGCTCTCTGTGGCACCACCCAGCTGGCTGTGGCTTTTCTCCATCTTAGGCTTGAAGCCACAGTGCATGGCCAGAACCAGCCAGAACTTCGGAGTTCAAGAACTCGAGAGGTGGGTGAAAACCACCATTGCCTCTACAAACTGTCTTCTCTTTGGAGCTGTAAGAAAACCTAAGCCACCAGGGCTGGGAAGCCTGCCCCACAGAGACGAGCACAGCCTCTGCCAGCATGCAAGTGGCCGCTGTCAGGACACATGGACTGAAAGTGGTTTGTCAGCTGCTCCATTAGGTTTTTTTTACCCATATGTTTGCTACCTTTCTTTCTTGATTTAGAAGTAGGGAGGGGGAGCAGTCTCAGCTGTCTTCAGCTGCTAGGAGACTTTTTTTTCCCCCTCCTGAGCTACTGTTTTCCCCAACCCGGGCCTTTCTCTCTTCTTGTACCCACCCTTTTTGATGAAGTCATCAGAGCAAAGATTGCATAACTGATGCATAGGCCTATCTTGTGTTATACTGGGAGACAGGCCAATGTTTCCATTAATAGACAAGAGCACCACCAGGCTGCCAAATGGAGCTCTCTGCTGCAATCGCTACAAGACAGGAAGAAGGGAAGGGAAGCTGAGTGCTCGGGGCATGCTGTGGAGGGAAGGCAAGGGCACTTCCGCCATCATCTCCAGAACCGCCACAGCCTTGGGAGGGGGGCTGAGGAGAGATCAGTGCCGACTGCCTGAGAAACGCCAATTCCAGAAGCTGCCGTTCTGGTGTCCTCATGTTCTTCCTTCCTTCCAGAGGCTGTGAGAGGGAGGGCCCATGTCAGCCTGCTCTGCCGGTTTCCCGACCGCTGAACCTGTCTGTGGGAAACCAGGTTTGACCATGTGATGCTGAGGCTCTGAGAGTAGGGCTACGCTTTCCTCCACCCTTGCCTCCAATTCCTATGAGTGGAAGCCTGCCCAGCTGCGGTGGTGGGGTTTTAGGACTGAGAGCAGGGAGAAACATAAGGAAACAGAAAGAAAAACAGAAATACTTAGAAATCTGGGATTGATGCCGCTCCTTATTTAAAGACTGTGGCTGAGGACCAGCTTCTTAGAGGAAGCAAGTCTGGGAGAGGGGATCATACCTGATCTGTGAGAGCCTGTGGGGATCAGGGCATAAGACCATCTGACCATGGGCCTCGCATCCACAAGACCCTTGAGCTTAGATTTTTAGACATGTTCTTCAAACAAGGTTTTACCTATACAGTGTCTGAGAAACCCTGAAAGGACTGAAAGATAGCATCTATTTTACAGGTTTAAATTGTGCCCTAAGCTGGGCATGGTGATTCACGCCTGTAATCACCAGTTCCATTGATTGCCAAGGTGGCTGACCTCATAGAGGTTCAGGGATCTGGTTGGAGAACATGGAGCCTCAGATCCTGCCCTTCAAGCTCTGCAACATTGCATATCCTTAGTGGCGTTTTCAGTTTCAGCTTCCAGCACTTTGGGAGGCTGAGGTGAGAGGACTTGAGTTCAGTTCAGGAACAGCCTGGGCAACAGCAAAACCTCCTCTCTACGAAAAATAAAAAAATAAGCTGGCCATGGCAGCATGCACCTACAGTCCCAGCTACTCAGGAGGCTGAGGTGGGAGGATCGCTTGAGCCTGGGAGGTTGAGGCTGCAGTGAGCTGTGACTGTGCCACTGCACTCCAGGCTGGGTGAGAATAAGACCCTGTCTCAAAAAAAAAATTGTGCTCTGTTATTAGATCAGGCTGTTCTAAATCCATTATCAATTAACATTCTTTATATGTCCTGTGTTTATCTTGTGCACAGTATAATTGCACTATGCTATATTTTTAAAAATAAAAACATTGCATTTTTTTAAAAGCCCTATTGTTATTTCTTCATTTTGTAACTATACCTGGGCACTCCAAAAAATAGAAGAAATGGCTCAGGTATTTTCTTAATCTTGAGAAGACACTTGGGGACCCACAGGCATAAAAATAAGTTTAGAAAGAATATAGAACTCAAAGAGGTTTAACACAGCCCTTGACTCCACACCACACATACACACGGTAACCTGGATAAAAGAATCTGGAAAGAGTCAGAAATCATCCTCTCTCTATATCTTAAACTTTTCACTCATTTTTATCAGAGCTCTTCTTAGGTAGCACGATCCAGCAGTGCTTGGCTGCTTGGCTTATAGCAGGTGCTCATAAAGGTTTGCTCTCATTATCATCACTATTAATAATGAGAAAAATGAGAAACTTTAGGTGAGGCCTATATTTTCAGCTGGGATTTTGTTTATTCTTAATGGTTAGATCAGTTCTTCAGCTGTGTGAAGGAAAATATCCCTGTTCATAAAACCACTTTTGCTTAGGCTAAAAATTAAGTTGGTAGCTAAATACGAAACGAGACCCTAGAATAAAGGTGAAATTGATGGGAAATTTTTAGTGAGAAATAAATCTACTCTTCTGAGTATAACAATAGAAGCCTTCTAAGATGGGGTTATGCACCAAATTTTTTTTGTCACTTATCCCTTCTAAAAGCATAAATATTTTCGCTTCAACATCTGGGATGTATCACCAGTTTCCTAATTTCTTTCCACCAGATGCTGAAGCCAAGTCTGACTTCCTTATCAGAAGAGCCCACTACCACCCCCTCATCTTTCCCCAAACGTTTTTTGGGCTAATTTCTCCTCTAGCTCACTGACTTCATACCTTCACTCTGCTTCCCAGATCCAGGCGGGCTCCTTGACAGCATAACCATGATTCACATATACACATCTCCACTTCAAGTCACATGCCTCCTTTAAGAGCTGTAGCAACCATTACCACTGCTCTCCAAGGTGACTGCTTGTAGGAGGACAACATCAGAACAGGAGGGGCAGGCTGCTTAATGCTGGAGCAGGACAGGGAGATCTAACCTGCTGTTCAGGAGACTTGTCAACCTGAGAAAGCTTCCTGGACACTAGGGATCCTGTTTCTGGTCTTCTTTCCTTTTGGACCATTTCTCTAATAGACACAGTTTCTTCTACTTTGGCTCAACTAATTACTCTCCCCTTTGTATTTCTGTTTCCCTTTATCCTCTCCCCCATTTTAAGAATACACAATTTCTCAATCAGCAATTACTAAGTCCTTCTCAAGTCAACTGAACCTTTTCTGGAAGCTGAGACTAAATATACACAGCTGTAAACTTGCTGAGGAGTGGAGGACGGGTGAGTGGGGATGACAAACCTGGAAACTGAACTTGAAATCTGTCTCAGATCCCAAGGATGCAACACACAGGAAAAGCCAGCCAGCATGAGACTCCCCTCTTTATTTTCCTTGGCTCTCGAGGGATAATTTGTCTTGAAGGTAACTTTCTATACAACGCCTAGAGAACACTACCTCTTAATCATATTTAAAAGCATATAAAAAAGGTTGACAAGGCCAATCTTGACTCCTTTTTTCTTTGATGTAGTCATAGAGAATTTTGAAGGAAAGATGGGGTCCCTGAGTTCCCATAAATAAATAAAAGTAAGTCCCCAAGGAGTGAACATTCATGTACAGGGTGCTGAGAGCTCACATGTGGAGGGGCCATCCTCATGGCCTCAGGGTCCTGTCACAGTCATTGTCACTCAGGGAACCACCACTGCTGTCGTAGGGTCCCAGTTACTCATAGTAGCTCTCAGAGGTCTCTTGGAGACACAGCCCAAATGTATCCTGCAGTCAGATACACAAACACCCTGGGTAGGAACTAGAGAGGTCTGGAATACTCTGATTCACCTCTGCTAAGAGACTCAGTAAGGAAGGCTGACTAGGTCAGTTACATTGATTGCCAAGGTGGCTGACCTCATAGAGGTTCAGGGATCTGGTTTGAGAACGTGGAGCCTCAGATCCTGCCCTTCAAGCTGTGCAACATTGCATATCCTTAGTGGCGTTTTCAGTTTCAGCTTCCAGATCTTAGAGTTGATGTTTCTTAGAGAACACTCACAGCGAAAACAAACAAAACAAAGAAGCAAACAACCAACTTGGTTAATATGATATACCATCCCCCAGGAGTGTGGGGTGCGGTTATAGCTTTGCTTTGGATTTTATGTGGAGTAAGTCACTTAAAGGCTAAAATGCAAATATCGCCCAGAAAACAAGTATACCTCCCTGCTGAAGTCTGAGCACTAGAACACTACGTGTGATGTGTATATTTTGCTGTTAAAGTTTTCTTTCAATTTGAACACCCTTCCCACTTTTTTTGAGATGGAGTCTCACTCTGTCGCCCAGGGCTGGAGTGCAGTGGCACGATCTTGGCTTACTGCAACCTCCACTCCCTAGGTTCAAGCGATTCTCCTGCCTCAGCCTCCTGAGTAGTGGTGATCACAGGGGCCTGCCACTGTGTCTGTCTAATTTTTGTATTTTTATTAGAGATGGGGTTTCACCATGTTGGCTAGGCTGGCCTTGAATTCCTGACCTCATGATCTGCCCACCTCAGCCTCCCAAAGTGCTGGGATTACAGGCGTGAGCCACTGTGCCCGGCCCCTTTCAATCTGAACACGCATCCCACTTTCTGAAAAACTTTTATTGCTCAAGGAGTCTGCACAGGCCCAGCAGCCCAGTGCAATGGCAAGGGCTGTGGTGGGACTCTCAGAGCAGTGCAGCCACGGCCCTGTCCTGGAGAAAGATCCAAATCCAAGTGCAGAATCAAAGTGCACTTCACGGAAAAGCTCGAGGATGACTCCAGCTGGCCAAGAGGGAAACCAGGTGGCTTGTGTTCTGTTTCCATTAGATTTCCATAGAGCTAGGATGACCAGACCCGGGACTGGCAGAGTTGTGGCATGGCAAAGAAAGAGGCCCAAATGGGGACACAGGGCACAGGAGTTCTAGGCAGCATCTGACCTGGGGCAAGTCACTGAAGATTTCTAAGCTTCAGTATTCTCTTCTATGAAATGAGGAAGCCGGCCAGGTAATCTCCAAGTCTTCTACTTGTGCTCACATTTCTCTGGTTCCACTTGGGAAGAGCTTCACAGCTAACGGGGACTTGACTGACAGCCTTGGCAGAAGTGTAGATTTGCATTTGAGTAAGAAGAGAAGGAAGGAAGGAGAGCGGCCACCTACAAGGAGGGAGGTGGCCACCCAACGCTGGGGTGTTTGCTGGGATGTGTGAGAGGAAAGCTTCACAGGATGGGACGGGCCATGGACAGGTCTGCGTGCAGGCAGAGCCAGCTGACTCGATCCCTAGACATCAGGAGCCACAGCAGGTTCTTAAAGGGAATA
Organism: Saimiri boliviensis; assembly: GCF_048565385.1. NCBI lineage: Eukaryota > Metazoa > Chordata > Mammalia > Primates > Cebidae > Saimiri > Saimiri boliviensis. The sequence continues at coordinate 149,468,158 of NC_133451.1, read as the reverse complement.
AACGCTAAATGCATTACTTTAAGGAGATTAAGCTGGTGCCAGGTAAAGCAGAGATTAGAACGGGGCTGGATCAAGAGGAGAAAAGCGGGCAGGAAGGGTTGGGAGGCAGCCATAGGGGTAATCCCATCAGGAGGTGAGGGGAAGCTGGCTGAGAATTGGCACTTGACTGTGGGAACTGAAAAAAGCCAAATGCACCTGCCAGACAAGAATATCCTGCAAGAACAAGAATTCTCATGTATATCTGGGGTGACTTTCCAGTCTGGGGTCCCACTTCTTCCCCCCTCCTCCATTTCTGGTCTCTATTATTGTGCTCTGCCCAGCCCACATGGCTACCAGAAATCTGGCAGAGATATAGTGATCCCTGCTTTAAAATCAGGTAAAAATAATGCTAGTTTTTCTTGTCTCCCTTATTTTTAAGAAACTAAATTTATTTAAATATGAATTTAGTATACAGGATTTTAAACATACCACCTGGTTTTTGACAGGAAGTAGAACAGTAGGTGTATACTGTGAATATTTTCAAAGCCCTAACAATACATCCTGGGAATGAAGGAAAGATGGCAGGCAGTGACAGGAAATGTGACCAAAACAACTTGGAGAAGAAGAAACCCTTTCATTTGTGTCCTTCCTTAACTTGTTTCTTCAACTTTCTCCTGCCTACTAAATGTTTCCTTCACTCAACTTTTTCAAGAAGGCCTGACAAGTAATAAAAAAAGTTCTATGGTGGCCCAATTAAAGGCTTTTCATGACAAGCAGACTTCATAACAAATGTGATAACTAAATATTTCCTAAGCGTAAGCTCTCAGTTGGATTTTTTTAATAAAAAGTCAAAATCACTCTTGGTCTTATTGCTAAATCTTGTTTGCAACAGGAATGGTATGTTATATTTTTATAAGCTAATTAACATTGTGTGTATTCCACCAACCTTTTAAATCTGAACTAGAGATGGTCCTAGAATAATTTCTAACAAAATAATTCATCAGTACACAACCAGCCAGACCGTTGAAAATTTATGATTGAAGTTAAGAATACCTTGGTGGTTTCAGGTAAAAACATGTTTTCTGTCATCAACTTGGAGACTGCCTTCTCTGAGAAAATGAAAAATGTTCCCTTTGAAAATTTTCCTACCCCTTATGGAGACAGCAGAGGAGAAGAGAATACCCTGGTCCACAGCACTCTGAAATTACCACTGGGCTCTGGAAAATGGATTGTTTCACTTATTTGTTCTGTCTTTTAATCCCAGGGAGGGGCTGCAAATCTCCCCATCTGTCTCTCTCGCTCTGTGGGCCCCTCGTTGCCATGGTCTTTCCCACAGTATCTAAAGGAACAAGATTCCGCCGACGTTTGACACTGGACCTCTGCAGGCAGCCAATTTGTTTCCTCTCACCTCCCCCCCTTCTCCTCCTCTCTCCTTTTCTAATATAGCATATTCTTTCTGTGCACCCACCAAAAGTAATGTGTCAAACTATGATTATGTTTTCTTTTATTAAACAAGTAGAAGAGGGACCGATTGCTTTCCTTCCTTTGATCAAGTAAAGGTAATAAAAAGCCTAGGGACAGCCGGGGTGGGAGGGGGTTGCTGGCGGCTGCTGTCCTGTACTAGGCCAGCTTTTGTCGGGGGCTCATCTTAAGAAATTGTGGGCCACCGGCCGTGTCTTTTCTTCATGGCCCAAGGCTTGCAGAAGTGGCTTCTCACTGCTTCTGTGTTTTGAACCAATTGAGTCTGTGCAGCCCTTAATGGTTTCGTCCTGTGCTCTGGGGAAAAGAAAAGGGGTTGAGAATGGAGGGAAGCCCTGTCCTCAGAACGTGCAGGGAAGTCAATCCTTAAATGATGGTTTCTGTAGGGTGGAAATAACAATCTATTTGAACCCTTAAAACTTACACCAAATCCACACTCTCTGCACCACTGAGAAAGGAAATGTAACTTGAGAGTTTGTGGCTCAGGTGGGAGGAGGGAGAAGAGTGTAGAGCACCGGGCAACTCTCCCCGACCTTTTAGACAGAAATTTATTCTTCAGGCATCAGCATCTTGTTAGTTAGAGAATGAACTCTGGGGGGAAGAACTTTAAAAAAATCTTCCTTGTAGGTGGGGCGTGGTGGCTCATGCCTATAATCACAACACTTTGGGAGGCTGAGGCAGGCAGATCACCTGAGGTCAGGAGTTTGAGACCAGCCTGGCCAACATGGTGAAACCCTGTCTCTACTAAAAACACAAAAATTAGCCGGGTGTGGTGGTGTGTGCCTGTAATCTCAGCTACTCTGGAAGTTGAGGCAGGAGAATGGCTTGAACCCAGGAGGCAGAGGTTGCAGGGAGCTGAGATCATGCCATTGTACTCCATTCTAGGCAACACACCGAGATTCCGTCTCAAAAAAAAAAAAAAAAAATTCCTTGCACACATCATTTTATTACTGATACTTATGAATAATAACAAGAATGCACATATAGGCCGGGCATGGTGTCTCACACCTGTAATCCCACCACTTTGGAAGGCCAAGGCGGGCAGATATTGAGGTCAGGAGTTTGAGACAAGCCTGACCACTATAGTGAAATCCAGTCTCCACTAAAAATACAAAAATTAGCCAGGTGTAGTGGCAGGCCCAGCTCCTTGGGAGGCTGAGGCAGGAGAACCGCTTGAACCTGGGAGGTAGAGGTTGCAGTGAGCTGAGATCGTGCCAGTGCACTCCAGCCTGGGTGACAGAGCAAGACTTTGTCTCAAAAAAAAAAAAGGGAAAAAAATAAAAAAAAAAGAATGCACATATAGAGGTGGTGGGCCTTTGAAGAGGGGATGGGAAAACAAATTCACAGGAACACTGCAGTGGACAGGACACGGGACCTCTGCAGGCAGCCAATTTGTTTTTCTTTCACCTCCCCCCCTTCTCCTCCTCTCTCCCTTTCTAATATGGCATATTCTTTCTATATTACATTCAACTTCCAGATACCCACAAGCTCTAGGAGGGCCTCCATCTCTTTACATTGTCCAGGGGCTAAGCAGGAAGGTGGGAATTGAGGTTTGGGGGCACTTGAGCCGTAAGAGAGACAACAACTCCCTAGGTTGGAGTTTCTAGGAGTGGTCACCAAGATGTCGATCACTCTTCTTTCAGGGCGCCAGAGAAACAGGCCCACGCTCCAAAACAGAGGCACTACGGGACCTGAATACCAAGAGGAGGTTTTAGAAATGGAAAGAAATGGAGCTCAGATTGAGAACCGACTGGAGAAAGGGCCCCTGTCCCGAACATCAAACCATACAGCATGCGGGAGAGAAGAAGACAAAACGCATCAAGGGAAATGAGTGAAACTGAAGGAGCAGGAGGCTGCTGGGGAAGAGTCGGGCTGAGAGGGCTGAGAAGAGACCAAGAAGAGACCCCGGCTGGGAGAACTCTTCTGGCTCAGTCCCCAAATCAGGATGAGGTCCAGCTTGACCACATCTTATAGATGATCTTATAGAAACCATACAGACTATATGCTTTCTATAGTCTATTATGTGTCTGGGGTAAGGAACAAAAGCACAATCGGGGTAAAATTTGTTTTCTTCTTTCAGTCTGAATGCAGCTAGCTCTGGAAGGTTCCGCAGTTTCAAGTAACTGCTCCTGAGGTTTTGAACAGTAGAAAGGCAGAGAAAAGTGAAAGAAGGTCTCAGCCTGACCAGGTATTTTGCCAGCAGTCATTGTCAAAGCCTGCAAACTCAACCTCGCTTTGTTTTGCTGACCTCGGAAGAGAGCCTCTCCTGGGGCTTCTCTCTGCATACACACCATTTCAACCCTGCTTCTTTGGTGAACAGTGTGGGCATGACTGTTGCTGTACATGTCCTTGAAGTTCCAGAGGGTACCTCTTCCCTCCCATCTGGCCCCCCCAAACTGCCAACTAAAAACAATCCAAAAGTTCTAAACAGAGCTCAAATAGAAAAAATATTTTCTTTCTCAGGAAAGACTGGAAATTTCTTCAAATTGGGAAAAGGCAAAGAATGGTTTATACATGTACAGTTTCTATGTTCACAAAGATATTATATTCCCAATTATATAAATTTATAGCTAAGTTCATATTTGACCTAATGCTTTTGCTTTCCAGATTTCTTTGCATTAACACAGATTTCAAAAACATGAAACATACATTAAATGCAAAAAAAGTTTTCTCTGAGAGAAACTGCTACACAAGCACCATGGGGCCAAGTTATAGGTTTGGTGGCATTAACATAGATATTTGCATATATTCCCTTCCTAATCTGCTTTCTTGCAGATCTAAGTGAAAATCTGATTGTTTTCTCAGGCAAAAACCCAGCCTTAGGAGCCACTCATAAACCTCACCACAGACACAGTACTCATGGCAACAGGAACTATTTCCTTTGGCTTATGAGCTCTGGTAACTGTCAAGGGGGTGGGGGGCGCCGATCAGAGAAATCTGGAAAGACATGAGTCTGTCAGAACACGTGAAAGGACTTGACATGGAGGCCACATTTGTGCTGCACAATTTGCATGAGCACTTCTGGACAAATTCTATTTTCACATGCAATTCACAGACCCGCGGTGGCAGTGCTAATTGGTGAGGTTGCCACTCAAGTGTGATACCAAACAGGAGCTCTCACTGCACAGATGAATAATACAGAGTTTTGAGCAATGCAGTAATTATTTTACAGTTATTCTACATCACCATCATTCCATTATCTCTTTGTCCCCCTCTCAGCTCCCATAATGGAGATGAATAAGAACCCCCTACCCTATTCTGCCAAAAGTGGAATTCATGTTATTTGAAATCAATTTAAGAATAAGAAAAGAGATGGCAAGGAACAGCTATCATTTCATTAATATGGATGGATTATTCATGTCACTAGAGTGACAGTGAATTTGATTGTACCCTGAAGTGCCAATAGGATGCCAAACACAGCCGTGAAATACACAAGAAACTCTGAATGGCAGAATGCTTTGGAATTCATCTGCAAGAATTCCAATCCCCCAAGATAAGGTAGCTCATTGCCCACATGATATTTCAAAGCTAAGTGAAGGGAAGGGAGGGCTCAGATCCCCGGGTGCTTCCCTTAGCTCCATGTGATAGGGAAGAAGGGGTGACAATTCCCCAGTCCCTACCTAGGTGGCATTAGAAGCTTTAGAAGCAACACAGCATCCCCTGTGGGTCACTGTCTAGCTTCAATAAAAATCAACCGATCAGAGGGAAAGAGGCCTCCTAGGTGATGGGTTGTGAGTCCTTCTGGGGATGGTTCAGTGTTTGCTGCCTCTACACTAAACGCAAACCAGGTGGATTCTAGAAATGGCCTTTGGTGCAGTTTTCGGCTTTCTTCTCATTGTTCCTTGGAGATATTAAGCCTTAAATCCTCTTTGAATCTGAGAGTTACTGATTGAGCTGTATCTGAACCATATTATGCCACATGATGAAACTCGACACACTGGAATTCACTCCTCCGTTGTTCACTCTGTCTGAGCCCAGTGAAGAAGTCTACCCTCCTGCAGCTGATAAAAGTATAAATTTAAAGAGGCAGGTAGGCCCTCTTTAAGCTCAATTACTTTCTTTGGATATTTTACCTAAAAATGGTCTTACTAAGAGGACTCTATTTTGAATTTCAAAAGTTAGTGATAGATTTTCGTCTTAGCAGTTCTCATCTTCAGGTCTCATCACCACCACCTACCACCTCCCCTCTTTTAAAAACTGGACTGGGAGGAGGTTTCAGAAGAAGGGTTTTTGTTTTGCTTTTACATTTCCGACTTTGGCCTTAGTTGAAGATGAGCATTCTTTCATGGGTAGTGGGAGTGGAGATGTCTACTATTTGGAACACCTGGCAAGTTGTCCCCTGTGATTCAATCACTCTTTTCTTTAAGTTAGAACTGTTAGACCTGAAGGTCAGCCGTCCGTCTTCAGGCTGTAACTCTGGATCTCGCCCGCAGTGTAGGCAAAGAAATATCGGGTGGGTAGTTGCCTGTAGGTATGACTTGCCAAATAACAAAATGCCTCTGAAAAATATCTCTCCCATGTCCCTGTCTAAATATAACATTTTCCCATTTTGCTTTAGATTTTCTAGGAGATTACTATGATACTTAAAATATTACTTGGAGTAGTCTAACATATTCAGGTTGAGTATCCCTTATCCAAAATGCTTGGGATCAGAAGTATTTCAGATTTTGGGGGATTTTGGAATATCTGCGTATACATAATAAGATATCTTGGGGAAGGAACCCAAGTCTAAACACAAAATTCATTTATGTTTCATATATACCTATATGACATATAAATATATAACATAGTATGAAGGTAATTACATACAACATTTTAAATAATTTGTGCATGAAACAAAGTTTTGACTGCATTTTGACTGTGACCCATCACATGTCAGGTGTAAAATTTTCCACATGCGGTATCATGTCAGTGCTCAAAAAATGTTGGATTTTGGAGTATTCTAGATTTCAGATTTTCAGATTACGAGTGCTTAACCTGTATACATAACCCACAACAGCCCCTAACCCTAAAGACTGCTTAGATTCTAAGGGGTGGTACACAGATGGGTAGGTTTAATGGATCCCAGGGAGCCAGCGGGTAGGAACTTGTGCCTGAGGGGAGGAGGAAAGAGGATACTGGAATACACTCAGCCCAGGTCACAATTTTGCCCACAGCAAGCCATGGAGCTACAATGACATCTTTGACCTCTAATCCACAAAGCATCCATTCTTATTTCTTGAGTGTCTGCATGTAAGGTTACAATATAGCTCCTTTTGATAAAGAAAGGTATTCAAAGCAGAGACCTCCAAGGAGCCTCCATATAAAAGGAGGCCTGTACTGCATTTATTACTACTATGGTCTGAGCCCAGCAGCAGAAATCTGAAGCTTATAATTACGGCCTACCTCCGGAATAACCTTGTGTTCTCTCTTGACTGTGACTTTGGGATTCAAATTCTAACTTTCCTTGCAGGTAGATACTTCAACAATTTCTACAAAATGTTACAGATGGCTATTTGTAGCTTCTCCCAAAAAATGCTATTTCATCAGCTCTAAGACTCAGAAATTTTAAGGCTCATGTTATGTACTACTAGAAAGAAAGAAAAAAACCTACAGAACTATGGTATGCCATCAACTGTAAGATGCACCCTGATTTCACAGATGCAAAAATGTGCATCTTAGGGTCAATGAGGTCTTTAGGCCTGTGGTTGTACGGATGCAGGCCTGGAACTAGGGTTCTGTACAACCACCAGGTCTAGCGTGGCAGACCTAACTCCTCTTCCAGTGTGTGGCACGCACCCTGGACCTAGCCTGGCTCTCTCTGTGCTGACAACCCCACCTCGGAAAAGGGGGTGAGTGATAACCACTCCCTACCCTCTTCTTTGGGGTCAAAAACAGGATGGCTGGGAAAGTGGCTGGCAGGTCACGGGACGCTTTGGAAGCTAGAACTTCTCTCTTATGTCTTCATTCAGGCAAGGCTTGGCACAAATACGTTCTGTATTTTTCTAAATGATAATTAAAAAACACTTTACCACATAGCATTTATACATATTTCTCCCGAGAGAGCATGTGTACAGATAAGAAGTAACATGGCCACTCGAAGATGGCAGCACTAACACCTAAATGATTTTAGCTTGATTCTAGAAGGAAAAAAGCTAGAGGCAGGCAATGATTCTAAGGGGAAAAAAATGTCCCTCTGCATTGATAACCATCGTTCTTCAGGCTGCTAATGCTATGTCATTAGCCACTTCCTGGTGGTGACACTTGGGGAAAGAAAGTCGGATGGTGAGGCTTTTGTAGGCTGGGGTGATTTTTTTGAACCTATCTGTTAGGTCAAGATAATGGGATACAATACAAACCTGAAGAATTTATTCTTCCTGTCTTCAAAAAGACTTACGACCGTCTTGAATCCTGTTTCAGGAGAGAGCTCAACTAGTGAAAAACAGATCTGTAGAAAGAGTGAGCTCCACACCACTCAATTTCTATTTTCCTTCTTTCCCTTTTTATCGGGAGTAAAATATACACAACATACAATTTATCATTTTAACTCCTTTTAACTGTACAGTTCAGTGGCATTAAGTACTTCACAATGTCATGTGAACAATACCACGATCTACTTCCAGAACTTTTTCATCTTAAACAGAAACTCTGCACCCATTAAGCAGCCTGCCTTTCTTTCTTTCTTTCCATTTATTTATTTATTTAGCTAGGGGCATTTTAACTGCTATTATGGGTATTGATAGAAATTTGCAAAGGAATGTGATTAATATGCATGATGAAGAAAATCCTGACCAAAAAAAGTTACAGATGAGTTTCAGAGACTGGTAAGAGAACCATTACAAGCAGGGCTTTATAATCTTGAGTCTAAAACTACAAAATAAAATATAATTTTATAAAATAAGTGAAGGGAAAAATATCTGTATTAGGGCAATGCAGATCTTATATGCTCCTTCCCTATGTAATTTCCTGAGACCGAAGTGAGATTAGTAAGTTTGCAAGGCTCCTGAAGTCAAATAGATGTTAAACTATCAAAGCCTAGCCCAGCTCATTTCTTCTGTCTGTCCATCTGTTGGTCCATCTCTCCTTTCTCTCATGCATATGCCAGACACAGTACAGTGCTGGACACCATGGCTATCAAGACACACTGGCATGGCTGGCCCTCAAGGAACTCGTACATCAGAAGGGAGACAAATGGAAATGAAGAACTGTATAATGAGCAAAAGACAGATAAGGGAATGATGAACTCTGTCTGGGGACTAGGGTGGAGGCAGGGGTGAGAGTTAATGAAAACCCTCTTTGTCCAAGGCAGAATGAAGAATTAATGTTGCCTACTATGTACATCTACGTACATGTACATGAATACATTGTAATGTTAGAAAGTTATGAATGTAATAATTATAGAGTAGAGTATTAGTTGAATAGTAATGTGTAAGCTGGCATATGGCCTATGACTGAAACTGCAAAACTTAAACAAGTGCAGCATGCATCCAATATAACGATGCAAAACAAAGGTGTGTTAGGGAGGTCAATTACGGGTGATTTTCTTTTTTTTGAGATTGAATCTCACTCTGTCACCAGGCTGGAATGCAGTGGTGTGATCTCAGCTTACTACAACCTCTGCCTCTTGGGTTCAAGCGATTCTTCTGCCTCAGTCTCCCGAGTAGCTGGGACTATAGGTACATGCCACCACACCTGGCCAATTTTTGTATTTTTAGTAGAGACGGGGTTCTACCATATTGGCCAGGCTGGTCTTGAACACCTGACCTCGTGATCCCCAGGCCTTGGCCTCCCAAAGGGCTGGGATTACACCTGGGCCCGGCCTGGGTGACTCTTTAAATGTAACAAATCACTAATTTTAATCACATGTTTATGTTCTTACAGTTTCTTGAAACATTATTTTCAGAAAATGTGAACAACACAGAAAAATATAAAATGGGAAAGCAAAATCAATGTAATTATTACCACAAAATGATAATCACTTAGTATATTTCCTACTAAAACATTCATTCTAATAAGACAAGGATCATGGCTGCATATCACTCCATTGTATAAAGATGTTATTTATTTAACCAATTGCCTATTATTGGACATTTAAATAATTTTCAATTTTCACTACTTTATGCTGAAGTGAACATTCTAGCACATAAACTTTTATGTATATCTCTGATTATGTCCTTCAAATAAATTCCTAAAAGTAGAAGTTTTGTGTCAAAGAGCGTGAATGTGTTTAAGACTCCTGTTTTGGTACCTGTTATCAAACATCCTCTGGAAAGATGCGACCCTATTTACACTTCCATCAGGACTTTACAATTCCATCAGGAAGTGTAAATAGTGTAAATCCCACACTCAAACATCCTTCACATCTGAAGAGTGAGAAGGTGGAGTAAATAGGGCATTTACCTGTATTGTTAGCAACAGAAGTATTATAAAAATGAATCAGCATCAACTTGTATATACAAGGGTCTCTGGGTTATACTTTAGGTTCAATTTTTAAAAAATGACCAGCCCAGTGCAGTTGTGATATTTCATGATTCTTTCCTAATAAACAAAACACTGTAAATAAAATTAATTTTTTAAATTATTTAAAGTTAACTTATAACTTGTAGTCATCTAAGCTTTCCCCTTAGTTTCTCTTCTGCCCAAAGCGCCAGGAGCAAGCATGATTGGCCTCTGTTCTCTTTAATCAGCACGCTGACATCCTATGTCTGTTCCTTTGCCTCTTTGGGGTGGCGAATTCCTGAAAGCCACAAACACCATTTCCCCAGAGTTGTCACCTGAGGTTCTTCAGCTGTCTGCTCAAAGCAAGACCCCCATGTATCAGAGTGAAAAGGCATGTCTTTATTCCTGTAGTTGGCTTGGTCAGCTGGCCGGCACCAATTCTTATGAATGACAGCTGGTTTGCTGTTCCATATTTCAACAGCCGTAAGCCGGAATGGCACCTGTAGGTTCTGGAGTGAAATGCATTGGGAATGGTGTTGGAGAAAGCCTGCTCCTTATTTGGCTTGCACTTCCCTCTACCTCAGCTATGTGGATTTAAGAAAACTGTGCCAGCAATGGCGACAGCCCAGTTAATATCTACAGCTTTGTTACAATGGCAATTGATTTGATTCAGGGCCTCCAATTACTTTTTGGTCCCTATGTATGGTTTACTGCAATAGCAGAAAAAAAAAAAAGATCAATTTTGCATATCAGTATTTTTTTTTTCGTTGCTGTTGTTTGAGACGGAGTCTCACTTTGTCACCCAGGCTGGAGTGTAGTGGTGCGATCTTGGCTCACTGCAACCTCTGCTTCCTGGGTTCATGCAATTCTCCTGTCTCAGCCTCCCAAATAGCTGGGACTATGGGTGTTTGCCACCACGCCCAGCTAAATTTTTACATTTTTAGCAGAGACAGGGTTTCACCATGTTTGCCAGGATGGTCTCCATCTCCTGACCTTGTGATCCTCCCGCCTTGGCCTCCCAAAGTGCTGGGATTACAGGCGTGACCCACGGCGCCCAGCCTGCATGTCAGTATTAAGTAAACACAGATGCACTTAACACAGGGACCTGGGGCAGTCTGTTGAACAAACTATAACAGGCTAGGAAGAGCCTGAAGAGGGTAGGAAATTCTACCAACATTTCTGGTGGTATGAATTTTAGGCAATGGATCAGGATATGGCAATAGTTAAAATTAAAAAAAAAAAAAAAACGAATTCTGTAATTTCTTTTTTTTTTTTTTTTTGAGACGGAGTTTCGCTCTTGTTGCCCAAGCTGGAGTGCAATGGCGTGATCTCGGCTCACCGCAACCTCCGCCTCCTGGGTTCAGGCAATTCTCCTGCCTCAGCCTCCTGAGGAGCTGGGATTACAGGCACGCACCACCATGCCCAGCTAATTTTTTGTATTTTTAGTAGAGACGGGGTTTCACCATGTTGACCAGGACGGTCTCAATGTCTTGACCTTGTGATCCACCCGCCTCGGCCTCCCAAAGTGCTGGGATTACAGGCTTGAGCCACCGCGCCCGGCCTCGAATTCTGTAATTTCTAATTCATTTAATGAACTGTGGGGTCCAAAGTTGGTTGAAAATAGTTTTTGCAAATTTCAAATCAAATTTCTAGCTCTGCAGGACTTATGTCAAAACACCCGCTATGGTCTGGGAAAGAATAAATCTAAGTGTGAAAGTGAACTCAAAAGTTATCTGTTCATCTACATAATTCATTAGAAAAGCTGCAAATAGTAGAAGGAAAAAAAGCAACTTTCTGCAGAGTATTCATGAATATACTGCAGGAGTATAAGAACAGCAAAGCATGTAGGTTGTCCAGGGAAGAATGCTACTTTGAACCTTCTCACCCCAATGTACTGGTTGTTTAGTATCCTTTGAAACAACACTCCCTCTACCCAATGAAAACGTCGATGATTTTGAAAATTATGATGTGCACTGAGAAAATGTCATTCACTTTTAAAGTCCGTGGTATTGAATAAAATGGATCTTTAATTTTGAGAAGATTTTTATCATGCTCCATCAAGACACAGGAACTAAAATCAGTAGTCTATAGGTCTGTGTTACAGAATCACACGTGGCTGAAGACAGAAAATTGGCCTTAAAAAGTTGTCTGTCATAGGCAGGGTGCAGTGGCTCATGCCTGTAATACCAGAACTTTGGGAGGCCGAGGTGGGTGAATCACAAGGTCAAGAGATTGAGACCAACCCGAACAATACGGTGCAACCCCGTCTCTACTAAAAATACAAAAACTAGCTGGGCGTGGTGGTACAGGCCTGTAGTCCCAGCTGCTCGGGTGGCTGAGGCAGGAGAATCACTTGAACCTGGGAGGCAGAAGTTGCAGTGAGCCAAGATTGTGCCACTGCACTCCAGCCTGGCGACAGAGTGAGACTCTGTCTCAAAAAAAAAAAAAAAGTCTGTCAACATTCTCATAGAATATCCCAAGAATTATATCTGAGAGTAAAGGACTCCAAGCCTAAACCTTAAAGGAATCCTGATGCACTAGCTGACTTCTACCTCACAGGGAAGCTGCCTTGGAGAAGTTGGTGTGCAAATTCAAGCTGGTAATAAAACATTTTTGGAAATTACTGGGCTGTGGCTGTGCTTTAGGCTCCTACCAGCTTGGACTCTTTGCTCTTTGCTCACTGTGCATCCCCCCACACCCTATGCAACTTTTTGTTCTGGGCTGAGTTAATGTCTGAAAGTTTGGCACCCATGAAACGGTTGTTACTGTGAATGGCAGCATATAATATTCTTGAGAACCAAAGTAACTGAGGAAACACCCAGGTTTTGCAAAGCCAAAACCTCTGCCCTTCTCCCTAACATTTTTAGGGAGATTCTCTAGTGTTGCAGGACCTGAGATGAATGCATGACTAAGTCTCCCACCAGTACAGCAGCTTGGAAGCACATTATCACAGCCAACAGATAATTCGCTGTGGAACCGGAATGAAATCAGTCACCTTGCCCATTCCACTCTGGTCTCAAAACTCATGCCTCTATGTTCCTGGCTCTGAAAATGCTGTTGCCATCTTGCTAGTGTGATGTCTGAGCCCAGGGGTCATCCCTAGACTCTTTATCTTCTGCCCCCTACTCTTCATATCCAAGATATGAGAGAATCAGGGGATTCTCCCTCCTCCACGGCTCCCTACTTGGTATTTCATTGGTCCAGGCTGTCAACTTTCCCTTGGAGCTCTCTGCTACTCTCCTGGCCGGTTGTCCATTTTTCACTCTTGTTTCTTCCCAATACAACCTCCAGCCACACGATCCTGAACCTGTCAGTTCTCCCCCTCACATTCATACTCCAGCAGGGTAAGAATCCTATTCCTTAGCAGGGCACACTTCATGATCCACCTCTCCAGCCGCATCTGCTGGGGGCCACCATGCCAGCTCCCATGCTACCTCTGATCCTACCAGTCCACTTCTATTTGGCTGAATGTGTGTTGCTCTCCCCTGTCTGTTTTCTCTGCTTCCGGTCCCCCTACCTTCTTTACCTGGCTAACTCCTTCTACTCATCCTTGAACTCTTAGCAGTAGTATCACATCCAGGAAGCCCTCTCTGCCATCAGCATGGCTGGTCACTTCCTCTCTGAACATCCAAAGCACGTCCTGCCTTTCCTCCACTAACTTTCTCATTGCCTGTGTCACAACTGCATGTCCATCAGTCTCTCTCCCTCTGGCTGGGGGTCCCTTGCCAGCCTTTGTCTTTGGATTCACTCACCTCTTGCAGTGCCTGTCATGCAGTAAGGACTTGATGACTGAGTGATGAACAAATGATGGAAAATAGGTCTGTGATTAGCTGATTCCTGAAACCTTCCTACATTCATATCTGACCCTCCATAGGTCAACTGAGGACAACTTTTAAAATTTGTTTTGGGAGAGAGTCATCTGCATTTCCTGAGGCTCCTGTCTAAATCACAGTTCTGGGTATCCAGGGAAGAGAAGGCGTGCCTTCCTACTCAGCAGATGTGGCCTGAGTATACTTGCTGTGTAAAGGAAGAAAACCAAGGAGTCATGGTAGAAGCGGAATATATCTTTTAATGTTTTTTTTTGTTAATATTTTAAGATACAGCAACTATAGCTGATTGTTACCGATCTGTATGTGCAGATGTGGCCAGAAAGACTGATGTATGCCCTGCTGTTCATTTGATACCAGACACATACTTTGACCTGGGTCTGAAACCTTGATTTGTATGACCCATTATGGCCTTTCGGGGCCAAGCTCTTGACATGAGAGTTATAGCAGGATTCCTGCCTCTCCCCTCCCCCGCCGCCATGTTCAGCTGCAGGAGTATGCTCGGTATGTTACTGAACACTTCCAGTCCTCTCTTGATGCCCCCGTTTATTTTCTGGCAACAACTGTCTCAGAATTGGCTTTTCCACCTCATCCATGCCATCTGACAACTAGCTTGTCTCTTCTCCAAATTCTCCTCTACTAGTCACATCTTCCTCAAGGTTTTTCCTGGACCAAACTAAAGTTTTCTGAAGATCGCCAGCCACTGACAAATACACCAACTGATATCCCTGTTTCCAAAATATCAATCACACACTCAGAGAACCACTGAGCTGGAAGGGACCTCTGGGCATCGTAGCACCTGAACCTCTCTTGATGACAGTCTACAAGACATTTTGTTAGATGTTTGTCCATCCATCCATCTGTGAAAAATCACAGTGGTTGGTTGAGAGACTGGTTCTAAAATGAACATCATGTACTTGGGAGACAGATGTCCAACAAATCACAGTCACCCAGAAAGAAACTTCTCGCCCATGTGATTTCTCCTCTGATCCCTGATGTTCAGACTGACGTTTGAGGGAAAGAGAGAAATGTGTCCAGATAACATTCTCCAGCTGGATGGTACAGGGCACAGCAGTTATGACAGAAAGAGTAGAGCCACAGCAGAGGAGTGGTCTGGTTACTCCCCCAGGGAAACAACATCAAGAGGGATAGGGGACTCCAATATACTGCTTTGAATATCAACACACTGAAGTATGCAGCAGTAACAGAAATGAACCTGCTGGAACAGGCTGGTGTCTGTGGGGCTCACATGGCAGGGAAATCCTGCTTCCCACCTCTCCACATCCATTCTGCCCTTGCCCCAGGGCCCAGCCTTACTCCTTACTTTGAACCACCATCTCTCCCTTACAATTTTTTTCTGGCTGCTATTAGGCTGTCGTCCCTGCTGTAGGTATGGAAGACAAACCCTAAGTCTTGGTCATAAATTGTTTTAGCACTTAGGCAAATTGCTTTCTAGATTATAAAAAGAACTGCAGATGTTAGGGGCGATTTCTAGGATTGTTAGACAACCTTGTTTTGTGCTTTCTTTAACTATTTTGGTTTTTCTGTAAGAAGGATGCATTATTTTAATATTTTTGGGAAAAGGAAAATGATTTAAGATATAAACATTTTTGCATCTGTGGTTATGGAAACACTGTTAATGTTGAGAATGAATAAGTAATGGAATTCTGGAATGAGCCATGAAGAGAAGCAAAGCCACAGCCCAGTTTCATACAGGGGGTGAAGGTGAACATGATACTGATTTCTAACAAAGTTTTAGGACAAAAGATTAAACAGGATTTCTGAAAATATGTAAAACAGAGGCCACCTTTCCCACTATTCCTTATTGCTATTCATTGGCTATAGTTGGGGAATGCCACATACATGATAATTATGAAACCAACGTAATATTCTGATCCTACTGGTACCCAGACTGGTGTCAACCTAGAAAGAGTTCTCTAATGGGTAGCTATAAGGCAATGCCACTGATACAGATGAAGGCAGTAGATACAATGATACGGACCTGAAAAGACGAGCTAAACTCTGCCTGTGGAGTTTCCAAGATACTGAAAGTTGAGCAGAAACTCAGGTCAAACTTAATCTAGAATTCAGGTGAACAAGAAACCAGCTACACGGTTCAGGATGGAAGGCAGGGAACTGGGATAGGAAGAGCATGGGCTTTGGAATCGGTCTGCCAGGCTCTAATCCCAGCACTTCAGGAAAATTACTCAGCCTCACTCAGCCTCAGTGTAGGTGGGAGAATTAAGTAAGGCACTGATGGCACCGTGTTTGGCACAGCGCCTGGCTCATGGACACAGGACATGCTCAGTAACTGGTAGCTGCTATTATAATTATTAAATGTGGTCAGACAAGAGTTCGTTGTATGCAGAACACCAAGGAGCTTCATTGCCCAAAGGAATAGTAAGAACTGACAAAGTGATGAAGCTGTAAAACACGTGAATTTGAACTTAAGCTGCAGATTCAGGAAAGAAATTGTACTACTATATTCTATATCTATCAGAAGCCATCTGGAATATTGGTCAGCTCAGGACACCACGTTTTGAAAGAGATACCAAGAGGCTGGAGTATATCCAGAGTGGCGTGACATGAGAATGAGAAATAGCTGGAAAACTAGAATCATGTAGGAAAGAAAAATGAGTGTAAGATGAGTCCTGACAACTCTCTTGAAATACTTGAGGAATTGTTAATATAGAAAGAGGGTCAAATTGTTCTGTTGTTCTAGAAGACAGCTTTCCTTTCTTTCTTTCTTTTTTTTTTTTTTTTGAGATGGAGTTTCTCTCTTGTTACTCAGGCTGGAATGCGATCTCAGCTCACTGCAACCTCTGTGCCTCCCGGGTTCAAGGGATTCTTCTGCCTCAGCCTCCCGAGTAGCTGGGATTACAGGCGCCTGCCACCATGCTTAGCTAATTTTTTGTATTTTTAGTAGAGATGGGGTTTCACTATGCTGGCCAGGCTGGTCTTGAACTGTTGACCTCAGGTGATCTGCCCGCTTCAGCCTCCCAAAGTGCTGGGATCACAGGCGCAAGTCACTGCACCTGGCCCTAGAAGGCAGTTTTCTAAAATTCTTCAGCCAAGTTTAACAAAGGGAAAACTTTTCAACAGACTGGACCATGGAACAGATTGTTTCGTTTCCCACCACTGCAAGTGATCAAAGAGAGTCCAGGGGAGTGTCAGGGGAATTGGAAAGGTTTTCACAGTTGCTCTCCTTCTTCCTCTTCCCTGCTCCAACAGCTATGGCCTCTATTGCTGGACCTCACCAGACTCCCTTTTATCCCACTAATGACTCTTAGGTAGGACACAGAGTCCCCTGATTCCTAACCTTCTCCACTAGAGCACAGAAGGCACAATCTCATGTGCAGATGCATATTCATCCAGCAAGTATTCGCTGATGGCACTCTATGGGTCAGGAAGTGTGCTACTTGACAGGGGCTAAAAAGATGAATAAAGTACCTCCCCAGGGAGCACCTAGCCTAGTGAGGAACAGGCCCCTCAACAGACACCTATGAAATGGTGAGGCAGGTGCAGTGATAAAGAGATTAGCAAGAAGGACTGTGGAATCACAAATGAAGTTCAACTAACCCAGCTTGGCTGGGTCAAGGGGAGTCAGGGAGGGCGTTAGAGGAAGAGGGACAACATGAGCAAAGTAATGAAGGTAAAAAAACAGACCTGTGGACAAGCAACTCTATGTTGCTGAATTGTGATGCGTAGGGCATGAGACAGGAAGAAGTCAGGCTAGATACGCTGGAAGGGCAGAGAGCCCAGAGAGGCCAGTGTGGGTTTCTAGGCACTTGTATGCCACATGCACAAACCTGCACAGATGAAGGACTCGTTTGAGCTGCAGAATCCTAACTAGTCCCTGGCCTCTAGAAAGTATTTGTGCAAATGTTTGTTTCATTATCATGCGTGTCTTCTGTTCCATGCGTGCAGGGCCTTGTCCATCTAATTCATCACTGTACCCCCAGTGTCTAGCCCAGTGCCTGGAACGCAATACGTACCTAAGAAGAAAGAGTGGGAACAGAGAGGATGCAACCTCGCAGGGCTTTTGTGAGGTTTCTTAAGTTGCCATATGTAGCATGCTTAGAGCACGTGGCCCTAGCATGCATGAACAAGGGACAGTGATTGTGATTATCATTCATTTGAGTTTCTTTTTCTCCTGTCTTGTTGGTTTTGCAAGCCCACTGCTTACAGCACTTTTTTGTGGCTGGCCCTGACTAATACATTTTGATGAGTAATGGTGTTTGCCAAAAGATAATAGTCCCCAAAGAGGCCCCCAACTTACAGAGAGTTACAAAAATATTCAGCATCATAAACCAAAAAAGGACATGCAAAGGAGAGAATCGAGGAGCTGATTTCCTCAATGGGAATCCTAAAACTTAACTTTGCAGGCAGGCCTTCTCAAGATAGTATGTAAGTGTCATACGAGGCTCCACTGCTACATTCATGGCCAAAACTTATAACCCCAGTGAATTCTGGATAAGAGTCAAGTAGAAAATGGGTGAGAATAAACTGTTCTCTGAGAGAATAAACTAGATCTCATTGACCTTAACAACCATCTGAGGGGCTTAACCTGGTGGGGGTGTGGCCAGGCACAGCCAGTGTCTCTCTAATGAGGGCTGGACTGTGTGTGTGTGTGTGTGTGTGTGTGTGTGTGTGTGTGTGTGCGCGCGCGCGCGCATATTTGGTCATCTACGTGCCAAAATTAGGCATCCTGACATTGCTTCCTCCAGCTTCTCTTGGAGTAGGGTCTTCCTGGTCTACGAAGGCCTGCGATTGGCTGATCTTGGTTGGAGGGAAACTGACCAGTGTTGTTTGGTGGATACTGCTTGTCCTAAAGATTCAGGAGAAATAGAACTTTCTCTGGGAACCCAGGGACTTATCCAGGGATGACAATCTAACTTTTTAAGGTCTGATTAAAAGGTCAGGCATCGTGTGTGGACAGGAACTTAACTCGAGAGGACATTTCTTCTGCCACAGGATTAAACCCAGAAAGATTTTAACATTCTTTTCCTTTGTCAAGTCCGCAAAGGATACATTCGCGATAGGGAATCTTGGAGTTTATCCTCCCTTGAATGACTAGAGCCCTAGGCAAAGCCAAAAAGGAGTCTGGATTCTGTGAGAATGAACAAAGGCAGCTGCTTGGAAACAGCCATCTGTCTAACCAAAGAGAAGTACAAAGCTAAAGAGGCACCCAGTATTCAAACATGTGAGTTCCCTGCACCAGCACTTCTGGTCAGTTCTTGAATTGGGAGATAAAATGACACTTAGGTGTTAAAAGCTCAGGGGAAGCTGAAATGACTTCAATTGCCAAAACAAACAGGATTTCTTAATTAATGTAACTTTAAAAAATCTCTTCAGCATTGGATTTAAAAAAATCATGTTGGCTGGGTGCGGTGGTTCAGGCTTGTAATCTCAGCACTTTGGGAGGCCAAGGTGGGAGGATCGCAAGGTCAAGAGATGGATACCATCCTGGCCAACATGGTGAAACGCCATCTCTACTAAAAATACAAAAAATTAGCTGGGCATGGTGGCACGCACCTGTAGTCCCAACTAATCGGGAAGCTGAGGCAGGAGAATGGCTTGAACTCAGGAGGCAGAGGTTGCAGTGAGCCGAGATTGCGCCACTGCACTCCAGCCTGGTGACAGTACGAGACTCTGCCTGAGGAAAAAAATCATGTTGATGCTGCCCCTGTTTATTTGGCAGAGTCCTGGCCTGAGAGGGTATATTTAGCCTCAGTGTGCTTGCAGGATTGCATCTTGCAGCTCAACAGGAAATATCTGGAGTCACAGCTAAAGATATCTCTGCATGTTCCGAAATTTACGAGCAGCTGTAAAAGTGGAGCTATGGTAGGCAGAGTGCTGGAACAGTCTCCCTTTCAAATGAGAGAGGCCGCTGAATTAAACACTTGAATATACCAAGTTCATGGCAGGCAGAGGGCACCTGACACGCTAAAAATAGCCAAAGTGGAAGTGCTTCTGTTGCTAAAATAAAACGGAACTGATATGCTCCTTTTCTAAATCCACAAGAAATGGGTGAAGAGGTAGAAGGTAGGCTCTGAGATTCCAAAAAGTGTGTCAGAAACCAAGCCAAGTGAAGAAAGCCATTTCCTCGCTTTGCC
This sequence comes from Saimiri boliviensis, assembly GCF_048565385.1. NCBI lineage: Eukaryota > Metazoa > Chordata > Mammalia > Primates > Cebidae > Saimiri > Saimiri boliviensis. The sequence goes on along the minus strand of NC_133451.1, from coordinate 149,448,339 downwards.
ACTTTTCAAAAATAAATAACTTCCTTAAGCCGAGCAAACTGAATTAGCAGTAATCAATATATTATTTTTTAATAACACAAGACGGAAATGGTAGCACCAAAAAGACACTGCATACCTGGATCTGTAGTCCTGCTGACAAGCAATCCTGCTGATGAGCAAACCTTTTTCATCCTGGGCAGGACTCATTTATTTTTAAACATCCTTTTGCTAGACTCCCTTATCAGCAGCTCCACTCCCTGCTCACCAACCCCCAGCCGGAAAGGTCCCTACTTACTCCTGTGCACATGCCTGGCAAGGCTGCCCGCTAAACAGCATGGACAAGGGGACGTGTGTGTGCCATGCACGTTGCTGGGCAGAGGAGGCGAGGACCTTTTCCCGAATGGCCAGCAGGTCCGCGAGCCACCGGACTTTCCTCGAGTGACTGAGGAAATGGTCTCACCTTTCCAAGTCTCACTTGCCCTTTTGTGTGATATGAGGCTGATAAAGATCGCCTCAGTGGCCTCCTGAAGATGCTGTGCAGATCTGGTGAGCTAATGCATGCCAGAGCACTTTGTGACTCCGAAAAGCCTGAAGCCTGATGGAGGATGTGGTTGCTGTTGTTACTGGGCATTCTACTGGAAACGTGGGGAAAGAATAGCAACATCTCCCGGTGAGAAGGGAGTGCTGTGCACAGACAGCTGACTGTGTTCTCTTTTGTGGGGTGGCGTCATCTTCCGCAGGTAAAAGCACTGTCCACATCCCACCAGAGCAGCAGAGGCCACAGGAAGTCCGCTTGCTTTCAAGCTCAGCGTGGCTCACTGCCGGCATCGCTGCCACACTCCTGCTTTGGCGCCTGCGCCTGCTCTGGGCAGTTCCCAACACAGGGCTGGCCCTGGATGCATGCGGAAGCACGGGCTGAGGCAGAGGTGGGCCCAGCCTTGAAGTGAATGGTTATGAAGTTATCTCCAGTGCCTACCCTGGAAGGTTCCCCAGGCTGGTCAGTACTCCTAGCTGGGAGGAGAGAGATGCCTACCTTATCTGAGGCAGCCCCACTAACAGCTGCTGTTTGGGCTGTGATTATTGAAGGGATTATTACTTATTTTCTTTGGTTCTTCTCGTCTCCCTCTCATCTGCCTTACATGTTATATCTAGTAAAAAATGCTAAGTTCACCATGATGGTAACTGTGGTGCACATGGACAAAAATATGTATGCACACTGCCTAAAACTGGAATGGAATATTAAAAATGAAGTTACTTGTTATTTTAGGATGGTAGATTATGAATGCTTCCCTTGCAAAGATTCTGCTCTGTCTAATGTTAAGTAATCTTTAACATAACTTAAAAAAGGAACTGTAATTAGGGTTTTAACATTCTATAAAATGAAATTGGTTACCCTGATTTTGGCTTTACTGGGCCTGAAAGTGCAAGAAAATTAAAGAAATACCACGTAGGCTAAAGGATTTCAATGTAATAACCATATTTTCAGCCTCTAAAATATTTTAAGGGTGGCCTCCTTCATTTCAAAGTATTTTTTTGGAGGATGTAGTAAACGGCAAAGGACATACAATGTTTAAAAGTTGGAAATCAAATCATAGCTTTTTTATTTGAAAGACACTTTGCAGTCTACAGTCTTTTCCATCAATGAAGAATGAAGTATTGGCCAGGTGTGGTGGCTCATGCCTGTAATCTCAGCACTTTGGGAGGCTGAGGTCCAGGAGTTCAAGACCACCCTGGGCAACAGCCAGGTCTCATCTCCACTAAAAATAATAACAATAAAAAAAGCTGGGTGTGGTGGTGCGTCCCAGCTAGTCAGGTGGCTGAGGTGGGAGGATTGCTTGAGCCAGGAGATCAGGGCTGCAGTTAGCTACAATCATGCCACTGTATTCCAGACTGGGCAATAGAGCGAGACCCTGTCTCAAACAAAAAAAATACTACTAATAAAAAATGAAGTATTTACTGAGCACCTATGTGCTGAACATTGGGCAAGGTGTTGTGTATTTCTTCTTAGTTCCCCGTTTTTCCTGTTTCTCCTCCCACAAAAATGAGTCTCACTGGTTGTTACCTAAGGCACTATGCAGTTAACTCCCTTCATGGTGATTTTTTTTTTTTTTTTTTTTTTTTTTCTTTTTGAGACAGAGTCTCGCTCTGTCACCCAGGCTAGAGTGCAGTGGCATGATTTTGGCTCACTGCAGCCTCCGCCTCCTGGGCGGCTGGGATTACAGGTACTTTCCTGCCTCAGCCTCCTGAGCAGCTGGGATTACAGGTACCCGCCACCATGCCCAGCTAATTTTTGAATTTTTATTAGAGATGGAGTTTCACCATGTTGGCCAGGCTGGTCTCCAACACCTGACCTCAGGTGATCCACCTGCCTCAGCCTTCCAAAGTGCTGGGATTACAGGTGTGAGCCACTGTGCCCGGCTGCAGGTGACTTTTTTTTTTTTTAAAGCTCTAGGTGCCAAGGTAGTGTCAATGAGGGGAACTGTCAACAATTTCTGGTTCCTTAAATAAACAACCACAAATCATGACAGAACAGGGCTTGGCACCTAGGGTAGCCATCCACACCCAGCTGCTTTCTCTGCGAACGGCAATAGAATAGACAACTGCTCAGATCCTCTCCTTCTTCTCCAGACAACTCCAGTTCTACCATTTCCTCTACCGTGATTTAGAAATCATTCCCTCTACTTGATAAAGAGATAAATGAAGACAAGGGGAGGTAAAGGTTCTGGCACCTGGGCACTCAGCTTATGAAGCGCAGAACTGAGAAACCACCAAAGTTTTCTTCGGCACCATCTCCCTGCAGGCCAGCTTTGCGAGCACGGCCATGGGGAGCCAGCGAATGCCATGAGATGTTAAGTGTGAGGCTGGGCTAGCTGCCCTCTGGAGTTCAGTACCCACACATGAAAAATGGAGGGTTAACAATATGTGTTCCTTCCCACCTCACAAAAATACCTTGTGCACACATAACACATATACACATGACCATTATTGTCCACTTTATTATTATGTCAATGTGATTACTCTGTAACCCAATTTATATGCCTTTGCCTCCCAAAGAAACAAACAGACAAAATAAAACATGAGCACCACAACAACTTTCCGGTGGGTACAGGTGATTAATTCTAACCTAAAAAGTCCACACTGGGTCAGGCCTGCCACTCGGCTATTCAGCTCAGCATGGAATCTCTTTTGGTGGCACCAAGAGACATGCTGACGGATGCGTTCGTTAGGAGAGCACAGTTGTCTATGTTGATGTCAACCTCAAATCATGAGGGCCACACACCGAACCACTGAGTTCTCTCTAACATCTCATCACAGATCTATTATCCATGAAATTGGTTTAAGCTGTCTTTTTTTTTTTTTGAGATGGAGTCTTGCCCTGTCACCAGGCTGGAGTGCAGTGGTGCAATCTCTGCTCACTGCAACCTCCGCCTCCTGGGTTCAAGGGATTCTTCTGCCTCAGCCTCTTGAGTAGCTGCGACCACAGGTGCGTGCCACCAGGCCCGGCTAATTTTTGTATTTTTAGTAGAGATGGGGTTTCACCATGGCCAGGAAGGTCTCGATCTCTTCACCTCGTGATCTGCCCATCTTGGCCTGGTTTAAGCTGTCTTAAAAGCTACTTATAGTTTTGGTCTTACCACATCTTAAGTTAACGAAATTCCTTATGCTTATAAAACCAGCCATGTGAATGAGTGATGCTTCTTTTTTTCTTCTTCTTCTTGAATTTGCCTCTTTTGAACTCCCCAATGGTCCTCCCAACTTTTTCTTACTATACCAGGATTTGGTGAACATGTGTGTTATATATTTTATTAATCACATACTTGGTGATTTTAGAGTCCAATTATAGCTCCTTTCAGTCTTTATGTATTCAGGCAGAAGAATCCAAACTTCTAAATTTATTCTCACATAGTATTTCTTAAATGAAAGGTTATTAACTTTGGTCTGAGGACCCCAAGAGAGCCATAGATTAGCATGAAAGTACATACAAAACTGTGTGTGCACACATGCATTTCTTTGGAGTAAAGGGTTAGAGAGAATCTCAAAGGAGTCTATGACTCCAAAAGAGTTAAGAACCACCATTCTTGATCACTTGGTTCCTCTTTGAAACTTTTCTAGTTCTGGTTAATTATTTCTTGAAATGCAATGGCCAGAATGGCATATTATTATTATTCTATATGAGGATATGTCAAAATTCTGAAAAAGATTATTTTGTTTTCTTTGTAATTTTTCACCAGATGATGTCTCTTATTTTGGTGGAGTATCTTTGTTGGCCACTCGTTTTAAGTCTTCTTTTGAAATGTGTCTGTCTGTTCAGCAATCTACAGAATGGGAGAAAATTTTTGCGGTCTGTCCATCTGACAAAGGGCTAATATCCAGAATCTACAGAGAACTTGAAAAAAATTTACAAGAAAAAACAACCCCATCAAAAAGTGGGCAAAGGATATTTACAGACACTTCTCAAAAGAAGACATATATGCAGCCACCAAACATATGAAAAAAGTTCATCATCAGTGGTCATTAGAGAAATGCAAATCAAAACCACATTGAGATACCATCTCATGCCAGTTAGAATGGTGATCATTAAAAAGTCAGGAAACAACAGATACTGGTGAGGCTGTGGAGAAATAGGAACGCTTTTACACTGTTGGTGGAGCATAAATTAGTTCAACCATTGTGGAAGACAGTGTGGCGATTCCTCAAAGATCTAGAACTAGAAATTCCATTTGACCCAGCAATCTCTTTACTGGGTATATACCCAAAGGATTATAAATCATTCTACTATAAAGACACATGTACCAATGTATGTTTATTGAGGCACTGTTCACAATGGCAAACACTTGGAACCAACCCAAATGCCCATCAATGATAGACTGGATAAAGAAAATGTGGCACATATACACCATGGAATATTACGCAGTCATAAAAATGGATGACTTCATGTCCTTTGCAGGGACATGGATGAAGCTGGAAATGATTCGCAGCAAACTAACACAAGAATAGAAAACCAAACACCACATGTTCTCATTCATCAGTGAGAGTTGAACAATGAGAACACATGGACACAGGGAGGGGAACATCACACATAGGAGCCTGTCAGAGGGTGGGTCTAGGGGAGGGATAGCATTAGGAGAAATACCTAATGTAGATGATGGGTTGGTGAGTGCAGTAAACCACCATGGCACATGCATACCTATGCAACAAACCTGCACGTTCTGCACATGTATCCCAGAACTTAAAGTATAACAACAACAAAAAAAATTATGACACCATAATCCTAGCACATCCACAAAAAAATAAAAAGAAAGAAATGTGTCTGTTCATGTCCTTTGCCCACTTTTTAATTTTTTTTTCTTGATGATTTAAGTTCCTTATAGATTTTGGATATCAGTCCTTTGACAGATGAAGAAGTCTGTAAATATTTTCTTCCATTCAGTAGGTTGTCTATTTGCTCTGTTGATAGCTTTTGTGTGTGTGTGTGTGTGTGTGTGTGTGTGTGTGTGTGTGTGTGTTGCTGCTCTTTAATTAGGTCCCAATTTACAATTTTTGTTTTTGTTGCACTTGCTTTTGAGGACCTAGAACTTTGTCAAATATATTTTTGATAACCTTATGCCACAAGTTTAAGTTATTTGCTTAAATACCAGGTTTTTGTAAAAAAAAATAACACGTCTGATAAGTATTCTGATTCTCAGGAACAAGTTGCTTTATAATTCCCAAGTGTTAGTATTTACTATTGCTCAGATTAATTTGGCCTTATGGGCTCAAGTATAAAGATGTATTATATTTTGCCTTATAGTTGTAAATACCTCCTTATGAATCAATAGAAATGTAACACCAGATGTTTAAACTGTTCTACTAATGTTCAGGAAATAAATAAAGCAACACCAGTGTGGATTCCTGCTGTTGTTTAGTACTATGATGATGTTGAGAAGGTAGCCTTGTGGGCCAAGGTAGAGACCAGTCCTCCTGCAGCATCACATGGTGCTGGCTGATGTATGGGGTCTGGGTAGACAGAAGTCAATGCCTGAGAGCTATCGTGGCTGTCATGGACCAACAGGAATGCTGGGCATTCACTCTTCAACATCCTCCTTCCCCTCGGGTCAATTATATATTTCCTCCCCTTTGCTTTCATGTGATAACATAGGATGTGACTGTTTAAATTCACCTGGCTTCAGTCAACATTGACACAAGGTGTACATGACTCTATAGGAATGGGGAAATGCAGCCCCAGGGGCTGACTGAGCCCCAGTCCTGACTGTGACTGCTTTGGTAACAACATGGTGTTTAGGAAGAACAGTCCCAATCTCTTTCCGAAGGTCGCTTCCTGGTGAATTTACTAAAGAAACTCCAAGTCTCGGCAGAAGCAGAAGCCCTATCATTGGCAAAGGCTTACAGAACCCTTCAGGTCGGCAAAGAAGACCTAGGCTTCCATGACTCAGCCTGGAGCTGGGAACAGAAAGGCAGGGATACAGAGTGGGTGCTCTTCTCCTATAGGAGAGATACATCTCTCAAACCCAGAGAGGCTCTGGAGTTCCCGAATCCAGATGTAGCAGCAGAAGAAGAGTCAAAACACACTTCTGAGAACACATCTCAGGTGCATGGAACACAAGATATGCTGCTTTGATTAGGGTGCTCTCTTGTCCACTTTGTTCTACACTCCACAAACGAAGGCCATCTGCACAGTGGTGACATGCTCTAGTTTATATGGTGGGCCTTTCCTAGGGAAACTATTTTGAGTGGTATATCTTACAGGAGACGGCAAGGCTCAATAGTACTGTCAGCAGGAAAATCGACACGTAAATATGACATTTATCAACCAGCAATAAAATACAGTGAGTCTGAAGACTTTCATGTCAAGGTTCTTCCTCCCCCTCCCCCTTCCCCCCCTCCCCCTCTCTCCTCCTCCTCCTCCTCCTCCTCCCCCTCCCCTCCCCCTCTCTCCTCCTCCTCCTCCTCCACCTCCTCCCCCTCCCCCTCCCCCTCTCTCCTCCTCCTCCTCCTCCTCCTTCTCCTTCTCCTTCTCTTCTCCTTCTTCTTCTTCCTTTTTTAAAGACACAGTCTCCCTCTGTTGCCCAGGCTGGAGTGCAGTGGCACAGTCAAGCTTCACTGCAACCTCAAACTCCTGGGTTCAAGCCATCCTCCCACTTCAGCCTCCTGAGTAGCTGGGACCACAGGTGTATACCACGATGCCTCAGCTAGTTAAATTTTTTTTTTTTTTTTTTTTTAAGTGACAGCATCTCACTATGTTGCCCAGGTTGGTCTCAACCTCCTGGGCTCAAGCAATGCTCCCACCTTGGCCTTCAGAAGTACAGGCATTACAGGCACAAGCCGTGCCCAGCCAAGGCTTCTTTTCTGTTAGGAGGATTCAGAGACATCTTAAAACTTTTCATTACCTTTGCATATGAATTAAGTATATAATGGTATTTGCAAAAATCTCTGGACACTTCTGGCTTAAATGAGTGGAAGCTTTAAGAGTTCAACCATTGTTCCCAGGGACAGGGCTAGGGTTGCGGAAGGAAAACAGAAGTCTTCACTTTAGTTCTTCCCTTATACTTTTTCTTTTAAAAAGACTATTCTGTTTGTGTCCCTGGCAACAAGCTCCTCCCAGGCTCCTAAGAGGGCTGGTGGATAGGGAGGAGGAGATTGGTGGTGGCTGAGCTGAGGCAGGACAGAACAGGATACTGATGTCAGAGGGCGAGGCGGGCGCTCAGTTGGAAAGTTGCTCTTTGTTCCTAAAAATAAAAGTCCGACCCTGCTTTTTTGGAATCTTCCCTGGAATGAAGCCAGCCAACTGCTGATCTCTTTTTAGAATTAGCTCAGTAGCCTTCAGCCCAAAGGTGAACTCCAAAGACCCTCCAGATCTTCTGGCCCCCAATAAAATGTTACACAATAAAGTCAATGACAGAGAAAGTTTCTCTTGAAAGGACAGGATGGCCTGTATAACTGTAAAGCCAAATGTGTTCGGCAAAAAGGGTGAGTGGATAGAACTAGGGAGAGGAGGGAGATACTGAAGACAGACAACATCAGGTTGGAAGGCTGCCCTGAGGTTGAGAAAGGATTAACAACTGGATGTGGCTGTGTGCTTCAGAAAATTCTCTAGGAGGACCAGGTGTGGCAAGGCACCTCAAAGGCCCTCCAGGAAGGATCCACGCCACACCCTCCTTCCGAAAGCTCTCTACGGTCCTCTGAATCTTGTTTTCTCCATTCATGAAGTCTTTACCCAAAGTTACAGCTACAGTTTATAAAATGGCAGTGACGTATTATGCTGCACATCTAACAAAAGGGGAGTCTAAAGCCCTTTTCCTTTGAAGAGACTGCATTTTGGAGAGGATTTTGGCAGCCATTGCATAGACTCTACACTATTCTGGGTGAAAGAACCAAAATCATTTCTTAGAACTCTCCTAAGAATATCGAGCCTCATGTTACGGGTTGATCATCCTGTATATCCAGGGAGCCTTTTTGCAGTATTCTTCCTAAATATCCCAGGAACCAGTCACCTTGAGTGACTCAATGCGTAAATAAAACATCAGAGTGAAGAAGTTCTTCCTTCCCTGGAAGAGGGATAAGATTCTGTGGGCATGGACACAGACTCCTAGACCTTTCTCTTATTAGCGAATGCTGAGAAGAAATTCATTCAAACCTCAATCCTTATTTTTTATATAAGTATTTGGGACTATAGAGTGTAAAATAAAGGGCAGAGTTAACTAGTCTATACGCCATTCCTCTAGAGCTTAGCTGTTGCAAATAATTTTCTGGTTGAGAAAACAGAAGATGTAAAAGATTTCTCAGGAAACCCTTAGTTTATTTAATTGCACATTTCCCAGCCTAGGACAGTCTCTTGATTAGGTAATCGGTACCGTCTTAATCTGGTACAGAGGGACCACCTGTGCCAGAATAAGCTATAGGTGCTTTGAAGATGTAGCTTTCAGGGGCCCATCCCAGATTTGGGTCTCTGAGGTGGGGCCCGAGTATCTTCAATTGGAACAAGTTCATCCTATGATCTGTATACACTGAAGTTTGGGAATCATTGCTATGTTTTGAAAGAGCCATCCCACACCAGGCCACCTCTACTTAAAGTAAAAAAAAAAAAAAAAAAAAAGTAAAAGGATCTGCAGTTCTTCGGGTGTAGTTCTTGCTTTCTTAGTTCACAGATTTTTTAAAGTTATCTTATTGTTCGTTTGTTTGTTTTTTGAGACGGAAATTCGCTCTTGTTGCCCAAGTTGTAGTGCAGGTATGATCTTGGCTCACTGCAACCTCCACCTCTCAGGTTCAAGTGATTCTCCTGCCTCAGCCTCCCAAGTAGCTGGGATTACAGGCACCACCACCACACCTGGGTAATTTTTTGTATTTTTAGTAAAGACAAGGTTTCCTAATGTTGGCCAGACTGGTCTTGAACTCCTGACCTCAGGTGACCCACGTGCCTCGGCCTCCCAAAGTGCTGGGATTACAGGCATGAGCTACCACGCCCAGCCAAGGTTATCTTTACATTATTGGCCCTCCTTAACTTTTATATGTATTACAGCAAGCATCAAGAGGATGAACTTCCCAAACGTAAAATAAATGTCTGGGAATGTTCTATTACTGGAGGTCGTCAAGCAGAGGCTGGAAAGCCACTTCTCAGGAATATCATAGAGAAGAATAAAGTATCAGTAGAGGGCCCTAACCCCAAAATAATGTGTCACATTTCCTCCGGCTCTATGATCCTAGGATAATATTATAACAAAATCAGCTTTAATATATCAAGTATTACATTTTTAAAAGTCTAAGCATATGCCCAAATTTTGTTGGTAATTTTAAAAAGAACCATGAAAGTCAGTCTGCAAAACTGAAGTCCAGAAGCTGTGGACAGAACTATCAACTGGCCTGGGGATTCTTAGCCTTAATTCCAGCTCTGAAATGTATCGGCTCACCATATGCTCACGATGACAAACAGAAAAAAGGCAGAAGAGTTTATCATTTTCACATTGTGCTACACAATCCCGAGCATCCTGATACGCGATGGCTGCTAAGCCTTGTCACTCCTCAGAGTGGTGTTCATCAGATCAGAGATCTTAAATCTCTCCCAGGTTCTTCAACTAGAAAAGGATATCACTGAATGCCCAGTGAAATACAATTTTCAAGAGGATAAATGCTCGACTGTGCTGGTTGCTGGCACCTGTTTTCCATTGCCCCAGAGTTTCCTCTTCACTGGTCAAAAGTGTGTATGCCCATGGATCTTCGCTACGACAGAAAAATCATTCCAATCCCAGGTGGTGCTGAGATTGGTGTAGCGGTGAGCACATTACCAAAAGGCTCGGTGTAAATGGGAAAGGGATGGGCCTGTGCAAAACAAAAAAGGAGATTCTGAAGTTCCTCCATCAACTAAACTAACAATTCAGATAAACAGGAGAATGAATCTGTGGAGCTTGAGTTATCTGGCTCCACATATTTTATCAATATGATCATTTCCAAGTATCACATTGGTAAAAAGGTTGCCAAATCACTCACTCTTCAATTCACATTGTGTGGACTGTACTTAAGCATCTCAATGGCTTTGGACCTCAGATCTGAGACAGGCACTTGAAGATGACTGAGAAGAGAAGTGTTCAATTTGATGAAAAATCACAAACAACTGGACCACTGTGAAGCCATATTTATGGCTGCTTCTAATTGGATGCTTTAGTTCTGAAACAGCTTTCAAGTTTGAGATCTAAAGCACATGATTAGGAGTTGAAGCAAGCCATACCAGGCCATCCTTTGCAGCAGGCCTTGTGAGCTTCATCTTTACAAACAAGGACAAGAGACGTGCCTGAGTCACAGAACAGAAGAGCAGAACTCCAGGACTTGGCTCAGCTCCAAGTTGGAATGCTGAGCTCCAGAGCTGAGCTTTGGCTTTTCTTCTCACTACCGAAGCAGAAATCATGGTCAAAATGTCCCCGACTTTGACGGTCTCATCTGTACCAATCCTCCTTGACAACTACTACACTTGGTTATTGTTTATTTAACTGGGTGATGCTTTGTTGCTGTAGTCTCCTCCAAATCTGTATGAACATGAGGCCAGGGATGAAGTACGTCTGTTTTATTCACTGCTTTATCTGACGTACTCAGCACTGTGGCTGGCGCGTAGTACAAGCTCAATCCATATCTCCCAAAAGAATGAAGAAACGAATGAATGAATGAATGAATGAAGAGACAACAGACTCCAGAAGTAATTACAGCTCAATCCTATAGCCCACTTCTAAGAGTCGTGGCATTTTAGAAAGCCCCAGTGTTTCAGCTTCAGAGATAGCTAAGTATAATTTTGTGAGGTCTAAAGAGGACTTAAAATCTGTCGCTCCATTAACGATCAAGACAGAAAGAGTCTTTAAGAAGAGAATAAAAGTAAGGGAGGGGAGGATGGCAAGAGGAAAATCATGTTTAAGAACTAATTGAAGATTTATGATAGTAATTTTTGAATCTTAGACATGAATTATTCTAAACCATGATAAAGGAATTCACTACAAATGGCAATTGTAGACTGGCTTGAACTGCTATATGATATTTTATTGAATCTCCACACCGCAAAAATGGTGAAAATTAAGCTGTTTGGAACTTACTTTGGAGGAAAGAGAAATATATGTATATGTAAACGCTAATGAGGCCAATGACCTGTCTTTTGGTGCAATCTGATAGCTACACCTGGGATATGGGCCAAACTCTCTTTGGAGGAAGACTTCCTTTTAGAATACCAGCAATCCTCAAATCCATAATGGTGAATTACACGGGTCTGAGAATAAGAGGAAAAGTCACCATGACTAGAATAAAAGGATAAAGCAATGGTATGTGGGCTTCTCATGGCTGCATGGTATATGATTCTCTGGATTTTATACTGCTCCTTCTTCAGCCCTCAGAACTCTTAATCCTATTTTCATTGCCCTAGGTAAACTGGGAAATATTTTCTCCTCCTAGACTGCAGTTACTCACACAATAAACAGGTAATAAACATTTTACTGCCCTAAGCAACCTCCTGCTAGGCAGGCAGTCAGAAGAGAAAAGGCTTTGCAAAGTAACCCCCTACAGGACAGACTGCGGGGGACAAAGGATGTGAGTAACCCTTTAATAGAGCGTACCCTCTGTGGGTTCCAGGAGAGTGACTAGGAGCTGCTGGGACACATTAGCTGGCCCTCGCGGTCTAGATTCCTCTCTGCTTGAGGCTAGTAGGGAAGATTTGATTTCACCAAAAGGTAATTTAGTTGCCATTTCAAAGCTCTGTCTAGCTAAATTAAGGATGAGGAATGAAACTGGAGTTTACAGTCTCCCAGGTTAAACCATGAGCTGTGAGTCTGGAAAGGAAAAGAGGGAGCAGCTGGCAGCAGAGAGGAGTGGTTCTGGGGGTGGAAGGATTCCGTTTGATTTCAGGTTTGCATTTTATTTTCCAAGACACCCTTGTTTCATTGTTACTGTTTCTGTCTTTCCGGTATATCACAAACAGTTGCTATCATCTGCTGACAAGGTGAGAGGCACTGGTGGACATCCTTTGCCGTCGTATTTTTCTTTCTGTTACACTCGGGGTTCCCTCAAAAGCCTGTTACCTTCAGCTTAGTTTAAAGCATTTTATGGTTCTGATTCTTTAGGAAATATTTCTAAGGTACAACTTGCAACTGTTAGGTGACTCTGCCTCTTCCACTAACTCAGGGAAATAGGGCAGAGCCAAATAATAATACGATAAGCTCTGCTTCTACGGCTGCCATTTAACTTATTTATGGGAAATAAAAATCTTACGTAAATATTTCTCACCAAATAGCATGCCAAATCTGAATGTATTAACCCAAGGCAAATGATAAATGCATCTGCACAGACAATTTTCCAATGCATGTAGGCTGAAAAAATGATTATTTTGTAAATCAACAGTTCTTTGATGTCAATTGCAGCTAATTTATGGTATTTTGCTCTAATTTTATTTTGGGATATTCATTTTTGTTGTATTTTGTTGCAGAAGCATTGTGACGGTCTAGGAGGAGCTGTCACATGCTGGTACGTCTAAACTAGGGAGATATTTGATAGCTGACTACTCCTAAAATGGCTCCTGTCGTGACACAGGGCCCTGGAAACCCCCTACATACCCTTTCTGCTTTCTCTGGACCCCTTGGGAGGGCTAAGGAAGTGACTCTGCAGATTAGGTGGTAAGTGATTAGAAAGCACTCTGAAGACCACACTGATAGATCAGTGAAAATGAACAAATCTCCTGGCAGCTTTAGGGAAAAGTGGAGAGCTGCAGCCACTAGCCATTTTGTCAAGGCTCTCAGGTAGACTGCAGCTTTCCCTGAACGGTGTTTGGATGGTCTCCACAAAAACAAGATGGAAATACACTCAAAGCAGATACGTGCAAGATGGTACATTTAAACCCAAAACAAAACGCACCAAAACTGGATGGCAAAGTCTGGGCACAGGCAGAAGCCAGGGCGAGAGGTTACGGGGCCAAGGATCAGCCAAGCAGGGCTTTCATGGGAAAAGGACACGATCCTGGGATGGCTTAGAAAGAGAGTGACATGCAAAGGGCAGGAAGCACTCTTTGTTTTATCAGCATGACCCTGTTGTTTGACTTCTGTGTCCTACTTTGGCTCCAGCATCTACAAAATGACATGTTGAAAACTTAGAGGGGCACAGAGGGCAGCAACAGCCATGATTAAAGGGATGGAAGAAAGGTTCTCCAAAGCGAGATGAAAGGAATTGCATTGTTTATCCTGGAGGAAAAAAGGTTAAGGGGTGATGGTGGCTGTATTCAAATACAGGAAGGATTTTGGAGGGGCACTCATCCACTCTTCTCCAGGGCTGGGTGGAGGGAGAACTGACAGAAAGCAACAGGTTTAAATGAAAAGCTGGAGAGCTGGAGGTCAGATAGACGGAAGAACGGATGGAAAGGCAGGGTAACCCAAACTCCAGGCTGACCAACATGGATCTTGGACTTTGTATGTCCAAAATAGAATTTCTGGTTCTTTGTTTCCCACTCCTGAAAACAATGCCAATATCTACTCTGTTGGCCAACTAAAAGTTTCAAGGAATCATTCAGATTTCCTTTCCTTCTCTACCTGTTCCCAATCCAGTCCTTCCACAGACCTTGCCACAACAAGATCTGAATTTAATCAGTCTTCAGTCTCCACTGCCACTTGCCCAGTCTAAGCCATCTTCATCACTTGCTTGGACTCAGCCAAAAGTCTCCTTGTATTCTCCTTCAATCCATTCTTCAGACAGCTGCTTTATTTTTTTTTATTTTTTAATTTTTTTAAATTGCATTTTAGGTTTTGGGGTACATGTGATGAACATGCAAGATTGTTGCATAGGTACACACATGGCAGTGTGGTTTGCTGCCTTCCGTCCCCTCACCTGTATCTGTCATTTCTCCCCATGCTATCTCTTCCCACCTCTCCACCCCCCGCCCCTCCCCCATTTCCCCCCAACGGACCCCAGTGTGTAGTGCTCCCCTCCCTGTGTCCATGTGTTCTCATTGTTCAACACCCGCCTATGAGTGAGAATACAGACAGCTGCTTTAAAACTTATTTATTTATTTGAGACGTGGTCTCGCCCTGCTGCCCTGACTCCCTGGGCTCAAGCAATCCTCCCACCTCAGCCTCCCAAGTAGCTGGGACTCCAGGCATGCGCCATGGTGCCCAACCCAGGTGCTTTTTAGAGCATAAATCAGACCATGTTACTCTCCTGCTTAATGCTACCTAAAGACTACCATCATGCTTAAATGAAACTCGCACTTTTGGCCGTGGTCTTCCAGGCTGTGCATCAGCCGACTCCTGCCCTCTGCTGCACCCTCATCTTATTCACCCTTCTCTCCCTGCTGCTCTTTTGAGGTACACTGACTGACTTTCTTGCTGTTCCTCAAAAGCCAGCTTTGCTCTCTTTGTGCCAGCTGCTCCCTTGGCTGTAACACTCTTGCCCTAGCTCTTCCCTTGGCTGGCTCCTTTTGTTGTTCCGTCTCAGCTCAAGTGTCACCTTCATGGGCCTTCTCTGGCCAGTACAAAGTGCACACTCTGAGAGTGAGAACCTTGCCCACCTTATTCATGACACTGTCCTCAAGTCTTGGACAGGCACCTGACACGTTAGGGTGATGCAATGAATATCGGCTGAATGAAAGAAGAAAATGATGAATGAAAGAAGAAAATGATGAATAAAAGAATAATGTGATAAAAATAGGTTGCTACTTGCTATCCCAAGAGAGCTGGAGATGAGAAAAAGAAACTGTTGTGCATGGTTTATACTGCCACGGGCTAAGTGATCTTCTGGACTTAGACAGAGATTCATAGGGCTGCACACCTTTGAAGTAAAGTGAGGGCCTTGACTCCTCCATTGAGGCCCCAGAGAAGAGTTAAACCCAGTGGGGCATCATCCTTACCAGGGTCAGAGAATTTTAGGGGAGTTTCTCTGAGCAAGAGAAAAAGCACAGAGGACTGACCTTAAGTCTCAGAGGGCAGCCACAGTGGAAGGAGAAAAAGATGGGGATTTAAGATCTGCGATCTCACTTGAAAACCATTGAGTTGGATCACCTGTCAGGATGAATTGAGGTTTCTATTTTCCCTCTTCTTCCTAAAGAATCATGAGAGGCTGGCCACCTCCCTTACTTTTCCTGAGAGCGAATCTTTAACATTACCTCCAGAACATTTATAAGACCCTTGTGGTTCCACGTTCCCACAGAAGTTGCTGTGAGCCATCCTAAATCTGCCTTTACACAGCCTACTTTGATTCAGAGTTGGACAAAAGCGGTTTGGAAGGACTGCTGGAAGACATGACTGCAAGATTTCTGTAGGCCTTGCATGCAATGGCTGACCATTGCTCCGGCCAGTTAGCCAAGGCCTTTTGAGCAACGTCGACGTAACCTATTTTATTTTTGCCCTTAATTTCCCTAAAGAGCTGAGGAACAGTCTTTGGGGGGCTTTATAAATGCTAATGATTGACTCACAGACTTCACAGAAGGCATAACTCTAGTAGGTTTTTAGTTGGCTTTGCTGCTCTTCAGTTCAAAATCCCAAAGTGTTTTCATCAGGTGGTTGGTGTGAGTGGAAGATAATTGAAATACATTTAGAAAGTTAATTTAAAAATAATTTATGAGTCCCGTCACCCCAAAAGTCCTAGTGGTCACAATTTTAATTGTGTCGTTCAGGTTTATAGCCCTGACTTTTTACATTTAAGATTGTTTCTAAAATGTTTGAGAAAGGTCAGTAAAAATCTCCTCAAATTTATAAATACAAGTTACTATTTGCTGCTCATATTAAGAAGTATTTCTTAGACTGGATCTGTATCCAGAGATCTGTCAGTGATACACGTGACCACAAGACATGAGACAGACTGGAACACAGACTGGATTCTTTATAAATCAATAATCAGTGGAGGGGTGAGGGGCTGTCACTTTGGTGATTTCATTTTCAGCCACAGCTGGCCAGATTGCTTATTGGAAAATAAAAGTCATGGCAAATTGAGCTCGACAATAACCAGGCTTGACTATGGAGGCCCTTTCTCCACCCGGCCATCAGAATGAGTGGAGGAGGGGAGGCCGACAGGGAAAGACATTTCCCGACTCTGTCACAGATCAGTCTCAGTTATGTTGTAGGGCGCAAGCCATATGCTGTTCCTGTAAGTGCTGTTCTCTGTCGGCTTGTGGACTCCGCTCTGTTCTCTCCCACCTAGGCCAGCAGATGCACTGCCGTTTCTGACTTTCAGTTCCTTATCAAGACCATGCAACCTAGAGCCATGCTGTCCAAGGCAGTATCCATGGTTTACATTTACATTTAATAAAATTAAACATTCATTTCTGCAGGCGTGTCAGCCACTTTTCCAATGTTCACAGCCACATTTGGCTAGTGGCTACTGTATTGGATTATGCAGGTACAGAACATCTTTCCCTTTCCAGAAAGTTCCATTGGACGGCTCTGACCCAGAAAACTCAGTGGGTGCTGGGAGGCCCTTCCTTCTTTGTTTACAGATTCTGAGGTCTTTACCTTTGTGGTAAAGAAGAGAATCGGGTCTGCTGAATTTGAGAATTCTCTTGCTGCCATGCATCTACCTTGAAAGCAGATGCCACAAATACTATCACTCAGGACACAGTTCGAACAACCTCAAGCCAAAGACAGACTCTTAACTAACCTTAAACGTGCATGTGCTTATTCTGCCAAACTCCAGAAGACAGGTGGAATGCTTTACCTTGTATTTGCCGCCTTTTCATTATTTCTCCTGAGTAATTCCTGAACAAACTGCTTTTTATTGTCTGTATGTCGCTATGCATGGGTCGGCCGTTTCTTTTTTTCCCCCTTTTTTTGAGACAGAGTCTTGCTCTTGTTCTGTCACCTGGGCTGGAGTACAGTGATGTGATCTCAGCTGTCTGCAACCTCTGCCTCCTGGGTTCAAGTGATTCTCATGCCTCAGCTTCCTGAGTAGCTGGCATTACAGGTGTACGCCACTATACTCAGCTACTTTTTGTATTTTTAGTAGAGGCAGGGTTTCACCATGTTGGCCAGGCTGGTCTAGAATTCCTGGCCTCAAGTGATCCACCCACCTTGGCCATCCAAAGGGCTGGGATTACAGGCATGAGCCATTGCACCCCCTATGTGTTGCACATTTCTGATGGCAAAGAATTACAGAGGCTCTGATAATTCCCTTTTGCTCATAAGAGATCATCAAAATCATCATTTTATCTTTGTTAGAATGCTCGAATGCTCAGCACCCACACCCCCATGCCCAACCACTGTAACGGGTTTCACCAGCTCCTTAGCCAAAATGCATTACTCTCTGGATGTTGCTTGCATTGTGTATCATAAATTCTTAAATTCTTAATTTATTTACCACCTTCAAAGGTGCTGAACAATATCACTGAAAAACAGAGTTACCAAGGAAAACCCAGAAACACTCTACAACACGAAGCAATATAACCCACCCATCTTTTCCTATTGGAAATTCCTATTTTGCTGCGCAATTCAGTTGCTGCACTTTTGGGGCCTGAACAATGAAAGGGAAAACCTTTTATATCTGCAAATAGATATAAAACCAGAGAGTTCTACAGTTTAAAAGGTTGAGGTATGCTGTTTAAATTTGGCTAACTTCATGATATTTAAAAGTTTGGTAAATCTCAAAATCCCAGTTCTAGTACTGTACTAGATTGTTGTGGTACAAGCTTTCTTCTAATGATCTCAGAGCATTTATATATATATAATATGCATAGCATACCCATTATGGCTATTTTCTCTACTAGCCTCATTTGTTTTCCTGCATTAGGCAGGATTAACTATTAATATTATCCTAATTTCACAGGTAGGCAAATGGGGGAGAATGTGGTACAATACTCAGGCCCAACACAGGGCAGTGAAGCGTGGTTTTACTTTTAGGACACTGAGATCGAGCCAAGCTCGCATCACGGCTGTGGCATGGCACTGGCCTCCACACCAGCTACCTATTCATGGTGATGCTGTTGCCTCTTTAAAACTTGAGAAAATATCTGGCACCCTAAGGTCAAGGTGATTTACTAAAATGAATAGCATAAAATGTTAAAGATGAGCAAATCTCATCTGTGTTCTTTGATAGGATAATAATATGACTATCAGTTCGGTCCAACAGAAGCGAGTTTGGACTTGATGGAAGGGTTGCTGGGTACCATGGGGAACTGTTCCATGGGATGCAGGACTGAGAGAACTAGTTGAGGAGTGGAAGGGAGGGGACAAAGAGATTTGAGAAATAAACCTAGATTTATATGTACAGCCCATAAATCATGAAGAGTCAAATCAGTTTTTAAAAAATCAGCCAGTCTGGGTGCGGTAACTCACACCTGTAATCCCAGCACTTTGGAAGGCTGAGGTGAGGGGGGAATCACAAGGTCAGGAGTTTGAGACCAGCCTGGCCAACATGGTAAAACCTCGTCTCTACCAAAAACAGAAAAATCAGCCAGGTGTGGTGGTGGGTGCCTGTGATCCCAGCTACTTAGGAGGCTGACGCAGGAGAATCACTTGAAACCGGAAGGTGGAGGTTGCAGTGAGCCAAGATGGCGTCACTGTACTCCAGCCTGGGTGAAAGCGTGAAACTCCATCTCAAAAACAAAAAACAAAAAAACCAGCCAGGCATTTTTCAATAATTTCACTGACTTTTTATAGTTAGTTTTTTATGGACAGGGTCTCACTTTGTTACTCCACCTGGAGTGTAGTGGCTCAATGATAGCTCACTGCAGCCTCTAACTTCTGTACTTCTGTCTTCCCGCTTCAGCCTCTCGAGTAGCTGGGACTATAGGAGCTCACACCATGCACAACTTAAATTTTTTTTTTTTGGTAAAGATGAGGGTCTCACTATGTTGCCCAGGCTGGTCTTAAACTTCTGGCCTCAATCAATCCTCCCACCTCAGCCTCCGAAAGTGCTAGGATTACAGGTGTGAACCACTATGCTGGGACTGACTTTTTTTCTAAACTGGCATAGTGAAACTAATATTAATAGTTCACATGGGGCTGGGTGTGGTGGCTCATGCCTGTAATCCTAGTACTTTGGGAGGCCGAGGCAGGCAGATCACGAGGTTAGGAGACTAAGACCATCCTGGCCGACATGGTGAAACCCTGTCTCTACTAAAAATATAAAACTGAGCTGGGTGTGGTGGTTTGTGCCTGTAATCTCAGCTACTCGGGAGGCAGAGGCAGGAAAATCACTTGAACCAGGGAGTTGGAGGTTGCAGTGAGCCGAGATCACACCACTGCATTCCAGCCTGGCGACAGAGCAAGACTCCGTCTCAAAAAAAAAAAAAAAAAAAAGTAGTTCGTATGGATACAGAGATAAAAGTGTTAATGACATATCTATGTAGAAAAGACTTCCTGGGGTGGCCCTCCCCACTTTAACAGGCTCTGAGGAGGGCATGCTAAATGGAGGTGGGCCTTCCTGCTGCCCCTTTTGGTTGTCCTGTAATGAATGGCAAAGTTTGGCCAAGGAACAACTGCCAACTGAACTTCCGCAGTAAAGCGGAAGAACTGGCCAGAGCTACTGATGTGCGCACCCAGAACTTGTAGTGTCTACGTGTGGGGCTTCACTTAAGAGGCCTCTGATGTCAACCCCACAGCTCTGAGCTGCCAGAACATGTTTGGGGCTCAATTTGGGAATCACCCCTCACCTAAAAATATTTTTCCCCTCCATCTTTCAAATGGAGAATTTGCAACATTCCAAGCAGAGCCTTATGATTTTATTTGCTGCCCTTTCCCCTGTTCCAGATTTGGCTTTAGGCTGCCTATCTTCAGTGATTGGGAGCCTCAAGAAAGGAGCAATGAATGCATAAAACCTCCAGCTGATAGGAATCCTTCCCCAGGGCTTGTCATTTCACTGCAGCTCCGGCAGGCATTTTGAATGAAGAAGGAAAAAAAAAAAAAAAAAGGACACGCAGCCTGGCAGCCTCACTAAGTACAGGGGCCTTTAAGAAAGCATGGTCCTTCAAGGCCTTTTGTCCTCTGTCTAGCTGTAGCACAGGACAATGAAAATGGATACATGTCGCCTGTTGTTCCTATGTAAATGTTACCCCGAGGCAGACGGCTAATTTCTCTGCTCTAACCTCATTTCTCCAGTGTTCCTGTGATGTCCTGCCACTGGAGTCAGGTCCTAATTGCTGTCAAGCGCTCAGAGACAAAAGTGTCGTCTACACATCACTCACGTGAAGGCTGTTACTGGCTGTGAACTGTGGTTGCGGTGGCGGCAGCGGCAACTGCAGTGGCAACTGCAGTGGCTGCAACACAAACCTCATGGCAGGCAGTACCTGCTGGCCTGGGGCTGCTCAGAACCTGCTTTTCTGCTTCCAAGTGTCAAGCTGAACATTTTCCTTTCTTAACTGCTTCCAGCCCCTGGACTCCAACATGCTGGAAGGCCTGTGTCTTACGGTTGAGATCAATACCCACCTCTTTAACTGTTCCTCTCCACTTCAGACTGTCTCTCAGCTGCGGTCTGACCATGCAAATCTGGGCAGGGCCAAGAGAGGGTTCATTTGTCTTGTCACAGATTTGGGGGGTGCTGGTTAACTTGTGGCCCCTTGGAACCCCTGCTGCCACCAGGCAGACAGGTAATCCTAATAGCCAGGACCCTGCCAGTCAGCAATTGGCCGTCTGATTGGATGCACATTCATCTTCAAATTATGTTGTGTGACAGCCAGGGCTGCTGAACACCATTTTAACATGCAGATTGACTCCTCGGAGGCTCTTCATTATGCATTTAGCGGTCTGTTTTCCGACTAACCAGCATGTCAGAGAGGCCCGCTATCCTTTTTCCACCTGGGTGGAGGAAATAGCTCACTGACTGTGGGGGAACCACAGATATTAAAATGCATATGTTTATCTTCCTGAGCATTGGCACACAACAGCTTTCTCTGATGCAAGAGAAGAAGAAAAGAAGAAAGGACCCTTGGTTCTGAAATGCAAAGAAAATGGTTATGGAAACAAGCAAGCCTTTGTTGATGAGAGCAGTCAACGAGGCCAGGCCTGCCTGATGCCGCCCGGCTGCCTGCAAACCGACCTGGGTGCGTCCACACAAGTGCTCCTCTTATCGACACACAGACCCTCTCTCATTCACACACAGAGCCTGAAGCATTTTAAGCAGAACACTTCCAATTTCCTGTTTCTAAAACCATCTTGCCTCTCCAGTGGCATTCCTAGCGATCCTAGCGAGGCACGGGATGAGGGAGAGCGGTGTTGCAGGGCTCTGGGCTCCCTTGCGAGGCTCCAGGTCCCTTCTTTACCCGCCCCTCTCCTCTCCCTGCTGTGACTGACTTCCACTTGCTAAAAATATTTCCCCATGGCCTTTCTTGGTTCCTGCACGAGCGCTGTTTCTTTCTTTCTTTCTTTTCTTTTTCTTTCTCTTTCTTTTTCTCTTTCTTTTCTTTTTTTTTCTCTCCTTCCTTCCTTCCCTCCCTCCCTCATTCCTTCCTTCCTTCCTTCCTTTCTTCTTTCTTTCTTTCTCTCTCTTTCTTTCTGATGGAGTCTCACTCTGTCACCTAGGCTGGAGTACAGTGGCAGAATCTTGGCTCATTGCAGTCTCCGAGCGTCTCAGGTTCAAGTGATTCTCCTGCCTCGGCCTCCCGAGTAGCTGGAATTACAGGCAAGTGCCACCATGCCTGGCTAATTTTTGTATGTTTAGTACAGACACGGGTTTCACCGTATTGGTCAGGCTGGTCTTGAACTCCTGACCTTGTGATTCGCCTGCCTTGGCCTCCCAAAGTGCTGGGATTACAGGTGTGAGTCACTGCACCCAGCCTGATGTTTTCTTGTGTGCGTGTGTGGGTCACCTTTCTCAAGGATCTCCTTTCCTTCCTTAAAAAGAAACATGTATTACTTTTAGTACAATTCTCATCTCTTCCCACATAGTCACCCAATGTGCTATTCTTTCCATTCTTGTGAAGGACCAATGAAACTGGAAGGGTCCCCAGTCCTTTGAGCCTTTGCTATGGGCTGTGCCTTGGCCAAGTCTGTAGCGCCTGCCCTCACCGCTGATCACTGGGGGCTTCCAACTTGGAGAGTGGGGGACTCTCTTGCTTCATTTCTTTGTTGCTATCAGAGAAAGATCCTGGTTTAGAAGACTAGCTTGGTTCTCACAAACGGGGGCTAATGTGTCCACATGGACATGGAGTATGGAGTGATAGACACTAGACGCTTGGAAGGGTGAGAGGGTGGAAGGAGGGGAGATAATGAGAAATCTCTGAATGGTACTATGTACATCCATTACTCGGGTGATGTATACGCTAAAAGCCCAGATGTCATCATCACACAACAGAGCTGTATGATGAAATTACACTCGTACCCCTTATATTTATACAAAAGAAGAAGGCTGGCTTGGACACAAACTCTCATGAGGCCAGGGCTGATACCTGGATTCTTGGCAGCCACCTGGCCACATGCGTCCTGGGTGCCCACTGTCTGAACCACAGTTTGTCCCTCAGCTCCTGGGTCCTCCCACATGGTGATACTAAAACCGAGGACATGGATGGGGTTTTGCTGTTTACATGTTTGAAATATTAATCATCAGAGTTCACTTCCGTAGGACTCTGGGCAGAAAATAAAATGACAGCAGAGCTGAATTCCTAATTCCCCTGGAAGGGGAAGGGCTGTGAAGGAGGAATGTAATGGTTCCCTATGCTTGCTCTGGGATCAGAGTGTTCCTGATGAGTGCATTGGGCAGTAAACACAGCTCTTTATTTTTGTGCGGAATGTGGTGATCCCCACTGGCAGGAACAGGTTGCGTGTGGTTGCTGGGCTGTTGCTCGGCTGGTGCGGCACGGCAGAGTATTGTTTGGAAAAATATCACCCAGCATGAACAATATGGCTCCCCAGCTCCTGGGGCACTGCATGGAGAGATCTGTCCCTTCATTCACATATCTCCGCACTCATTTTTTTTTTTTCTGTGATAAAACAAATGGATTTTTTGAGTTTAAAATGCTACTGGGGGTTTTGAGTCATGGAGCTACTCCGTGTTTTAAGAAAAGTCCTTGATTGGCAAGTGAGCAGGGGGCAGCTTGTGGTGTGCAAGCTTCTCATACACAGAGATGGGGGCCTGGGAATTCTAATGACAATTTAATAGCGGCCTGCCACATGGTTTAGGGGAAGTAATGAAATCTTGAATTTTAAGTTCATGATGGTAAAGCGGGGGTATTATGAACTGAATTGTGTCCCCCACCAGAATTCGTATGTTGAAGTCCTAACCCCAAGTATCTCAGAATGTGACTGTATTTGACAACAGGGTCTTTAAAGAGGTGACTAAGTGAGGTTATTAGGGTAGGCACTGATCCAGTATGGCTGGGTGTCGTCTAAGAAGAGGAAATTTGGACACAGATATATAGAAAGGTGACCATGTAAGACTGGAAGAATATGGTCATCTGAAAACCAAGCAGAGGCCTTCAGCAGAAACCAACCTGGCCGACAGCTTCACCTCGGCCTTCCAGCCTCCAGAACTGTGAGGAAATAAATGTCTGTTGTTTAAGCCACTCAGGCTGTGGGACTTTGTTATGGCAGCCCAAGCAGACTAAGACAAGGGGTATGAGTGCTAATGTGCCTCAGGATGTGAGAAACCATGGACGGGGGAAAAGGGAAGTCTCACAGTATTGGGGAGATTGATTTCAGGCATCATTTTAGCTGACACATGGCTTAAGAAGAGTGGCCAGTAAATCTCAGCCCAGATGCTAATTTCACAGGGACTAAGTGGAAATTGGGTTGTTTTCTGTTGGCTAAATACCTGTAAAAGTGTGGTTGCTCTTTAGCTTCCTGTGCATGAGGCAGAAGTGACATCTTGAACTGAGAAAATGCTGTGAAGGACCTATCTGGCCCTTCAAATAAATCTCTAGATTTTTGTTTGAGCCAATCAATCGGTTCTCCAAGGTGTCAGCTGGTAACAGACATATCTGTCAATACAACAGTACTGCCGTCACCGGGCAGGTTGTGCTCACAGCAGGAAGCGCAGCTCAGTAGTTACTTATATTTGGAAAATGGATAACCTGGGATTATGTGTTTCAGGAGGTGAGGTTAAAGTGGGGTCAAGGGCCAGGTTAATGCTGGTACAGTTTCCACTGGAGAAAGACAGCACGATATATTGACCAAGGGAAACGTGTTTCTTTCTAGCCTCACTTACCACCCCTGCTCACTCCACCCGGGGACATCCCTTGTCAGAGCCTACACCGTCCCGTGCCTCACAGACGCACCCCTGCCAATTGCTGTTGTAGGAAATGCTGAATCATGGGAGTACAGCTGGAGGAAAAATAAATATTCTGTATATAATAGAAAAATTGAACATGCCTCAGTTGGGTTTGCCACTGAGCCTTTTTGTTCAGTTTTCCGTTCCTGGCTGTGAGCGGTACTCCACTGAACCTTCCTCGTTCTGCAGCACCACCATGTCCAGCGTCCCATAGGGGGTTTCCTTACACTTCACTTACTCATTCTCAGTCGAACAGACATAAATGTTAATGTAGTTCTGTGCTCCTTAATCAAATACAGGTCCCCTCCTGGAACAGGGAGATGTACAACCAAGGAACACTGGTTAAAGACCATCTTATATCTTTGTTTAATATTCTTTTTGTTGAATTCACTAAGTGTTGCCTTTTCATACTGTGGGACACTAGAGCCAAGGAGGAAGTAGCCCTTTCTAAATTATTATTCCTGTTCTCTGTACCACACCTCCTTTTCCTTCTTCAAAAATGTTATTTTCCAAGTCAGTAAAGCTTATATAAACCCCACGTCTCACTACTTTTCTAAACTATTTTCAAGTCCCTTTTCTGGGATTTAATATCTCCTATGATAACCCAAACTGGACACAGAATAGCACTAATGTTTTATATGTTATCTTAAATTTTCTATATTATTATTTCTTTTAACCCCCAAACATCCTATTGGCTTTTTAAATTGCTGCTGCACAGCAGACAGATATTTTCCCCAAGTTATCAACCATGACTCTTAAATTATTTTACTATGAGTTCAGAGCCTATCAGAGATTATGAGAAGTTTAGATTATTTTTCCCGAAGTGCATTATTTTACACTTAACCAAATTAAATTTCATCTGCTTTCACACTATCCAATCCCCTAGTTTGTTTAGCTTTGCCTGAAGTGTCTCATAGCAATCCTTAATTTTTTATTAACCATGCCAATTCAAAGCTTTGTACTTAACTCTCTACTTTAGGGCTTTTGCCATCTATTCTTGTTACACTTTTGAAAGCCAGTGGGTTTTAAAAGGTGTAGAATGAAGCATTATTTGGTGAGATTCTATGCTAAGTGACATGTAAAAGATCTCAACAAGTAAATGAGGACCGTCCTGAAGATGAGGCACCAGAGTCCAATTCAACCTCAAGAAGCACCTTTAGTTCTGTGCTGAGAATAAATGATCCTAAAATGTTTCCCATTTCTTTTCAATATTACATTGAAAACTCAGTGAGAAATCCTAGCAGACTGCTAATTTTCCTGTACAGCCACCTTCTGTCCTGGCTTCCTTTGCAACCTGTGGTGGCAACAGGGAGCTTGTCAAATGGAGCCTTCCGCACTCGCTCCCATTTCTCTCTCTTCAAGGTGGCATTTCTTTTAATTGAATAGAAACTAGAATCAGTTAGTTTGCTAGATGTTTTTTCATGATTATTTCCTGATTTCTTATTTTAGCTACCAAGAGAAAGAGATGTCATATCCTGTCTCCAGCTCTTTGCTCCTGTCTCCAATCCCTTTCCCGATATATCCTGAAGAGGACCTTGCATCTGATGGAATAAAATTCTCCCATTTTTAAAGTTACCAATAAGAATGTGGCTAAGACGGCTGGGTGCCTACCAAGTACCCATTTTCCCTATTTTTAGCTGGGCCCATTGCTAGCAAGCTAAAAGACTATCATCCTTAACTTCTCTTGCAGATAGGGATGGTCAAGAAACTAAGTTTTGGCCTATGAGATGTAGTGAAATTTTGAATAGGTTTTCTTGGAAACTTCTGTCAAAGAAGACATGCCTCCTTCTTCTATTCCTAGAACAGAAGTTCTGCCTGGAATTCCTACGTCACAGCGGGAGCTCTAGAAGCCATTGATAGACCATGAGGGTCACAACCTAGGGATGGCAGAGTAGAGAGTGAGCCTGAGTTCCTGATCACTTTGTGGAGCTACCAGAGTAGCCCTGGACCACTTTTTGTGAAAGAAAAATAAACTATGCTGTTTAAACCACTGTTGGGGGGAAGAAGAGGAAGAAAGAAAACCTCTGTTATTTGCAGCTGTATTTAATTTTTACTGATGCAGAAAGTCTTGACTTAGGTTTATTTCATATAACTAAGGCTTTTTAATGCTAGAGTAGCCTTAGAGATCATCAAATACAATCTTTTTAAGTACAGCCCAATTCATTTTATTTGCTGGATGCCTACCACATGAAAGGCAGTAGAATAGGTGTCATACGGTAGACAAAATGCTATGAAATATAGTTTTTTCCTTAAGCGAGATTTAATCACACTGCTGATAATAACACAGGCAGAATGTGTCAAGCATCTTAAGAGAGGAACTCACAGTATACTACAGAAACATTGGGAGGGTTAGAATTGATCAAGGGTTGGGGTGGGATAGTCTGGACCTAAGAAGTCTTCACAAAGGATGTTGGAGCTGAGTCTGGAAGGAGAGTAGTATTTCACAGGAAGGGTGGGTAGAGGGGAAGCAGAGTCTAGAAAGCAGAGTCTAGAAAGAGGGATCCTCATGAGCTAAGGGGAGCACAGAGCAGGTCAAGTCCGTGTGTAGGAGCTGCCAGCAGCCCAATGTTTTGGCCAAGCGGATGTAAAGGCATGGCGGGGGGAGGCCTGGCTCAGGGCACTGCAACGTTTTGAATATCATGTAAGCAGTTTTAAAAATTATTAGTATGTAAGTACTGAGGAGTCACCAAAGTCTTTTGACCAAAGAAGTGATATATAATTTTTTTTTTTGACCATATCTTGGAACAGAGAAAGTACGAAGATCAGAGAGAACAGTTAGACATTTAATTCAAAGGGTTTTTGTTGTTGTTGTTGTTGTTGTTGTTTGTTTTTTTTCAACCTCAACTAGGGCAATGTTGGCGAATTCAGAAAGAAGAAGGGTGATGCAGCAGGTGTGGAGGGGCCTGGACATGAGAGTCAAAGGTGACTGATCTTTGGTGACTGAGAAGCTTGTGAAGTTACCAACTAGATTTTGAATATGCTGAGCTTGAGGTGCCAGGGTAATAATCCCAGGAGAAGTCTAGCTGACTGTTGGAATGTAGGACATTCAGACCTTGTTTGGAAGCTCAACTGAAAAACTGCAATTATTCAGACACTCTTAACAACTCTCTCAGGACCCAGGACCAACAAATTTCTCTGAGGATGGTGTTCTCATGTCTGGAGCAGACAGCTTGGGAGAAACTGGTAGGGATCATTGAGGAGGGAAGGGGTCACTCACCTAGCCGGTGAGATATGTCAACCCCACTCTAGTGACCAAAAGAGAGCAATTTCATCCACATCTGGAAAGAGGCAGAGGAGAAATGGAGAGAAATGGGAATGTATATGTATTCCCAGTACTATATCCTCAGAGTTTTCTTTATCATTATTGCTTTGTGTGAGTTGCATTCATTGAGTACCTATTAGAGAGACCAATAGAGAGCGATTCCACCCACACCTGGAATGGGGTAGAGGAGCTGGGGCAAGAGGCAGACCTAGAAGTCACGGGTCTCCAGGTGAAGACTAGACACACGTTAGCAGATGAGGGAGAAAGCAGAGCCTGGGAAGAAGAGGAAACCGCAGATAGGCCTCAAGTGGGCTCACCATTTCATGTAAGGTTTACTGAAAAAGGTAGATGGGGGAAGAGACGTCATTGAGGAAGACGAAGAACAAGTGCCCGAGCGGCAGGAAGATAACGAGGAACGCCCTGGGTGCTGAGAGATGGAGAGTTCCAAGAAGGAAGAGGAAGCAGCCTCCTTCGGGGTACAGCAGGTGGTGTTAGAGGGAGGCTGGACCAGGGGCCCTGTGGACCCTGACTCCACCATCTCATGCCTGGGTGACCTCAGGAAAGTTATGTGAGCTCTAAATCTCAGTTTCTTCATGGGTAAAACCAGGGCAGTCACAATACTAACTTCTCAGGGCTGTGGTGAGAATTAGAAAAAGCTTAGTGGGAGACCTGCCCTAAAATATGTACTCAACAAATGCAGCTCACACAAAGCAATAATGATAAAGAAAACTCTAAGGATATAGTACTGGGAATATATATACATATATTCCCATTCCTCTCCATTCCTCCTCTGCCTCTTTCCAGATGTGGATGGAAATGCTCTCTGTTGGTCACTAGAGTGGGGTTGATGCATCTCACAGGCTAGGTGAGTGACCCCTTCCCTCCTCAATAATCCCTACCTGTTTCTCCCAAGCTGTCTGCCCCAGACATGAAAACACCATCCTCAGAGAAATTTGTTCATCCTGGGTCCTGAGAAAGTTGTTAGTTAAAAGTGCCTGAATTATTACAGTTTTCCACTTAAATTATATATATATATATATACACCCCTTGACAATTTAAAAAAATTTCCTGAGTAATATTTCTTCTTTTGCTTTATGTACAGAACAAACCACTTTTTTTCATTGTAGAAAACATACATAACATTTGTACTAGTCTAACCATTTTTAAATGTACAATTCAGCGGCATTAGTACATTTACGATGTTGTACGACATCACCACTATCCATTTCAGGGAATTTTTCATCACTCCAAATAGAAGTTGTGTCCATTAAACAATAACTTTCCATCGCTTTTCCCTGACTGCCCCGATAACCTCTGTTCTACTTTCTGTCTTATGAATTTACCATTTCAGTTATCTTACATATATGGAATTGTGTAATATTTGTTTTTTTGTGTTTGGCTTATTTTACTTACCATAATGTCTTCAAGGTTTCATCCGTGTTGTAGCATGTACCCACATTTCATTATCTTTTGAAGCCTGAATAAAATTCCGTCATATGTGCACACCACATTTTGATTATCCACTCATCTACTGATGGACATTTGGATTGTTGCTACCTTTGGGCTACTGTGAATAATGCTGTGTGGACCTGAGTAACTTTATATTAAAATCTCCTTGGCCAACCAGCTCTTGACTAAATTCCCACAGAAACATACAGAAACCTGAACATTTTTACAGTGTCCTCTTTTTGTTCTGGGAGTTTTGCAGAGGAGATGATATCATTTAAAGAGACCAGATTAGCAACAAACAGAATTTCTGAATAGAAAATGAAACTGGGCCGGGCATGGTGGCTCATGCCTGTAATCCTAGCACTTTGGGAGGCTAAGGTGGGCAGAATAGCTGAGCTCAGGAGGTAAGAGACCAGTCTGGGCAACATGGTGAAATCCCATCTCTACTAAAAATACAAAAAATTAGCCAAGTGTGGCAACATTAGCCTGTAGTCCCAACTACTTGGGAGGCTGAGGCAGGAGTTCACTTGAACCTGGGAAGCAGAAGTTGCAGTGGGCTGAGATAGTACCACTGCACTCCTGCCTGGGCGACAGAGTGAGACTCTGTCTCCAAAAAAAAAAAAGAAAAGAAAATTAAACCGATATATTATTAAATTAGGCTTAAAGATAACTTAGATAGATATTTTGTTTAAATATCCTTTAAACTCTGAACATGTACTGAATTTTAAATGTTTTATAATAATGGAAACTTACCCTTATATAAATCTTCAAAATATATGAAGTATATTCTCATCCATTATCCTTAAAAGAAAATAAGGCAGCCGGGGGCGGTGGCTCATGCCTGTAATCCCAGCACTTTGAGAGGCTGAGGCAGATGGATCACTTGAGGCCAGGAGTTTGAGACCAGTCTGGACAACATGGTGAAAGCTCATCTCTACTAAAAATACAAAAATCAGCCACACATGGTGGCATGCACCTGTAATCCCAGCTACTCTCCGGAGGCTGAAGCAGGGGAATTGCTTGAACCCGGGAGGCAAAGGTTGCAGTGAGCTGAGACATGCCACTGCATTCCAGCCTGGGAGACAGAGCAAGATTCCATCTCCAAAAAAAAAAAAAAAAAAAAAAAAAATGGCACCCATTATTTAAATAAACTGTCACGGATGGACTTATAAAGTCATAAATATATTTCCTCTAAAGTATATAAGTTTCATAATATAGTGAGAATTCCCTTCAGTGAATTTATTTACCTTTTCAAGATGGTAGTCAAGGCAGCCTTACTCATAATACAGAGGAATGTCCTTCCTGAAAGTTAACCATTGAGCTATTTGGTCACAGAGCACATTATTCCAAAACCAGTGTTATTCCAGAACCCTGAGCATATTTTACAGTATCTCCAGCCCCTTGTATTCTAGCCAGTTGTTCTGTATTGCTTCCTTACCAACATACGCTACTGTTTAGCAGCCAGCACCCGACATTGTTATTGTAGATCAATGTGTTCCTTCCCAGAGTAGCCCACTGCAGACAGGTGGACCTGGTAATTATGGAGGCTCCATCTGCTAATGGTACTGGATATACTGGGATCTCTGTTTGAACTTAGAGCCTTTGAGTATCTGTGCAGATGAATGTTGTAGGCTAGAGAAATATTAATGCAGACAGTGCTACACACATTTTTGTTGCATTGAACAAATCAATTTAACTCAATTAACATTTACTGAGTACTTGCTAAGATGTAGGCACTATGCTGGATTCCAAGCATGCAATTCTGCTTATGGATATATGGAGAGAGCAGAATGAAAACACTGTTATTGTCACACAAAAGGTATGAGACTTAGACTCACAGTAGGTGAAAGCTAAGAGATCTGAGAAGTCATCTACTCTACTTCCTCCAGTAACAATGAGCAAACAATATCCTTTACAAATAGCGTATTTAAAGCAGTGTAGATGGTTTTGGAACAGAGGTTTAAGATGATGTCTTAACATCAACTTAGTTTAAAAATATTTAGGATAAAAATTTTGTTTGATATTAATTTATGATCCTCATAAGGATATGAGTTACAAACATTCCATAATAATATATCTCACAATTAAACAAAGTGAATTAACCACAATTACATAGCTAGTCTGTTCCAGTCTGTATTTTCAGATTTATAGCATTAAAAATGTTACATACTTGCTGCTAATAAGCTACCCAGATAGCAACAAAACTAATGGAATGTATTAAGTGTGGAACTAAGCCGAAAGCCCTTCTTTTTCTCTTTGTTACATGATTTTTAGAAGTTATTAACATTATTAACATTGCATTGGATGGTAGATTCTAGTTCTGGTAGAACTGGTTTTCTATAAGAATGCTAATGAGGGCCGGGCACAGTGGGCTCACACCTGTAATCCCAACACTTTGGGAGGCCAAGGCAGGTGGATCACCTGAGGTCAGGAGTTCGAGGCCAGCCTGACCAACATGGAGAAGTCCCATCTGCACTAAAAATACAAAATTAGCCAGGCGTGGTAGCATGCGCCTGTAATTCCAGCTACTGGGAAGGCTGAGACAGGAGAATCACTTGAACTTGGGAGGCAGAGGTTGCAGTGAGCCGAGATCTCGCCATTGCACTCCAGCCTGGGCAACACAAGGGATACTCCATCTCAAAAAAAAAAAAAAAAATGTTAATGGTTAATGAAGATGGGTGGGCATGACCTCACTGGTAGATCTATTCTTACTTATCCAAAGAAATGAAACACATTTATTCATATTAGAGCTACCTAGTGTGCTATGCTCTTGAGCTAGCCCACCCTCCAGCACATTACCTTAAATTTAGAGTTATAGGTTCATGGGAAAGAGCATCAACCCAACCTGCTTACATCAGAGACCTGAACACTCAGTGTGGCTGGGGCAACTCGCCGTACAGGATGTTTATTAATGCTAGCATGCACTTTCCCTCGCTTAGTAACAACATTCCTGAGTCCTCTGGGGAGCTATCACCACTGACTTTGTGGAACTGCCAGGCAAGGTGCCTAGTTCTTCAATCATCAAGATGTGTGCACATGACCCGCTGGCCAAGTGGACACTCTCTCCCAAGCCTTTGAATCTCAAGCAGATGGCTGCAAAGATGGAAAACAGCTGGAATTGACTTATTTTGATGGTGGCATCTTAAAAGCCTAAATACGACTTCCTGCCAAAAGAGCCCTAGAGTTTTCTTTATTCTCGTGGCTTTTTCAAGCCTGGTTCTGCAGTATTCTGAAATCTGTGGGTTACCTAACAGCTTTGCCTAGGTTCACCTGAGTTTATTTCCACTGCCTTCTACCAAAAAACCCAACTTATACACTGTCTGAGTCTAAAAATACAGATCTTTAGCTTTAGAGGATATTAAACACATTCTTCTGTAATTCCTGTTAGATCAGCAAACATCTACAGGTAGTTGTTTGAATATTCCAATGGTGTTCAATGGTGAGGTACAGCCCTAGGAGAATATTATTATGGTTGTACACTGACCATACATTACTTTCTAATGAGAAGGGAAAATTAAAAAACCAAACAGCACTGTACACCTTGGCTATTTACCTTTTACCATTAGCCATAACTCACTATCAGGAAGTACTCATGTACCTAAGGAACAGTCCTACGTGGATATTCCATCTTCATGGCTGTGATCCCCTGGCCTTGTTATGATCTTGAAGCAACTTATAAATCATTATCAAAAGAAGATTACATTGTACTTACTTCATTTTCATATAATGTATTTTGCTTGAGAATTTATAATATTCATGTTCAGTATTCTAGTTACTCCAATAAGATGAACCAGAATACCATATTCTCTTAGAATGCCAGATAACAAAGTCATCACACACCTTTGGTCAAAGAACAATGCTTTATCTGGGAAGGCCCTCCTTCTCTAAGACTTGGCATGCTGCCCCAGGAAGGACACATGCAGAAAGGTGAGGTAGGAGGCAGACACCTAGTCAGCTGATTTGATCAGCAAAATCAATCCAGGCCATCAGTGGCGTGCCTGGTGGCCCAGGAGGAGCATCCTCACTCCCAATCTGACTGTGCCTGGACACCAGGTACCTTACTAGCCTCATCCTGGTCCTGGTCTTGCCTCTTTGTCAACTCCCAGGCTTTGCTTAAGCACACTGCTATTCCTAACCACTTCCATTTCCACCTTAGCAATTCCTACGCTCTAGAATGTGAACTCCTATGACTTACTGAGGTGGCCTGCAAATTTGAGCTTTCACTTGGTCTGAAGGGCTCTTGTCCAGTTTTCAAAATGATTTCCTCCTGGGAAAATGCCAATCTCTCTGCTCCCTGTGCTGTGGTTAAAATGTAGCTTGAGGTGACAAATCTGTGTCCCATGCTGGAAGAGCACATCTGGGTTTGGTTTTTGCAGATGACATTGCCAACAGCCTTTGCTCCTCTGTGGTGCTGGCCAAGATGGTTTCTGTCTTCTTACTGCTTAATAGACTAGGGTTAGGTGCCAAGAGGTTGCCTGCCTCAAAGGCTTCTTTTCTGAAAGAAGGTAAGGATTGGTGGCAATGACACCTAGAAACTCCCAAATAGCTAAAGTTTTCGAGGAAAAAAAAAAATCACTGTGCCTTATCAATAAAGTCATCTCTGCATAGACAGTGACTGAGACTGAAGCTATATTGCTTCTTCCCCAGAGCTCAGAAAGGGCAGCCGCAGAGTTAGGTGAGAAGGCACAGCTGAAGTGATGGAGAATTTGCGTCGCATCTGTCAGCATGTCAATAACTCATCCTGAAATTCAGGAAAGGCTGAAAAACTAACTTGAAATTTCATTAATAATTGTAATACAAAAAAGAATAACTCAACAATCACCTAACATAATGTTGAATTTCACAGACATTTTGTGGAAGAGGAAAACAAGCAAGTAACTTTGGAAGTCCCTTACAGTGTAGACTTTGGGCTGTTGTTTTTTAAAAACAAAAGTGTAAGGATGTCAACTAAATTTGAATTCAGTCGAGTGGGTCATGTTTTATGTGCCATGCATATTATACACGAAATGTTTTTCAATGCATTTTACTGAGTGTTAAGGGTGAAATTCGAATGGTTTAAAATTCGGAGGCAATTTCCTGTTAAATTGTCAAATTCATTTTGTTATAGGAGCTTCTGGGGAATGTTTCAGGCATCACAGTTCTTGTGCTCATTTACGGGAGTGGAAGACATTTTCAAAAAGTCACAGTTTCTGGTAAGGAACCGACTCCATTCTTTTCTCCCTAACACAGGCAGACATTCTTGGCATCAGCTTGATAAATCTCCCTACCACAGAGATGCGGTGTCTTGAAAGCTGCAAGCAGGAAGCAAGCTTCTGTCTTCTTTTTAGCCAACCCCCTGAATGAGGCTTCCAGCTGACCCCACTTGCAACATGTGGCAGTACCCTATTGTTGCTAAGATGTAAAACGCTTCTGGAGGATCCTAAATTACTCTAGGAGAGGGTGCTGTGTAACCATGCATGTATATGCACACAAATGCACATGCAAATACACGCATTCTCTCTTTCTGTCTCTCACAGACAGATTTTCCCATTCACCCCACTGTAAGTGTGACTGTATCTTCTTTAGCACAGGTATGCAATAATTGTGGGCATTTGGGTAGCACATGTGAATCTCTTTTCTGACGTTGGAAAACTAGTTTCTCTTGGGAGAGAGACAATTTGAGGTCAGGTTTCATCAGACATGAAAATCTGGGGGCTTCATGTTTTTTCTTCTAGAATGCCTTTTCTGTAATCTTTTTTTATAAACAAAGGATAAGTTCTGTCTCTGACATTGAATCAGATTTGTTATGCATTATAATCTCTGGCTTACAGATATGATGACTATTATGAGGCTTTATGAACTACTGATATTTACTAGGGCTTTAGAGAGAGAAGAAACTTTGAAAAAAGAAGATATTTTACACTTCACATGTCTGACAAGGGTGTGTGGGGCCAATTTACAGCAGGGGCTTAATATATTTTTGATGAAAATTGCTGCAATGTGGCACACAGATTAAAGAGAAAATAGCTATTTTGTAATGACAGCAGTAGATTCTGAAATGAAGCCCAGCTGGTACAAAGATCTTACATGGATTTCAAGATACACTACCCCTTCCCAGGCTTTACAACAGCCTTTAAAAGACCTCCAGGCTAGAGTACTCTATCAGAGATTTCCATGGGTGTGAACACTATGGCTCCACCCTCGAAAGGAAGGGAATATTTAGTGAGAGGAATGTGTTGAAAAATCAACCAACCAATCAAGATGGATTTGTCAGGCCGTGGTTTAGCTTGCCCTACCAGAACCTAGAGCATATACCTAATATGATATAATAAGCCATGAGATAGAGGCTAGTTCTACCCCTCCACACCAGCAATTGCAAAAAGGTTACAATATGTATGCTTTAAAATGATCTCAAATCAAAAGAGAAATGATAGTCTCCAAAGTCAAGCACAGCAGCTGGAATACAGCAAGAATGAATGAATGAATGAATGAATGAATGACGACTACAACAAAGACCCAGCAGTTAAGTTTTTCAGATCTTATTTTGTATCTGAGCACTGGGCTTGGACACAGAGAGCCATAAGTAGGTTATCTAATTCCCCTTAAACTCTATTTCCTCATCAGTAAAATGGTCCTGATAATTCACCGGATTGCTGTGATACCTAAAAGTGATAAGGTCAAATGCCTGGCCAGGGCAGGTGCTCTACATGACACTGCATATTGCGGCTGCAGCCTTCAATTTGTTCTTGCAATTGAAGAAAATATTATGTATGTCATCGGAAACTTCAGGTTACAGTTTATCTCAATCTAAGTTGACATTATTTTAAAGTTATAAAAACATGATAAAAATATACATATACACATGCTGATATTTAACTAATAAGAGTCCAGTTATGGAGTGATCCTGACCATCTGAGTGAACATGTCAGCAGGTTCACGATGCAGGATGTGGTATGAGGCACTGGCCAGGGGGTCAGGAGAGTAAGGTGAGAAGCCATAGTTAGGAACACGTACAAGCTAATAACATCATACAGCTAAAGAGACACATGCCCATGGACACTGGACAATGGACCCAGTTTTTTCAACAAGTCAAAGGCATGTACTAAAAAGCAAAAAGTGTGTATACCGTTCCAGATTAAAAGGCTTAATCCAAACACCACATCCTTGGTGGGAGGGAGTGTTCTCCCATTCACAGCAAGAACACAGAGCAGTCAGGGCATGGCTGGCCGGGTGTGAGCACAGAAGGGGAAGACCAGATCGAGGGGTAGTTTGCTTTGTAAAAAATACATACTCTGTACATAGAGGTAAATTGATATGATGTTTGGTGGAAATTGCTTTAACCATACTTCAGCAAAGAAAGAAAGGAAGGAAAGAAAAGAGAGAGAGAAATAAAGAGAAAGAAAGAAAGAAAGAAAAAAGAGATTGATCAAGAAAGTGTGGCAATATCTTGATAATTGAATTTGGGTGGCAGGTATAAGGGAGTTCACAGAAGCAGTCCTTCAACACTTCTTTTGTTTAAATGTTTTTCATAATACGATAAGAAAAAAATCACTTACTCTTTTTGAGCTTCGGTGCCACGTACTTGGAATGAGTGGTAACTATTAGGTTAAACCATATGAAGCTGCCATTTTTGTAGATGAAAAACAGTTGAATATCACCACCTTTAAGTGGCTGAACTCAACCCAAACCAAAGACCCTCAAAATGCCTTTCATCTCTGACATTCTATCCATAATCCTGGACACAGCTAAACTCCGCAAAAAGTTCAGTGTCCAAAGCTGTCAGGCAATACCCTTCAGGGATAGGTACCACAGTAGCCCACCTTCAACAACTGTTTCTAGGGTAACTGTATTGTCAACAGAAAGACAAGGTCATCCCAAAGGCCAGAGCTGTTGCCAGCCCTGATGTGATGGCTGAGCCCAGCAGTCACTGGTCATGTTGTGCTCTCCCTATGCAATTTACCTGGGAACCTCCCTTATGCACGTGTCACATCATTCGTAGTCTATGAAATAAAGCAGGTCAGGGCCAATTCCACAAAAACACCGCTTCCTCCTAGTGCAGATGGTAGAAGCCCTGAGAGACTGACAGTCTGCCAGTTTCTAAATTTAGTCCTAGCCTTACCTCCCAAATTAAACAAAATAGCAAATACTTTTGGTATCGCACTTCAGAATGGGGAAAGTTGTCCAATTTAACAGGGATGTATAAACATTTCCTTTCTCATCCTGATGTTCTACCAGGCCCTTTCAAGGTCTTTTCTCATTAAATTTTGTAATTTTAAATATCTTATCTAATAAGTTTATCTATTTACCTGAACTAGGCAGATTAAATGAAGCTGAATTCCTTGGTCTGTAAGTGATTAGTGTAGGCAGTTAAAGCAGCCCGAACTTACGGGCAAGGTTTTGAGTTTCTATCCTGAGCTTTCTTCTCTGTTTCATGGTTAATAAGAGCATTCCAACCCTAGCCAACCTTATTGTAACCTCTGGTCCTCTATGTTCAAAGACTGGACGAGAACATTCAAAAGCAGACTTGTATTGTTTGTAGGTGAGTACTGCCATTTTTTTTGGTGAAGTACTACACATAATTAAGCAACCAACTTCTAAAACAAATCACTTTTATGAGTCATAACTGTTTCTATTGTTTGGGATCAACAGTCCTTGCAGTGATTCTTGCAGAGAAAAATATCCTGACACTGTACATCAACCTAAGGCTATAAATTGGCTAATGATAAAGGTGGCTATTCTACTTTCAAGGTTGAAACACCTGAAGTCAAAACATACCTAGACAAATGCTCACAGCTTAAGTGTGTACTGTGCATGTGTATATTAAGGAAAACTAGATGGATACTTTAAACTCTGGGCAGTGGAAAGAAACTCAAAAATCCAGGAAGGCAGTTAACTAAATTCTCTTTTTGTCCTCCTAAGACAGTGCATGATCAGGTTCGTGTAAGGAGAACTGAAATTGATGCTTATAAATTAGAAATAGGATGAGACTAAGTCAAGAGAAGGGAAGGAAGACAGGAAGGAGATGCATTCTTATTTTTCCCTCCAGGTTAAAGAGATTCACATATTCTATTCTGTAAAAACTCAAGACTAGACTTGTAATCAACCAGTTCCCTCCAACATCAAGTGAGGAGGGCAAGGCACAGCTGCAGGTGATTTCAATTCCAATCCTTCACAATTTAATTTTTGAAGAAGGGGCTTCCAGTAAACCCTGTGACTCTTATTTAAACAGAAGCAAATGCACTTTTTAGTATTTACCCTCTTAAGTTTCAGAACAAGTCAGGGAAAGAGGAGAAAAATGGGAATATGAGATAAAATATTTATAATATCAGGAAAGAGTTTAAATCTTTGCATGAAACAAAACGATACTGCAAGGGATTGTATTTATTCTACCATAACATTAAGAATATATAAATATGTTATTAAACCTATATGACAAGCCATATTTTCATTCCAGTCAAAAGCAGAATCAGAATTTTTTTTTTTTCAGATCTTCACAACTCAACAACTTAAAGAAACTTAAAAAAACGTTTAACTTAACAACTTAAAAAAATGTTATGTGCATCACTCAAAGTGAATATTCTTCAATGTTCCCTGGTAAATGTTGATGAGTACAGTGATTTAGGAGTGGCTAGAACAGGAAGAAGGTCATTTCTATGTCTAGATTGTTTAATGATTACGTGTTCCGTCTTCCTTAAGGAGGCAGAGAATATTGCACAGAAGTCTATGTGTGTGGTCTCAGCCAAGGCAAATTTATAAAGATTGTGCTTTTCAGGACATAAACTCCTGCGTACAGGGGCTGTCTCAAATACCTGTGCACTTAGTAACTGACTTGATCATGAGAGTAAATGAAGATGAAAAAAAGAAATTCATCACTTATTGAAAAGTATAAAGTTTCTGTTTTAAAAGTTGGACAGAGCAAAGAGAGAGTTTAAGACGAGAAGAACAGAAGGAGCTGCACCTCTTCAGCTGCCACTCAGACGGTGGCGACGAAGGAGGCCTCCGTCACTGGAAGACTGTACACTCAAGACAAAACAATCAGAAAGGCCTCCAATTTGTTTTCATTTGAAAACTCAAAGTCAGCTTTAATTTCTGAAAGAAATGAGAGATAATGACTCAAAATATGGCAGACTAGCTTTACAAACAGCCATTTGCCCAAAATGAATAATAATTTTAGATGATGAGTTGTAAACAACACTGATTTCATTTATTTTGCAACCAGTAATCCTGTTGAGGAGAGACAAGGCTGGCAAATTGTTTGAGTTATCTGTGATGTTTTTGGCCCTTATTTGCAAAGTTGGAGGAAATCCTGGCAGAGAGAACATAAAATGACATTTTGATGCTGATAATGAGCTGTATGAAGGTAGGGACATTTGTCAGGGATCCGGTCTGGTCGGTGTTGGGCTTCAGATGCCTGGATTGGACTGACAGATCCAGTTGGAATCTGCTTACTTCTTAGAAATAACCAGGTTTCTAAAAGTAGCTAGGAGCTCACTATGGGATGCGCCAGTTTCAATGGCAAAAGTCACTTTTAGCTCAGGGCTGGGACCATCTTAAGACCTCTTCTTGAGAGGACACTGAGTTGCCTGACATGGCCCCCAAGGTGGGCTGCCAGATAAAATATAGAACACCTGGTTAAATTTGAATTTCAGATGAACAACTTATACTAACATACACATATACTAAAGAGTTATTTGTTGTTCATCTGAAATTCAATTGTCCTTTTTTGTTTATTTGTTTTCTAAAAGTGACAACACTATTCCCAAGACAAGGAAACATCCCATGGGGCAGAATCCAGCTGCACCACTGCTGTGGAGAGGGATGAAGCCTGCAGGCAGGAGGGGAGGGCAAGAGAGGAGCATAAAATATGGGCTGAGAAACAGTGGACTTTTTCCATCAAAAAGAAAGCCATAATGTATCTCCTAGTGAAGATGGCAAAACAAAGAACGGATTTCAGACTTGGGTCAGCATCCAAGGGAGACCTAAATTGAAAAGGGCGGGAGTAGGGTATGTGTGTGTGTGTGTGTGTGTGTGTGTGTGTGCATGCGTGTGCACATGTGTTTATTCATGTTTGCATCTTTGGAACTTCTGGGCAGCAATGGTACTTAGGATCAGGAGCAGACAGAATGACTAAGGTGGGAAAGTTGTTAAATGAGAAGAACAGATGAGAAACAAGAGTACAGCCTTGTGAAGAGTTAATTCCTAAGTATAGTGCAGGCTGCTGTACAGGTCTAGGCTCCCCATGGGTACCTGAGCTCCCCAGATGCTCGAGACCTGAGCAGAAGGGGGCCAGATGGACAGACAGACTGCGCCCTTCAGAATGCAGTTGCATATGTGATTCAGAGAGTTGTAATTACTTCTCAATACCAAGGCTTCTCTTTGGCTACAGGGTTTGAATACCAGGGCTCAGATCAGCAACAGACTACTTCCAAATCCCAGGGTCTAGTGAGGGAGAGAGCTTTAACTCTCCAGCTCCACTGGGATCCAGTTGCTTCCTGACTGGGGTAGACAGAGAGCAAGCTGGATAGCCTGGAGATACCCTGTAATGGAGACATCTGGGATGGCGCTGGTTGGTTCTTAAGCTGGCTAGAACTGTCTCCTGGAAGATCATATATATCTTCCAATGTGGACCTCTCCCCGGAGTGTCTGGCTGCAGCAGGGTCAGGGTCTGTCACTGTTTTCCTTTCTCTCTTCCCTTGGTTTCCTATCCTTCCTATCCAGTTCCATCTGTTCACTGTTTTC
Organism: Saimiri boliviensis; assembly: GCF_048565385.1. NCBI lineage: Eukaryota > Metazoa > Chordata > Mammalia > Primates > Cebidae > Saimiri > Saimiri boliviensis. Next base: position 149,407,295 of record NC_133451.1, on the reverse strand, counting down.
CCATGAGCAACTCCTTGCTTTCTGCCATGCCTGACTTCCTCTCATCACCTAATCTTTGGCTTACTGCTTTTCCCCTTTTTCACTCCATCTCTGAATACTACTCTATATTTTCCTCTATCCCAAATATAGGATAATAGAATCACAAAGGTAATGAACAATCCCTTTTTCTTTCAAAAAAAAAAATAAATAAGTACAATTGTTTGTTGTAGGAGCAGGGTTCCCTGAGTTCCCCTACAGCGGCACAGCCTTCCTGGCGAGGCTGCCTTGCAACATGTGAGAGAGATGAATGGATAGCAGAGCAGGATCAAGTCCGGGTTGGGCTGACAAGTGCAGGCCTCCAGCCTGTTAACCTCAATTCTTTCATTTTAGAAACGAAGATAATCATTCCTTCTTAACAGGACTGTTGAGAGGATTAAATAAAATGTGTATTTATACATTAAATATATTTAAAGTGCTTTGGAAACTAAGCAGCACTTTCCAAATGTAAGAGGTGTTATTACCTAAAAGACAAAATATCTTTTTTTTTTTTTTGAGATGGAGTTTCACTCTTATCACCCAGGCTGGAATGCAATGGCTCGATCTCCACTTCCCAGGTTCAAGCGATTCTCCTGCTTCAGCCTCCCGAGTAGCTGGGATTACAGGCATGTGACATGGCATCTGGCTAATTTTGTACTTTTAGTAAAGATGGGGTTTCTCCATGTTGGTCAGGCTGGTCTTGAACTCCTGACCTCAGGTGATCTGCCCACCTTGGTCTCCCATAGTCCTGGGATTACAGGCGTGAGCCACTGTGTCCGGCTTTGACAAAAATATCTTATACCTAATTTTAGTCTATAGCAAACAGTGGTAAGTGATTATATATTATGATGCTGAGAAACGGTATAACTATTTCTCTTTATAAATGTTACTCTCTCCAATATCCGGATATGTGGCTCTTCCAAGATGCTGAATAACAGGAACTGGTGAGTCCTCCCTGAGGTTTTCGGACTCACACCTGTAGTCCCATGAGGCAGGAAATTGCGTCAGCCTGAGAGGCAGAGGCTGCAGCGAGCCAAGATCATGCCACTGCACTCCAGAGTCTGGCAACAGAGTGAGACCCTGTCTCAAATAATATATATATATGTATATATATATACAGATATATAAAATTATGTATATACATTTTATTTTTTATATATACATATAAAATAAAATGAAATTCTGTGCTGCTGGATATAAGATTTAAAAGAACTTTTTTTTTTTTTTTTTTGAGACGGAGTTTCACTCTTGTTACCCAGGCTGGAGTGCAATGGCGCGATCTCGGCTCACCGCAACCTCCGCCTCCTGGGTTCAGGCAATTCTCCTGCCTCAGCCTCCTGAGTAGCTGGGATTACAGGCACGTGCCACCATGCCCAGCTAATGTTTTGTATTTTTAGTAGAGACGGGGTTTCACCATGTTGACCAGGATGGTCTCGATCTCTCGACCTCGTGATCCACCCGCCTCGGCCTCCCAAAGTGCTGGGATTACAAGCTTGAGCCACCGCGCCCGGCCAAAAGAACTTTTTTTTTTTTTTTTTAAAAACATAGTTTATCATAATCCTTCAAATGTGACAGATTACCATTTTTGGGAAAAAAGCATTTTTTTTTTTTTTTTTTTTTTTTTTTTTTTTTTTTTGAGACGGAGTTTCGCTCTTGTTACCCAGGCTGGAGTGCAATGGCATGATCTCGGCTCACCGCAACCTCCGCCTCCTGGGTTCAGGCAATTCTCCTGCCTCAGCCTCCTGAGTAGCTGGGATTACAGGCACGCACCACCATGCCCAGCTAATTTTTTGTATTTTTAGTAGAGACGGGGTTTCACCTTGTTGACCAAGATGGTCTCGATCTCTTGACCTTGTGATCCACCCACCTCGGCCTCCCAAAGTGCTGGGATTACAGGCTTGAGCCACTGCACCTGGCCCGGGGAAAAAGCATTTTTATACAGCACAACAAAACAGAAACAAAACCCCTAGAATGAAGTTCTAAGAGTTGCATGTTCTTTTTCTTGGGCATAGGATCATAAAGAACTTCTGTCAGCAGGTGTTTGGGAGATGTGTAAGTTAATGACCATGTTTGCTAGGAAAACAGGGGAGAGGGCTAATTAGCAAAGGGAGCCTGGCTCTGGTGAAGGATGAGATGTTTGTGCACGCAGGGCAGCAGCTGAAAGTAACTAATGCTGCCACACACCCCCACTGTGCTTCTGTTATCCCAATTCTCCCAGCATCATGATGAAAATAATAACACCACATAGAACTTTACAGTTTACAAAGTGCCTAGGTATGTATGCACTACACACATCACCTCAGTATATCCTCTTTTAAAGCCTGTGAGATCGGTCTTACTTCTGCAGCTCCATTTCACAGAAGGGGAAAACTGAGTCTGAGTTGAAGATCTTGCCCAAGGTCGCACAACTGCTGAGTCCAGAGCTAAATCTCAACATGGGGTCTTGGTCCCAAATTCCACACTAGTTCAGCACATGCAGCTCACACCATGCAGGCACACTGGGGATGCAGGGATCTGATATGATCTTCACATGTAGTATGCAGAAAGGTATTATAGAAAAAGCTGGGGATCAGCAGACCCAACTTCCTGCCTTGGCTCTGCCCCTGAAGAGCTGTGTGCCCAAAGGCGTGTCTCTTCAGTCCCTTGGGCCCCTGTCTTCTCATCTGAAGATTGAGAAGGTTGGGGTAGCTCCATCATTCTCAATTCTTTTTAGGGTCTTAGATAGTTGGCAAATACTTGAAATTCAACTATAGACTCTCCCTTCAGAAAAATGCACACGTGATACACACACACATGTGATCTCACTAAGAATTCTTTTTTTTTTTTTTTTTTTTTTTTTTTGAGACAGACTTTCACTCTTACTGCCCAGGCTGGAGTGCCATGGCATGATCTCAGCTCACTGCAACCTCCGCCTCTTGGGTTCAAGCAATTCTCCTGCCTCTGCCTCCAGAGTAGCTGGGATTACAGATGTCCACCATCAAGCCCTGCTAATTTTTGTATTTTCAGTAGATATGGGGTTTCATCATGTTGGCCAGGCTGATCTCGAACTCCTGACCTCAAATGATCCACCCACTTCAGCCTTCCAAAGTGCTGAGATTACAGGTGTGAGCCACTGCGCTCAGCCTCACTAAGAATTTTAATACATTCACGGATCCCAGTAAGACTAGATGGCTTGGGTTAGTTGCTTTTTAAGGTCTTTTTATACTCTTAAATTCTATCATACATCCTCTTTGTACAATCATATTAATTTATATTTGCTTATGGTTTCATATGCATGTGAACACCTAAGCAGTAGGACACTATTCACATTTATAATGGAAAAATGTATATTTTGAGAAATCAGAAGAAGTTTTACTAGACTAAAGTCTGAAGTGTGGCTTTAGAGGTAGAGGACTGTTTAGTAGTGACAAATAACAATTATTTAAGAATGATGCCAGGCATGGTAGCTGATACCCGTAATCCCAGCACTTTCGGAGGCCGAGACACAAGACAAGCAAGACCAGCCTGGCCAACATGGCAAAACTCCATCTCTACAAAAAATACAAAAATTAGCCAGGTTTGGTGGTGGGCACCTGCAATCCCAGCTACTTGGGAGGCAGAGGCAGGAGAATTGCTTGAACTCAAACCTGGGAGGCAGAGGTTGTGGGGAGCCAATATCTCATCATTGCACTCCAGCCTGGGCAACAAGAGCAAAACTCTGTCTCAAAAAAAAAAATTTATTATAGGCATGAATTTCATTTATTTTTTGTTTATGCAATGACCGAAAGTGGTGTATTATTAGGAATAGTCACTGATGGAGACACAGGAATAAAAGCTGGACATTTCTTGTCTAAGAAATAATACCTTAAAATGGGTTAATTTAATCCAATTAGCTTTTCAGATAGAAATTATTTAATTACTAATGACTTCGAGCTTGTCAGGTTTTGCTGGGTTTTCTCATAGTCTAACCCCAATTTAGCTAATAAAGACCCTCTTTTTAAAAATGCCACTTTGCAATGATTTCAGAAACAGAATAATTAAACACTTGAGTTACCCAAGAATAACCTTAATAAGAAATGAATAGAAACTATACGAAGAAAATTAGAGAATCTTTAAAAAAGACTTGAGTGAATGGAGATGTATTTCTTATTCGTGAATGAAGAGACTGCATATTGCGAAGAAGTCAACTCTTCCCAGACCATTCTATAGATTTAATATAATTCAAATCAGCATTCTGGAGGGATTCATTTAGGAATTTAATAAAATATATTTAGGGCGTGGAGGGATAGGGCAGGGAGAGCATTAGCAGAAATACCTAATGCTGACGACTGGGTGACGGATGTAGCAAAGCACTATGGCACGTGTATACCTATGTAACAAACCTGCACGTTTTGCACATGTACCCCAGAACTTAAAGTATAATAAAAAATGTTTTTATAGTTATTCTGAAAAAATAAACTGGGAGGCGAAGCTAAGGGAGCTAAAAAAGGCAATATGAGATGTTAGAATCCACTCTAAAACCAGAATAATGAAATACTGTATTAGTGGTGAAAAAACCAATAGGTCAATGCAAGAGAAATAATAGTCCAAAGGAAACCTTAAGGATTCATTATCTGTTAAAAATACGAGGAAAGGAAAGATTACGAAATAGACAAGAATAAGGGGGCTATCTGAAGTTAGAGCTGCACCTTGCAACTATACTAAAATACATATCTGAAAAGCATATAATTAAATGTAAAAAATAAACTCCAAAAACTTTTTATTTTTTGAGATGGAGTCTTGCTCTGTCACCCAGGCGAGAGTGCAGTGGCCCGACCTAGGCTAACTGCAACCTCCATCTCCCGGGTTCAAGCGATTCTCTTGCCTCAGCCTCCAGAGTAGCTGGGACTACAGGCACCTGCCAACAGGCCCGGCTTTTTTTTTTTTTTTTGTATTTTTAGTAGAGATGGGGTTTCACTGTGTTAGCCCGGATGTTCTTGATCTCCTGGCCTCATGATCAGCCTGCCTGAGCCTCCTAAAGTGCTGGGATTACAGGTGTGAGCCACCTTGCCCAGCCCCCAAAACATTTTTAAAAGTCAGTATTTCATAATTTTGGTATAAAATCTTTCTAAGCATCAAGCAACTACAAGTTACAAAGGAAGAGGTTAATAGTTTTCAGTACATAAAATATTTTTAAACTGCACATAAAAACCCTTAAAAATTAAGAAGCTGATTAAAAGCTAGGACAAAATATTGGCAAAAATGCAAATTTATAATATGTTGAGTTTTTGTTTGTTTGTTTGTTTGTGGTTTTGAGATGGAGTCTTGCTGTGGCCAGGCTGGAGTGCAGTCGAGTGATCTCGGCTCATTGCAACCTCCGCCTCCCAGGTTCAAGAGATTCCCTTGCCTCAGCCTCTCAAGTAGCTGGGACTATAGGCACGTGCCACCACACCAAGCTACTTTTGTATTTTATCATGTTGGTCACGATGGTCTCGATCTCCTGACCTTGTGATCCACCCACCTTGGCCTCCCAAAGTGCCGGGATTACAGGCATGAGCCACTGCGTCTGGCCTATGTTAAGTTTTTTCGAAAAAGAAACAGATATCCTATTTTTGAAAAATGGGCATCAGGCATGAATAGAAGACAGTTTATGAATGAAAAACATAATTTAGCCAATAATTCTTAACAGATGTTCAGTCTCACTAATGATCATACAAATGCAAATTAAAAGAACAAAATATAGTTTTTCACTATCATATTGGGAAAAAATAAAATAAGTAAAATAATAATTCCTAAAGCCGAAAAAGATGTGGTAAGAGAGCTCCTTCAGATGGCAAGCATAAATTGACAAGATCTCTCTGGAAACCAATTATACAACACACGACGAGATCCTAGTTAGTAACTTCTAACCCAGCAATTGCTCTCATAAGAATCTACACTATGGCCGGGCGCGGTGGCTCAAGCCTGTAATCCCAGCACTTTGGGAGGCCGAGGCGGGTGGATCACGAGGTCGAGAGATCAAGACCATCCTGGTCAACATGGTGAAACCCCGTCTCTACTAAAAATACAAAAAACTAGCTGGGCGTGGTGGCGCACGCCTGTAATCCCATCTACTTAGGAGGCTGAGGCAGGAGAATTGCCTGAACCCAGGAGGCGGAGGTTGCGGTGAGCCAGGATCGCGCCATTGCACTCCAGCCTGGGTAACAAGAGCGAAACTCCGTCTCAAAAAAAAAAAAAAAAAAAAAAAGAATCTACACTATGAAAACAATCAGAAATTCCACTGAAGATATATGTTTAAAAAGATGTTCGTAAACAACAAAAGGTAAACAACTAAAATGTTCAACAATAGGTGACAGATTACATTTTAAATAATTTATGATATAGCCATACCAGGGGAAACTATGCAGGCATTAAAAATTAGGTTTTATAAAGAATGTTTAAAGACCAAAAACCTCAATAATATAAATGAAAAAACTAGGATATAAAACCCAATGCTGATGGAGTCAATGCTGTCTAAATCAAGACATTATTATATTTGTCTCATATGCATAGAAACTAGTATGCATCACTTCCAAATGATACAGAGAGATCATCTTGAATAGTAGGATTATGCATGATTTTAAAAACACATCATATGTATATTTCTTTAAATTTTTAAAATAAACAGATTTTTTAAAGGATTAAAGTATTATGTAAAAAGGAATTTGTTAAAATTCACCACAATAATTTACAATATATGTTCAGTGGCCAACTAAATTAGCTGTGTCATCACCTAGTTTCTATTCCGGTTTCTGCCACTTGTTGGCTCTATGACCCTAAATAAGCCATTTATCTTTCTCTAAACTGGTTTCCTCAGCTTAAAAATAACAACTGACAAGACTTCCCATACGGCAAGCTGCTTTGCAAACTGTGAAGTCTCATATGCATATAAGCTATTATTATTAGGCTTTTTGTGTATGTCTGAGTTTAGAACTCTAACCTAAACGGACCTTATAGCTTAAAGCAAAAATCTACTAACCCACATCTAAAAGCCTTGATTCTGAATGATCTTAAACCCTGTACTCATTTAGCCATATGCAGGAGCCATCTTTGGTTCAGTACACCTACACATGCCAGGCTGTAACAACTGGCTTGGCAGCCAAGACAGGAATGATCAGTGACATCCAGGATTACGGGTGGGGCAGATGGGAGAAAGAGCCAATGGCCTGAGCTCAGACTCCATAGAATACCTCAAGGGAGCACACGCGTACCCTAAAACACTCTGTGCCCCAGTAGCGGGAGTGTCTTGTGGTAGAAAACACACTGCTTTAGACCTGGGCTATACTGGGAGGAACATAGTTCTTTGCCAACCCTAGTCTGAACTCCTTTTGAAGTTAGATCACTGGTGTCAAACAAACTGGGAAATAAATAAAGCAGGCTGACTTTATTATTAGCTTGACAAAGGTGAAATGGATGTGGGGCATACAGTCCATACATGATATATTCCAAATCTGATATATTTTCTTATCAAACAAAACAAAACGACAGTGAATTTTAGCTTAGCAAGTTGCAGGTTCAATGGCAGCACTGATTTATAGCCAGGCCTGTTCTATAATCAGGACTGAAGGATGGAGTGGGGAAAGGTACATTCTTCCATTCATATTTGGCTCGTTGTTTCCTTCACTTTCTCTTTTCTCTATGGGCACAATGCTGAGAACAGTTATTTAACTTGCAGTGTGGGGAGAGAGACCAGGCATTCATCTGTCAGAGAAGCTATCCAATTTTTCTGACTTTTCGAGCTATGTTCATAACACAACAGTGAGCTCAACTTATCCATCATTCATTCATCCATCTATCCATTCAGGTATTCATTCATCCATCCATTCATTCTTCAAACAGCTGTGTGTGCCTGGGGGAGTCCCCCACCAACATCACTGGTGGCCTCAATGTTTTCAATGAACATACATCAGCCTACAAGTGAAGGGTGTATATCACCAGCCTGTGGCCAACCGCTGCAGGCACCATACCACTTCTAAGCCCTGTTATTTGATTATCACCAGCTTTATTGGCCACAGAGGGGAAGGGATATTGTAGCTTTGTGGCTTTTCAGAGTTCGGTCCTTAGTGAACTGCCAAGCCTCAGCAGCAACTCCCAGATCACAGGATGGGGGATTTTTATGACCACATCTCAGTTCTCACCAGAAAAGGCAAAAAGGAGGAAGCAGATGACACATTACAGGACACAGAGCCTAACAAAGCCAATCACTCCCATTCCTTCTTGTACTTCTGTGTTCTCTCCCTCCCACGTTTCCTATCAACCCTCCCAATATCCCCTCCCAAACTATACTCAGAACAATTTACATGGCCTCAGCCTCAAAGAGAAGGAAATATAAGCTGTTCATGATATTCTGTATTATGCTTTTTAAAAATACACACAGCTCACTGAGCTTACCCCAGTGTGAGCAACTCCTCTCAGCGATCCCTGAGACAGGGCTGTGTGTGTTGGTGTGTGTACATGTGTGAGACCAGCTACTGGCAGTGGCACAGTGTGTGTTTGTGAGTGTGCATGTGTGTGTGTTTATGAGCGAGAGAAAGAAGGAATGTCGGTGTGTGATTCCCCCGCTCACTCTGCGGAGTCTGAGAGGCTCTCCTTTCTCAGAGCAATTACTACAAATGATTTATGTGACCAGTCAAAAGGGCCTGCCAGGGTTCTTATTTCATCTCCAGAAAAAGGAACTCTGCTGGAATGTTATCAGGGAGTTTGGGATTAAACTGACAGCTGCCTTTTGTTTTCCCTGTGAAAGAGCTTCTCCTTTGGACCATGGCATTTGGTTTCCACACAGACAGCCAGAACTTAATGTAGGCAAAGACCAGCTAGAAAAGGGCCACAAGAGAAGGGAAACATTTTAATGGAAAAGGAGAGGTTTCTTTCTTTCTCTCCCTTCTGTATTTATCTTGAGAGGATGCGCTCTTAGCCACTGATTTTAGGAGGCAGACTGGCTCATGCGGGATTGGAATGTTGTTGATTTTTTTTTTTTTTCACTGTACAGAAGCAGCCACAGCACCAAACCTCTACCCTCTGTTACCCATACTCATTTTGCTAGAGAGGAAAGCAAAGGCTCCTTCCAATGTAGCTTGTGGAGATGTGACCCCGGTCCCCACCCTCTGTGAAACTGTGCACCGGCACACGTCAGTCATGGGGCAGGGGGTGGGAAACAAGGCAGGATGGGAAACATGCCATCATAGGTACCGGCAGGAAAACTCTGTGGACCAAAACCATGGAACTCAAATGTGTTCTCACCCTCTGAGACCCAAACTCTAACAGAGCATTGTCATTTTCATAAATCCTCAGTTGCAGGCTTGGCTGGTCACAACCCGCCCCACATGTGAGCCCCCACCTTCCTGACTCCCACCTGGTTTGCTGTGTGAAGACAGCACAGGGGTGATCAGTCGGGCTGATTAAAGAAATACACATTCACACCTGCATGCGCAGGCACACACACACACACACACACACACAAAGAATGCTCCAGTGACTGCATAATAAAGCTTCATAGATGAATAACAGTAAATACAAATTAAAGAATCTCTCAAGGGATCAAGAAAAGAGTTTAGTAAATAGTGGTTGGTGGGTGGATAGCTATAAAGGGAAGGGAAATAAAGGAAGACATGGACTGTAAAGTCATCTTTATAGTCTTATATTCAGGCATTCTAGCTAAAAATACATTTTTTTGACTTGTGATTTCCAAATTTCATTTTTACTAATGCTTTGCCAAGAGGTGTCATGCAATGTATAAACCCAAATTAATTTTTTTTTTTTTTTTTAAGAGACAGGGTCTGGCTCTGTCACCCACGCTGGAATGCAGTGGCCCTATCATGGCGCACTGCAGCCTCAGACTGCTGGGCTCAAGTGATTCTATGGCTTCAGCCTCCTGAGTCGCTGGCATTATCGGCACACTACCACACCCAACTAAGTTTTAAATTTTTTTAGAGTCGGGGTTTTGCTATGTTGCCCAGGCTGGTCTCAAATTTCTGGCCTCAAGTGATCCTCTCATCTCAGCCTCCCAAAGTGTTGGAATTACAGGCATGAGACATCATGTCTGGCCCCAAATTAATTTTTATCAAGTAAAATATATCTGTACGGGTCTTCACAGCATATGCTGATACTGTGGTGTGTTCAGAAATCAGAGCACAGAGGGATCTGTGAGATCGCAGAAGGATCCCAGAGAAGGAAACTAACATTTACGGAGGGCACATTATGTGTCAGGTATGCAGCTTCTAAATATTTCCCCCTTCATTCTTCTCTACAACCCTATGAGATAGGGTTTTTATTCTCACTTTATAGATAGGGTTATAAAAATCAAGTGAATTTAAATAATTTTTTTGCCTAGTGTAGAGACACCACTGGCTGCCTAGCTAATATTCCTTCTTTTCATTAGAATCCTGATGGTATGTGCAGAGGAATTTTCCTGGCTCCCTTGCAGCTAGGGGTGGCGTGTAACACAGTTCTGGCCAATGAGATGTCTGTAGAAGTACGCTGGGAATTTGTGACTGGCCCTGTCCTTTTCTCCTGTTGCTTTCTTTGTTTTCCTCTAGCCTGGAATATAGATGTAAGGCCAGTAGTGAAGATGTCATTCTATGACCTTAAGATAATGAGCATGAGGATAAAAGCAACACATTGGGTAGGAAGATAGAAGGAGACACGAAATAACTGACATTGCGCATCAGTTACATTTCCTCTCATCTGCCTATATCTGGCTTCTTATTACATGGGGAAAATGAAACTTTTTAAAACTTAGCCCACTATTATGCTGTGCTTCTAACATACAGACAAAGCAATCTGAACCGACGTGACACCCTATTACAGGGCAGAGCTGGAATCTGAACCTAAATTTAATTTACCTAAGGGCCTCCATCATCCTGTGTTTTCAGAGTGCACATAGTCTAGAATAGCCCTGGACACAGGGTTGAGTGTGGGCCGAATCTGTTCAGCCCATGGCTTGGTTAGTATTAGCTACTTAGGCTGCTCTGGAGTTACAGCCTGGATCTCAGTCCAGAATCCAGGGAATTGGTTGGTTCTGATGCTCTGTGAATTTCAGACTACTTATTGGTGAGCCAGGGAAACTTGACTTAGGTTTCCTGGGATAGCTCTAGAATCACATTGTATTTCTTAATTCTGAGGCAGACACACATTACTATAGCAGCTCCAAGTGGAAATATTCCAGAATGAAGGAGTTGCCAAGTAACCTGATAATTTTATTTTGATGCACATAGACAGTAAAAGTAGTTCTCAGAAATAAAGGGTGAGATCATAGATCGCAGTTAAACGTTGCGGACTGAATACATGTTTATCTCTATTTCTTTTCTACTTTACCTCACACTCCACAATAATGACAAAAGACAGAATTTTCTGAAAAGCAAGACTCTATATTAAGTGTCAGAGAGGAGACAAAAACATATGAGGTGTTAACATAATTTTGGGAACTAGAAAGCAGATGAATGTGTGGTAACTAATTCAGCAGAGCAGGAAGAGCTGAAATTAAAACTTTCAGTGGGGGAAAAGCCAAGGAGAAGTTAGCTAATGTATGTTAATAATCTTAAAGAGGTGCTAGGTGCAGCGGCTCACAACTATAATCCTGACGCTTTGGGGGGCTGAGGAGGGAGGATCACCAGCAGTTAGCCTGGACAACAGAGCTAGACCCTGTCTCTGCAAAAAATTACAAAACCAGCTGGGTGGGGTGGCATGCTACTCAGGTGGCTGAGGCAGGAAGATCACTTGAGCCCAGGTCAAGGCTGCAGTGAGCTATGGTTGTGCTACCGGGCTCTATCCAACACAGCAAGACTCTGTTTCAAAAAAGAAAATCTTAAAGAGCCTAGAAATTGGAGGCACTAGGTACCTTTGATGATGAGGGTGCACATGGGGCTAAAAGACAGGATGACTGGTTGATATTCTGTACTAGAAGTCATGGACTCTGAGACCTCCTCCCTCATCCCTCATTCTGTGCATAGTACATGGCCATGCTACTGTTCCCTCTCCACCCTGAAAGGGTTGGTGGTTTATTCTTAAAAAAAGTGGTAACAGAGAGTTCTGGCACAAGGACACAAAGCACAGTTGAAGCTGGGAGTGCTGTAACTGCAACGGGAATTAAATGGAGATCTACAACTCAGTAGCGGGATAATCTTCTCTCACTCCAAACCTGTCTGGCACTTGGCTTCAAGAACACTGGCAGCCTCTGGCAGCCAGTCTTACAACTTTTAGACAGAAGCCCAGTCGACTCCTATCTAGGGAAATTAACCAGCCTATGAGGAATGACTAACAGATCTTGGATTCCCCACAGCTGGGTTTCAGGCCAATCACCACCACGTCAGAGTCCTTGTAAAAACACAGGGCTCCAAGTTAGGTTGTTAATATCTTACTCTTCATAATGCATGTACAGGCAAGGATCAACAGATTCCCTTGCCTTAGCCTCCTGAGCAGCTGGGACTAAGGTGCACACCACCATGCCTGGCTAAGTTTCTGTGTTTTAGTAGAGCTGAGGATGGCCAGGATGGTCTTGATCTCCTGACTTCATGATCCACCTGCTTCATCCTCCTAAAGTGCTGGGATTATAGGCGTGAGCCACGGCGCCCAACCAGCAATAGAGCATTTAAAAAAATCTTTAATATGGTCTCAGGAAAGTAAAAAAAAAAAAAACAAACCAAATCAAACCAAACCAAACCAAAACAAAACAAAACAAAAGAATAGGATGGCATAAACATTTAGAAAATTAAAATAAAACATAAATTAGAAATATAGTAATAGGAATAATATTAAATTAAAGGGTGGGAAGGTTAGGTTAAAAACATCTTTCAAAAATAGAACAAAGGTAAAAAATATGAAAAATAAAAAAGAAAAAGATAAGAAAATAGAAATTCAGTCCAAAAGGTACAAGATCTAAACAATGCGAGTTCTAGAAACAGAGAAGAAAAAATAGAGTAGAGAACATCATAAAATTATCAATGAAATCATGAAAGAAACTTTCACAGAACTGAAGGACATGAACTTTCAGACTGAAAAGCCCAGAAAATTCCCTGAACAATGGGTGCAAAAAGGGCCACAGCAGGGAATATCACTGTGAAATTTTAGAAAGCTAAAAATAAAGGAGATCCCAAGCGTTTCCAAAAGTGGGAATTAGAATGGCAGGGTACTTTTTGGTGGCAACCTTGGAAGCAAGAAGAAAACACATGAAGTGCTTCAAAATTCCTTCTGAAAGTTATTTACAGCCTAGAATCCTCTATCTAGTCAGAAATGTGAGCAGAAAAAAGCTATTTTCATACATGCAAGGCCCCAAATTTTGCTTCTCATGTACCCTTTCTCAGGCAGTGATTAGAGAATACATTCCACTGAAATGGGGACTAGACCAAGCCAGAGAAGACTTGGAATCCATGAACTGGGTCCCCACAAGGGGAAGCAAGGGCTCCCGGTGCCGGCTCTGCAGCCAACCAGACAGGGGTCGAAGGATGCAGGACCCCAGGAGGAAAAGTACCAGGGAGAAAAAGAAATGGATTGATAACCTGAGGGTTGCAAATGTATCGAGAGAAGATTGACCCTTCTGATGGAGAGTCTCTGAATCACTTCAGGACAGGACCAAAACAACTGAGCAAGAAAACAAGGAAACAGAGCCAGTCACTGCAGAAAAAGCAAAAGTGGCAACAGAAATGTCATCAAAGCCCAACATGCAGCTTGGCTGTAAGCACTATCTAGCTACAGTACACACACACACACACACACACACACACACACACACACAGTGAAGCTTTCACCAAAAGTTGTGATCTATCTATCAATAATTAGGAAGATGGAGGAAGAGGAAGTGTATCTGAGAGGCAGAAAGAGAACTGTGGATTGGTTTCCCTTTTCCATGGTAGAGAGTCGATAGGTAGAATCTAAAATGTAATAATCAAGAGATAGCAAAGACACATTATTTGGAAGTACAGATTCATACTAGAAGCGGCAGCTAAAGATTTGTAAAGCTTTGGAGAGCAGAAATCAGGATGGCGATGATGCTTTCTATCATACCAGGCTTATGCCTTATAGAATTCTGTGATCTCAAGTTATGTAACTGTTACCTGGCTAAAGATACTGATTAAAAAAAATGAAAGAGTTGGCCAGGCAAGGTGGCTGTAATTCCAGTATTCTGGGAGGCCAAGGTGGGTGGATCATTAGGTCAGGAGTTCGAGATCAGCCTGACCAACATGGTGAAAACCTGTCTCTACTAAAAATACAAAAATCAGCCGGGTGTGGGGGTATGAGCCTGTAATCCCAGCTACTCAGGAGGCAGAGGCAGGAGAAACGCTTGAACCCGGGAGGTGGAGGTTGCAGCGAGCCAAGATCACGCCACTGTACTCCAGCCTGGGCGACAGAGCGAGACTCTGTCTCAAAAACAACAACAACAACAACAACAACAAAACAAAAGAGCCAACTAGTTACCCCTGAACACCTAATCAGGCTGAAGGTAACTTGAGTGTGTTTAATTCCCTCAGGCTTTGGAAGCCATCCTGAGAGGGTTTCCTGTCATGGGGGCCTGTTGGAAAACTCCCAGCACTGCTTCCTACAGATCTGTGCCCAAGCTTCTCTGGGTCACGATTTGTGGCTGCTGTGTAGATATGAACAAACTGCAATGAACTGTGTGCTTTGGGTAATTTTTGGTACAGCTCTGATAGCTGAAAGGTGGGTAAAACCTTCCAAGATTTGGTAGACAATGCTGATAATGTAGTTTCTGGGGTACACAGTGGCTGGGAGTTTTCTGGGGACCTTCCAAATGTTACCTGCATCTGAGCTCTGCGACCCTCCCTCTGGACTCCTGCTAAAACAGTCCAGCAACTGCTCTTCCTTCCCACAACCAGTAAAGAGGCTGGAGGAACCTGGGTGATGGAAGACAAAGGGAAATTTCTGCAGTTTTATATGCTATTTCCATGGCTGTGCTATAGAAATGAAAGAGTATCATTAGGGTTTAGAGTCTAATGAGGCAGCATTAGATAAGCCAAGGAAAAGTCACTCTATGTAAAATATAATTATCTGGAAAAGAAAAGTAAGTGTACTTAGATTTAGACCACATGAGAGTCAAAACCTAATTTTGATGAGAGACTAACATTCTGGCTATGCATAAGGCAGACTAGGAAGCTAGAAAGCTCGACTTATGAATGAAAGACAAATAGGTCTGTTCTGTAACTTGGTGTCCACTTAGTATCCATAACATGGATGGTTTGTAAATTCAGGAATAACAGAAGGTAAGATCCTGAAGTGTACTGTGCTTGCTAAAAGAAACTGTTTTCAGGAATGAATCATTTCTCTTATAACAGCTAAATACGGCCTGCTGAATAATGACAGCCCACATTCACTGAGAGCCTATTATGTGCTAGACACTTTAAACTGTTTACAAATACTAGCTTATTTAATCTTGAAAACAATTTTATGAGATATGGACTATGACGTTTGCATGAGAGGTAAAAGTCTCTATTTTATAAAAGAAAAGTAAGACACAAAGAAAGTAAGTAATTTGCTTAAGATTATAGGTAATAAGTGGAGGAAAGGAATTCAAATCTGAGCTCCAAAGGCTTCAGTTCTTAACAGATCTATCTCCATAAATTATAAGATTAATACAATGATCAGCATGCTGAGGCCTAGGTGGAAAAATATATTCTTCATTCATGGTGCATTTTTTAAAGGTACTAATTACTGTTATTTTGTATTTGGTATGTATGTCATATAGACTCCAGTTCAGGCTTCCAGAATTCAACTGGGACAAAGTTAAAAGTTTTAGTTCACAACTGAAGTTTCCTCTGAAGAGTTTCAGAAATTGGATCCCGGCTCCCTGCCTTGCCTACAGTTCATCTTAGACCTCAGGAGATAAACACCAGCTTGAGTAGTAACACAGCAACAATACGGATGGCGATGAGCATAATAAATGATACTTCCAAAGCTTGAACCCTTGTGTCACCAGGAAAAAAAATAAAACACTCATGGTGTTGAATGGTAGAAATACCACATCTGTGCATATATTCACCCCAGCTCCAATATAATTCTTTTAAGACTGCCAGGCTCTGAGACCTAGAAATGGTGAGTCAGTCGGGAGGGGAAGAGGGAAGGGGGGCAAAGATAAAAAGAGAGATGTTGACTGCATTGTTACTAATTCAGTTTAGCTCCAACAGCCTCAGCCTGGTGAGTCAACAGCAGTGACAAGACACAGAAAAGAAGGAAGCACAGCGCTCCGAGGGGCTGAGCGGAGTGGACGCAGACGGCCACATCAGTAACTTCACGCCGAAATGAGCCCCGCAGCATCGAGGCTGTGGTGTGAGTTCAAAAACAAACAAGTCAAAGTGCTGAGGGATAAAATGGGCTGAAATCGATGAGCTGCAGTGCGGCCGACCCTCTGGTAAAAAGCTGCCTTTTGTAAGAATCCCCTGATCGTGGGGGATGGGGCCTGCAGACCGTGAGCTTAGAGGCCAACTTACACCATTCAAACAGAGTATTGTTTTCTCCGGGGTATAAGGCTTACTGTGATTCCAGACATGTCTCCATGGCAGCGGTGGGGGAGGGAGAGAGGAAAGGAGGAACAGATGGGGGTCACCAAGGTCCTAATTCTCATGCAAGGGCCCCCATGGCTCAGCCCTTTCTCCTTGAGAAGTCCACTGTTGTGCTGCATCTTCTTTCAAGACACCACTGGTGTCAATCCAATTCAATTTAATAGATCTCGAGTGCCTACTAAGTGTAGGTCTTTCACTTCTAATTAACATTAGCATCTGTTAAAATATCTAACCTCTGCTTGGTTCTGGAAAACTAAACGGGAGGAAAAGACCTAGTTTCCACAACTCTCAAAGTTTATCTTGTCCTGTTCCCAAACTGTATGGCTACACAGGTTAAAGATACATGGCCACACGGAGGGAATACAATGAATGGCTGTATGTGAATGTGCTAGCCACTCCCAAATGCTAACTGTATATTGCAATTAGAAAGAATGGGAGTCCTTTTGCATTCTTAGAGTCCACTGTCATGGTCTTTCTCCTTCTAGTTTCTTGCCTGTGTGCAACACTGCTAGGCGATCACCTTCAACGGTGATCCAACACCATTCACTTGGAAATCAAGATCTGCCATAGCTGGTTCATATCCTACCTACTAATCTTCTTCTATTGTTCAAATGCTTCCATGTCCTTAGAAGGGTGTAATAGGTAGGATGGCTGGCTGGCTGGACGGATGGATGATAAAAGAGGCAAATAAACATTAAAAAACACTTCCATCTCCATTCTGTGGCTCAGTGGTCACTGTATCTCCCCTTCGAGAATAATTTTTTTCCTCGGTTTTCATTCATGCAAATTCTACCAGGGTCTAGGTTACACCTCAAAATCCATAGGATCCAAACAAAAGCCATGACCTCCACCCTCTGTATGTCAGTGACTGGGACCATTGTGGTCAATCTGATTTCATAAGCCAGAAACCTAGGTTCCATCCCCATTTCCAAATATTGCCAAAGCCCTTTCACTGTCACCTCCTCCATATATATCACCTGCCTCATCTGTTTTCATGTCCTATCCCTCTGTTCAATCAATTCCTCAATCAATCAAATCAGAAGACTAAAGTCATCTCCAAATGACTGGCTGCAACCTCTGCCTCCCGGGTTCAAGTGATTCTCCTGCCTCAGCCTCCCAAGCATCTGAGACTACAGGTTCCCCACCACCACACCCAGCTAATATTTGTATTTTTAGTAGAAGCAGGTTTTGCCATGTTGGCCAGGACGGTCTTGATGTCTTGAACTTGTGATCCGTCTGCCTCGACCTCCCAAAGTGCTGGGATTACAGGTGTGAGCCACTGTGCCCGACCCCAAATGAATCTCTTCACATCCACTCCCCTCCATCAGTTTTCTATGTCGGGGTCAGGGGGATGCTTTTAAAATGATCCTATCACACTGCCGCTTGAAACTCTTCAGTGGCTTTCCACAGCTCTCAGGACAGTGGGCAGAATCTTACCACCAGCCCTGAAGCCATCTGACCAGTATGTCTTCCAGCTTTGCCCCACCCTGCTTTCCTCTGGCAGCTCCACCTGCTCACTGTGTTCCTCCCAGCCTTGGGGACTCACTGCTGCTTCTTGTAGTTATGACTTCTTGTAGCTGGAATGCTGTCTCAGCTCCATCCCCAGCTCATCTCATCTGCTGATACAGTGGTTCTCAAACTTGAGAGTCTATCACAATTGCTGGTGGGTTTGTTAAATGCCACAATACCGGTGCCGCTCCTGAGAATTCCCGATACTGTAGGTCTGAGGTGGGACCTGATCATTTTGCAATTTTTTTTTTTTTACAAAATTCACATTTTATTTAGATTGAAATAAACTATACAAAATTGATTTTCTTCACCAAAAATAACAGCAATATTTTCCATATTTTTCTAGATAAACCACAACACTCATTTTTGTAGGTTTCCAGGTTTTGCTTATAAATCAAGATGAGGCAGTAGATAAGTCATGGAAAAAGACAGAAAAACAAACAAACAAACAAAAAACAACAGACAAATCATGGCCTTTGATTCTGTCTTAACCATGAAACAGAAGTGTTCAACATATACCTGCTAAAAAGCGTAGGAAGATGTAGGCTCCACAAAGGAATGTAAACAGCCAACAATGAGATGTGGAACAATGGCAGCCTCCTCCATTCAAACTTTTACTGTCATTTGTTCCTTAAGTTCACTTCAGAAAGACAGAATCTACACTGAAATCCTTTTTTGGCGAGCTCACAAGCTTTTCTCCGGTAATTTCTTAAAACTGTCCAGTACAGATTTTTA
Organism: Saimiri boliviensis; assembly: GCF_048565385.1. Taxonomy (NCBI): domain Eukaryota; kingdom Metazoa; phylum Chordata; class Mammalia; order Primates; family Cebidae; genus Saimiri; species Saimiri boliviensis. Next base: position 149,388,534 of record NC_133451.1, on the reverse strand, counting down.
ACATACTTAAAACTCCTATTAGTCAAAGGTCAACTGTGGGCTTCACTATAACATTTTATAAAATGTATTTCTTCCTCCCACACCTCTTCAAAATATATTTCTTCAAATAATTCATAACACCCAACAAGTTGAGATCCACAGTGATAATAAATGCTATGTCTAAAATGACTTAACTAAAAGAATTCCAGAGTGCAATTCTAACAAGTCCCCAGGTAAAGCAGATGCTTCTAGTCCTAGAACCATGCTTGGAGAATCAGTGCCCTGGCTACCATCTATTGGTTTTCCAGATCTCTGAGAAGCCTTCCTTGACCGGCGCCTCCCTCACTAGGCTAGCTAAGACATGTTCGTGGCTGACTATACATTTCTTTCACTGCACCTGTCCTCATCACGCGCTGCAATTATGTATCTGTGTGATTATTTCATTAACTGTCAGTTTTTGTGGTTAAACTCCTGTGCATGTGGTTAGGCAGCATCTCTGCTTTCTGTCCCCAGTGTTTACTAAGTACTTTGCCACATAGTGTATGCTCATAAATATTGGCTAAAGCAGGACTAATCTCTTCCATGAGGTTTTCTCTAACTAATTGAGGTCATATCACCATTCCTTCTCATGCATGACTATTTTACTTAGGAGAAGTCCATCCTCCTAAGAGTTGATACATTTTAGAGGTTCCCCAGGAATGGGAAAATCATTAAACACTACAGAATAGCAAGGAGAGTTGAAGAAAATTTGTCAGAACAAAAGAAGTTGTTACAAAAGACGCTAGTGCCTGCTATGAGGCCCACTTCCTTGTGTTGCGATGATCAAATAGGAATCTTACACTGGAAGAGCTTAGTGTAATACCTAGAATGAAGCACATACCACAAAACATTCGCTGTTATTATGGATTGGCACTGCAGTAGCCTCCGCAACCTGGGTCTTGTGGTATCAGTTCAATTTCAAATATTCTGTCCCAAGGTCATATTTTTTTTTTTTTTTTTTGAGACGGAGTCTCGCTCTGTTGCCCAGGCTGGAGTGCAGTGGTGTGATCTTGGCTCACCAAAACCTCCACCTCCCTGGTTCAGGCAATTCCCCTGCCTCAGCCTCCTGAGTAGCTGGGATTACAGGCATGCGTCACCACACCTGGGTAATTGTTTTGTATTTTTAATAGACAGGGTTTCACTATGTTGGCCAGGCTAGTCTCAAACTCCTGACCTCAGGCAATCTGCCCATCTCAGCCTCTCAAAGAGCTGGGATTACAGCCATGGTCATATTTCTTCATATATTTTGTCTGGAAAATCTGGGTGTACATATGGCCTGTATCAAACATTTTAATATTCATATGGTATATTGTATTTGACTAAATGCAGCAAACACTTATTAAGCACCTATTGTATGAACTGATTTGGCTTAGCATCAGAGATGCATGCAGATGAATAACGACCTGATAGGGGAGAGAAACAAATAGCTGACAAAAATGTAAGACCGAATAAAATAGGCATGAAATGAAGGCAGGCATAAAACCTACAGGTATGGAAGGGATGGATAATTTTTGGCTGAAGTGGTATTTGATTGGGCCTGGAGCGGGGAGAGTGATCTTGACAAGCAAAGAAAAGAAGCAGAACATTCAGGCCAGTCCAGGAGGAGGGAACTTAATGGGCTGAGGCTCTGGCTCCCTGAAGCGTGTGGCTCACTCAAGAGAAAGAGAAAGAACAGTGTTCCTGCAGTGATGACAGACATAGTGGGACAGAGAGGAAGCTGAAAGGTATTTGGAGTCAGATTATATATAATCTTGAATGTAATGCTAAGAGGCTAGTATTTTGTTCCATAGGTAGCATGGCTCCAATTGTATCCCCTGCATGAAGCTGCTTCAATATCTTATTTTTTTCTCAGGTTTGGCTTAGGGAAGACAGGTGTGATGTCTACAATCATTTGATTGGCTAGATTTGCAAGGCTGGCCTTCGGCTCCCTTTTTACTTCTTCTGGGGTATGCTTTTCCAATTGGACTACACTGCCACCAGGTAAGTGGTCACAGGTAGCTATGACTATTTTCTAAACACCCAAGTGTTTTCAGAGATATGAGTAGGAAAGCAAGATTAGTAAAAATAGCTAAGTATAAATTGGTAGCTTCTCTACAAATGTTTGACTTATATTTCTCTCCAATCTAATCTTACTCAGACCTGAAGACTTTCTTTTCTTTTCTTTTTTGAGATAGAGTCTTGCTCTGTTGCCAGCCAGGCTGGAGTGCAGTGGAGCAATCTCTGCTCACTGCAACCTCCACCTCCCGGGTTCAAGCAGTTCTCCTGCCTCAGCCTCCCAAATAGCTGGGGCTACAGGCACGCGCCACCATGCTCAGCTAATTTTTTTTGTATTTTTAGTACAGACAGGGTCTCACCATGTTGGCCAGGATGATCTCGATCTCCTGACCTTGTGATCCACCTGCCTCGGCCTCCCAAAGTGCTGGGATTACAGGTGTGAGTCACCATACCCAGCCCATGAAGACTTTCTCTAACTGACTCTAATTGTTGATACTTTATACTTTATGTCAAAAGTCCTTCCAGGACATGCATGGTTCTCATTTACAGCTGTTTTCCCATGTGTTGAAGAACACACTAATGTTTTCCGCTCTGATTCCCATAAGATAGTATTTTGATGACTCAAGCTTTCTCATTCAGGCAATGATGATATACCCAGAACTCCAATACCCTACCTCTCTCTCCATCTCTCACCCACAGTATGAAAAAGAAATTGCTTCCTTTATCCATATGTCTGCCACTAGACAGGATGGTGGATATATGCTATCCTTCATGTTAGCTGCGCAAATCTCTAATGTGCCATTTTTCTGATCAGGTAAAGGTTTGTCAGTTGACCAACCTGTGTCAATATCATGGCAGTGAAGCAACTGAGACCTGAATGTCATAGATACCTCTGCTTTTCCTTGAAGGAGACTGCTTTTAAAGAAACACGAAATTACAAAAATATCATCTTTTATCAGAAAATAACTTCTGGTTGAATATGTTTTAAGGTGAAGAAGAAAATTAAAGAGAAACATGAAGTATTTAATAGTTTCAAGCCTGATATTGAACTTTCCTATCACTCATTTCACTGGGAACTTAGGCTGATAAGAGAACATATTTCTTCAATTGCCAACACTTTCTCTAGGTGATTTCCAAAAATCTTTAAGAGACATTAGTTATGGAAAGTAGTTTATGGAAACAAAGACTGATTCTTCATTTAGATTCAGACTTAGTTATGGGAACAAATACATATTCTTCATTTCACTAACCCAAAAATCCAACCTCAAGTTGTTTACATTCTCACTTTTTAAAAATATTAAGATCATATGTATTTTTAAATTTTATTTTGAGATGGAGTCTTGCTCTGTTGCCAGGCTGGAGTGCAGTGGCATATTCTCGGCTCACTGCAACCTCTGCCTCCCGGGCTCAAGTGATTCTCCTGCCTCAGCCTCCCGAGTAGCTGGAACTATAGGCGTGCGCCAACACACCTAGCTAAGTTTTGTATTTTTAGTAGAGACAAGACTTTACAATGTTAGCCAGGATGGTCTCATCTCCTGACTCTGTGATCTGCCCACCTCGGCCTCCCAAAGTGCTGGGATTACAGGCATGAGCCGCCGTATCCAGCCCATATGTAGTTTTATATTCTAACTTTTTTCACTTACTACAGCATGGACATTTCCCTATGTTATCAAACACTCTTCTAAAATACTTTAGTAGCCATGAAATATTCTTTCAGTTGAATATACCATAATTTACTTAACCAATTCTCTACTTCTGGTCATATAGGTCTTTTTTTCCAATTTTTCATCACTATAAATAATGCTATAGTGAACATCCTTATACATCTATCTGTGATACATTTCTAATTATATTCTTAGGAAAACATTTCTTTAAGTAGAATCAGTAGGTCTAGGAGTAGGCCACCTTGAGGAGCTCTCCACATATGGCTAAACTGTTCCATACTCATATTTCATGTGTTCCATACTCATTTCTCAAATATCTAGTGGTACAGCTTAAAACTTCCTAGGAGAAAACCCATTGTCAAATTGATTAGAAGCAGCAACTTCTGTTATCTAAGTAAATCTATTGTTATCACAATAGGATGGATTATTTTTTCTGCCTGTATGGAGCAGATCACTCAGTTTCCATTCAAATTAATTGGATGAACTGTCTGTTACAAAGGCTATGAAACATATGTATTAGGCCTGGGGTCCCCAATCCCCAGGCCATGGACTGGTACCAGTCTGGGGCCCATTAGAAACCAAGTGGCACAATAGGAGGTGAGTGGCAGTGAGCAAGCATTACTATTGAAGCTCTGCCTCCTGCCAGATCAGCAGTGGCATTAGGTTTTCATAGCAGCACAAACCCCACTGTGAACTGTACATGTGAGGAATCTAGGTTGCATGCTCCTGATGAGAATCTAATGCCTAATGATCTGAGGTGGAAGAGTTTCATCCTGAAACCATCCTTCAAGCCAACCCTTGGGCTGTGGAAAAACTGTCTTTCAGGAAACTGTTCCTGGTGCCAAAAAGGTTGGGGATCACTGTATTAGGGCAGCATGCTAATCTAAGTAAGCAAGACCCTGGTGCGACACACACCTTTCTCCCACACACCCCCTGAAGAATAGAAGAGGCAGAGAGCAGGATAACATCAGGGAAGTTGGCCTGGGCATTGGCACTGGCCACTTCTGAGTTCAAAATCTGACTGCAGCATGGTAGCTGGGTAACTGATAACAAAAAAATGTGCCAGGCTCATTTTTCTCATTTATATAATGTGGACAGTAGTGCCCATATTCAAAAGATGTATGAGGGTTAAATCAAATAAAATGCTTATCCCAGTACTGCATGAATTGTAGGCATCCAGGAAGTACTCACTTTTTAAAATAATTAGTTCCATGCTCACAACTGCCTATGGAGTTCAATATTTGTAGAGCTGATAAAACCAGAAACAAACCATCTATTTGGGACCAGTTCTTAAATTTCACACAGCTTTCTTAGCCCTTTCTGTTGGTAAAGCACCTGGAAGTCAGGATCATCATCATCATCATCACCATCACCATTTTGAGCATCAAGATCATCATCATTATCATCACCATCATCATCACAATCACTATCACCATCATCATCATCACCATCACCATCATCATCATCAGGATCATCATTATCATCACCATCACCATCACCATCATTATCACCATCACCATCACCACCATCACCATCACCATCACCATCACCATCACCATCACCATCACCATCACCATCATCATTAGGATCATCATTGTCATGATCACTACCATCACCACCGCTATCATCACCATCAACATCATCAATACTGCTATCATTGTGGCAAATATGGGAGTAGAGGCCACAGAGGCAATGGCTCAGTGACTGAGCTGCTGCTGGAGCTGTACCTCCTGTTCTGTGATTAGTACTGAGTTTCTGGGATGAGTTCTGGGCATCAGGCCTCCTGAAATCCTCACTCTGCCCCTAGAGGAAGAATCAGGCCTCATGCTTTTGAGTCTCAGGAGTCCACTTATTGGCTCTAGACATATGAGCAGGGCTTTTCTGCCAGGGTAAGTGTTCATACTGAAGCACAGCATCTGCTCCATCAGAATTGGAGCTTTCTTTGGATCCACTTCTTCCTTTGAGTGACCACGAACAAAAAGAAAGCAGCTGCAGAAGTACACACAAACATCAAGATGTCAGCAGGACGGCTGCCTGCACTGGGCAGCACAAGCTTACTCCAGGAACCAGCTCCACATCGTAAACCCTCATCAGGGCAGGAATCCCAATTTCAGTTCCAGTTAATGAATGGGAGAGAAGAATCAGAACTCTGTTTTGCTGTTTTGTTTTTTCACCAAATTGATGACATCGTCTTTACTGTGCTGCGTGAAGCACAGCCCAGATTCCGAAGAGCAGAAGAAATAGTTTGCCTAATATCTCTCCCTAAAGTGCTCCGAAACCAGGCAGGGGCCTGGGGGCATTTACCTTGTCCTTCCTATTCAGCTGAAATTGTAGAACACATGACAGGAGGGAAAAAGCCGTAGCTTTAAGATAAATAAAATAGACCAAATATATCGGATATTGCGCGGCTTTGTCTTTGGGATATCACTGTTACAGAACTCATACTGTTGGCTTCTTCCTTCTTAGAAAATCAGTAAATGATTCCTCATGATGCAAGTCAGCGAAATTTTAATACTTGTATCTTAAGATTCTATGACTATGACCACTGTCAGGAATAGATAAGTTTCACACTGAAGGTTACATGATGGATCACTGACAAAGGCAGAAAGAAACCCAGAACTCCAGCTGGGAACCCCGAACTGAATTGGGACTGCAGAGGCCAGCCCTGCACCTCAAAGGCAGGACCTACAACCATCCTTGCCCACCACCAACCCTGCACGCTTTCATAAAGACACACATACAGAGTACTACTGGCTGTGGGAGTCAGGGCTGAAGGAACAAAAATCACAAACTGTGGCTGCTGCCTGTGTCACTTCTCTTGTGGGTGTGCAGCTTCTGTGTGTCTGCACGTGTGTGCTGGCCTTCCTGGTCTTTGGTGTTTGCATGTGGGCTCTGCTCTGGGCAGGAGGCAGCAGAACAAGGGTGGAATGTAAGACATCAGCAGCTTCTAAGCTTAGTGCCCTGGATCATCGCTTCATCTTCCCTCACCCTGCTCTGCTTCTTCTTTGTTCCATAGCGCTTGCAACTGTCTAACATACTATGTAATTCACACTCATTCATGGTGCTTAATGTCTGCTAGAATGTAAGCTTTACAAGGGCAGAGTTTCCCTTCTTTTTTTCATCCGCTCACAGATTTAAGTGCCTAGAGCTGTGGCTGGCACACAACAGGCACTCTATAAATATTTGTTTAAGAAATGAATGTTTATTAGCTATTCTAATTTAGATTCTAGTTAAGCCACTGATAGGTCTGCAGGCCAAGATCTGTTCATCTGTTGGAAATATTTACCCTTACCCCCACCCTTCAGGCTCAAAGCTGCTCCTGGTGTCCACAAAGCAGCTGGCTGTCCACAAAGCAATCACTGTCACTTGGTAAAATTGAGGAGGAAGTAAAATATTTACTGAAGCAGAAATGCTGGGGGTTCAACAGCCTGAGTTGTTTTCTTTTAACATCTGATGACCACTGACACCCCACCCCTACCTTGGAATTTATTTCAGAAGGAAATAAGCCGGGGTGTGATTCTGATCTATGAGTCGAGAATATTCAAGGTTTTTCTTAAACCTGCAAATCGCTTATATTGCCACTAACTGCAATCAGAAAAGATCCTACCTTAAACGCCTTTCTATCCTCAGAATGCCTCACACATTTGTTTTCAGTAAATGTTTGAGAATGATCTTGAAAGTGTGCAAGAGAACAGAGAATAAAAATAGAATCAAACCCAAGCTGGGGATCTCTCAGCTTCTCCCAGTTGCTTGCTGAGAGGTAATAATTAGGATAACCGTATAATTTTTCACCCAAACCAGGACAACTGGCATAAACTGGGACTGTCTTGGGACGATTATACAGATGGCTCTCTTAGGTGCAATCAGCTTCCATCATATTAGTAGATGGGAAAGGACTAGCAGAGATTAGTGCCTCTGACATATTAAAAGCTCTGTGGTTTGCATCCTACTCGGTTTGCATTCAAGGGTCACAGATGTTGATCAAAATATTCATATTGCCAATTTGCACCAATTTCACTAGTGTGTAAGTATCAGGCAAGATGTTCAATAAATGACCTAGCAAATTAATGTATTTCCCCCCATTAAGTTTCTGACTTTTTAGCATGACAGTATCAGACACCCTGTTAAAGAAAAGGCCCGTTCCAGCTGTGTAACTGACGTGTTCAGATTCCTCCTTAGAGACACATCTGCCTGCTTACCGCCCCCGTCCCAGCCCACACGCCCCTCCATCCCAGCCAAGCCTCTGTGTTTCAGTTCCTGCAGTACAGTCAGAGTAAGTGAAAAAGGACCCTGATTTTCCGGGGACCGTGCAGTCTGAAAAGATACATTTTCAACATCATTAGCAGTTCATCTTCGAAAACCTCAGGGCAGCCCCTAGGCCGCCCCTCCTGCTGCACCCCGCCCCCTCCACCACCACCCCTCTCTTTTGGTGTCGGCTTATCAAATTAATGAAGCCTATCTGACGGGAGAAAGTTGGGTTAGAAGACAGTGTCTTAAGCACAATTCAACGCAAGCCCCTCCCTCTTAAAAAAAAAAGAATGGGAAAAAAATTAGAATTTCTCTCTCTTAGAATAGGAAGAGGAAAGGGAAATGGTGTTGGAGGTGGGGTGAGGGGAGGCTCTGATTGTCTCCTAGTTCCCTGAAGGAGGAGATGTCTATTTACTTTCTCTGGCTGAACATTTGCATGTTAAAAAGGTGCAGCTCCTTTGTGGGCAGGATTTATCAGGGCCACATTTTCTACTTGATAGAGCAGAGTGCTGGGTACAGACTCCAGGTAAAGGATAAAGCAACTTCCTACGACCTTCCCTCTCGCCTTTTTATAAGAGAGTCCCTTCTATCACACAGAGAATCTGGGAGGCCAGATTCTGTGGCCACATGTGTTTGCGCAGCATGTTGGTGGGTGGCAGAGGGCAGAGCCCACCCTCGGCCGCAGGCAGCCATGGGCTGGGTGACAGCCTCCTCCTACGAGGCACGGAGCACAAGCCGGTGCCATTACAGCCTCCCCATGCCCCTATATCCGGAGAGGCAATTTGCAGTGCGAGGTACGAAACACATCAACATCTCTCATCACGTCACTGACCTAAATATAGACAATGACTTCAAGGAAGAGGAGAAGGAAAAAAAAGGTGCCCGTTCTTTTATACCTGCAAATGCTGCTGAGCTCTTCAAACAAGCACTAGCAAGGAGGAACAATAGATAACCAGTCAGATGTGAAGGGAGAAGAGAGGAGGGATGAGTGTACTAGGATGATTGCTGTGATAAGGCCATTATAGTTTCTCAGTGGAACATCAATCCTCATTTGTAACCCAGGGGTCGGGATATCACTTTGGGAGCAGTTTTGTGTCACTTGTCGGCTTCTCCATGGGAGCCCTGTGGGAGGAAGGGGGTATCTGCTGTAGATCTTCTGGCTAAGCCAGGCTGGTGTCTTCACTGGGTTGGATGGGTCTCTGATTCAGAGAAGCTTTTTCCTTCCCACGTGGGAAGACTGTGCTGTTGGTGTCTTTGTTACTGAGCAGCCTCCCCTGGCATCCACTTGAGCCATCCTGACCCCAGCCTCTATCTCACCATCCCTGGTCAATGCCCTTTCCACCCTGGAAAGTGACTGTGAGCTGGCTCGCCTGTGTATGCCAGGAGGAATAGCAGTAAAGGGTAGTTTCCCCTCACAGTATGAATTCAGAGTTGGGTCTGAGCCATTTAAAGCTATGTTCATAAGAGTGCTTACCTTCTTATAACTTGGGGATTATTCAGCTGCTGGGTGAACAGAAGGGCCATATTAGAAGCTCTTATGAGCACGAATCCCATAACTAGGGACCTTGGGAAAGATACCTGAACAAAACATTAAGTATGGATAGATCGGTGTCGTCAACAATTAGGACACAATTGTGGACAATCAATTGCTGAGGAAATGTCACATGGCTCTCACATATTTCGAATGCTCTTCCTGTTCCCTCAGACAACTATCTGCATAAGAACAGCCTGTGCAGAGGCTCCCTGAGTGTAACATAATTGCCTGCTCTTAGGGAACCAGCAAGCCACTTCAGATTTAAGCTGTCCAGAACTCCATCATTCAGGCTGAAACACAAACCCATGCTCTTTTGTGTTGGCAAAGCATCCACAAACCCAGCCATCAGTTTGTTGCTTCAGAGAACGCAGGCTCGACCCTTGCAGACACATACTGCACCATCACACAAAGATCCCTCTCCCTTTGGAAAAAGAATGGAAAATAATCAAAAGAATGCCACTCTCATACAAGATAGGGAAGCGAAAGTCACCACTGCAAATGAAATCAAATAAAAACAATGGAAGAATCCCAACAAGAGTTGAGGACAAAAAGAAAGTAAGCTGGAAGTTGTAGGTAAAAGTGAATAATAACAATTCAGAAAGGAATCTGGCTAAAGCAGAGCTGTAATACGGAGTCTGATGTGCATGATGGGAATGTCTTGGTAGCTTCCCTGGCACAGTGACCTCTGGCACTTACTATTCTTCTAGAAAGTGAGGCTGAATCAGAACATGGAAAATAGGGAGGTATATGTATTCAGAAATAAAGACACCCAAAGAGTGACAGAAAAAAACAGCACTAGATTTCAAATATCAGTTTAAGATGACCACAACCAGAACAGGAATCTAGCTGCTCTGTGATGTATAATAGGGACAGTTCTCAGCAATGCCATTCACCCACAAAGACTGACTGCTGAGGGTTTCTGAAAAGGCGCTGTGGATTGGGTTCAGGTGCAGATGCCAAAGATCCTGACACAGTAACAGGAATGTCTTTTTACAACTGGTGCTTCTACTGGATTTCAGCCTCTCTACGCAGATTCCTGGAAACACACTCTCTGGGATCGGTGAATGCAATTAAAAATCACGAAGGACTAGAGGGAGAAAAAAAACCAGAAAATAATTTGGTCAAGAAGAAATATGCCCAGAGTCATTTTTTTTTCCAATCCAATATCTTTGTTAATTAAGCATTTTTCCAACCTATGATGAGAATACTAATAGTAATCTAATACTATACTACTCATTACTAATAAAACATATTTATGAAGTGGAAATATAATGTGCCTATTTCCAAAATGTGGTTATAAATGACTTACTCTAAGTCATAATTTAAAATGGTTTGAGAAATGAGTCTTTAATAAAGAATTGATGAGGATGATGACTGCTGATAATAATTCTATTTGGTAAGATTATGTGGTTTGCTATGGCAATTTGAGCTGAGGTGATTGCCTCAAGAATTACTGCAAGTAACTACTATAAGAAAATTTAATTGGTGATAAATACAGTGATGGTGTGTCAACTTGTGAAAAAGTGAGCCTGTAACTGAAGAATCCAGCATCCTTTCATCTACTGATTATATTCATAGTCATTACGGTGCTGTCAAGATGTTAATTGTCTGACACATTTGCACATAGTAGGGATTTAAAAGGTGAGTGCCTAAGCACCCATAATTAGTCTTCTATGCAGGTTCCCACATACAATTATAGTTAATCATAAACCCATTAACATTTGGAAAGAAACAATTGTAACACGGCTTAGCCACTTGCAATAGTCAGTGAAGTGGATGTTGGGCAGGTCAGAAAGCTTGATGTTAGGACACCAGGATGTAGCCCGAGCTTTTCAAAAAGAATAAAACAAAGGCAAATAACAAAAAATACAACCCAAACGAACCACCGAAGTTCATTTTTCTTTTTCATGTGTTACTACACTAATAGGCCAGGGTGTGCTTGAGCAAAACATTGGAAAGAACCTCCCGTGATCCCTTTGAACAACAGAGCTAAGTGTCCTAGTGGACCTGAACAGATATCACATACACACTGCATCCTACTGAAATACTAAGCATTGTCGGGATCGTGGAACTCCAAGAAATAAACAAAGCCCTGAGTACCGTGGAGTTGAAAGTCTAGAGAGGCCAAGCCAACGAGCGAAGAGTTAAATACAACATAATAAATGATAAATGTTGCAATGACAGTGTGGAGTAGGCACTTCATGGAGACGAAGGTTGAAAGTGTGCAAGGGAAGGCTTTGCAGAAGAGGCACTATTTCTTTTTTTTTCTTTTCTTTTTTTTTTTTTTTTTAAGATGGAGTTTTGCCCTTGTTACTCAGGCTGGAGTGCAATGGTGCGATCTCAGCTCACCGCAACCTCCGCCTCCTGGGTTCAGTCAATTCTCCTGCCTCAGCCTCCTGAGTAGCTGGGATTACAGGCACACGCCACCACGCCCAGCTAATTTTTTGTATTTTTAGTAGAGATGGGGTTTCACCATGTTGACCAGGATGGTCTCGATCTCTCGACCTCATGATCCACCTGCCTCGGCCTCCCAAAGTGCTGGGATTACAGGCTTGAGCCACCGCGCCTGGCCTTTTTTTTTAAACAACAGCATTGTTTTATTATAATGAATTATGGTCTTGACTCACAAAACAAAACAAAAATATACATGGAACATTGACTTCAGGGTTGACTAGGAAGTGGAAACCCTGTGGCCTCTTCCATTGTCGTGGTCCTTACATAGGGGTAAGAATTCGTGATTCCAAGCTTGAGCCCAGGAGGTGGAGGTTGGGGTGAGGCAAGATTGTGGCACTGAACTCCAGCCTGGGCAACAGATTGAGACCCTGTCCAAAGAGGAAGGAAGGAAGGAATTAGGCAGGGAGGGAGGAAGCAAAGAAGGAAAGAAGCAAGGAAGAAAGGAAGGAAGCAAAGAAGGAAGGGGAAAAGGAAAGAAAGGAAGAAAGAGGAAGGAAGGAAGGGAGGGAGGGAGGCAGGGAAGGAAGAAAGGGAGGGAGGAAGGAAGGAAGGATGAAAGGAAGGGAGGAAAGAAGGAAGGAAGGAAGAAAGGATTAAAAAAGAAAAGAACAGAAAAGAAAGATGATTCCTGAGTTAAGCCTTAAAAGACTAAGGACTAGTAGAAGTTTATGAGTCAGATCACGTGTGGCCAAAGCATTCCAAGAAGAGAAACAACCTGTGTGAAGCCATGAAGAATGTGTGTTTGAGGAACTGGCAAGGTGAACAGCAGAGGTTGTATGAGGAAGGGGAAGGAGATGAAGCCAGGAGGCAGATGATGAAACTGAACATACCAAGGAGTCTGGATTCCACTGTGCAGTGAGGGGCAACTCCACAGTAATTCTGCTCCCATTTGCATTATCAACTTGTATACTGGCAGAGTAAGCAGGAAGAATGACAATGACAAGAAAAATACAAATCTTACCAGGTCAGGAAAGTGTTAATACCTAAATAGATTCACAAACACTAACTGCTCTTGTGCCGTGCTAGGAAAATCTTGTCTGCATGTGATTTATGTTAAAAGACTAGAGGTAATTGGCTGGGCTCAGTGGCTCATGCCTGTAATCGCAGCACTTTGGGAGGACAAGGTGGGCAGACCACGAGATCAGGAGTTCAAGACCAGCCTGGCCAACATGGTGAAACTCCGTCTCTACTAAAAATACCAAAAATTAGCCATACATGGTGGCAGAGGCCTGTAATCCCAGCTACTCGGGAGGCTGAGGCAGGAGAATTGCTTGAACCTGAGAGGCGGAGGTTGCAGTGAGCCAAGACTGTGCCATTGCACTCCAGCCTGGGTGACAAAGGAAGACTCTATCTCTGGAAAAAAAAAAAAAAAAAAAAAAAGAAAGAAAGAAAGAAAGAAAAAAGATGTGAAATTTATAATGGATTCAAGCACCTTTAGGCTTCAAACAAGTTTTGTTAATTATTATTGAAGTCTGCATTGGTCAAATGACATTTGGAATTTCATATACAGATCTGGGAATATAAGTTTTAAAAAAGACATCAGTTATTATCAGCATGTCAGAAAGAGGATAGCCTTTGCGACACAGGGTCAGACAGTCACGTGAATGCAAGGAATAGTGGAAGGAACTGGCCATGTCTGAGTTGGGAAAGAGAAGACAGAGAAATATGAAAGCTTTTGCTAGCTCTCTAGAGGTTGCCTATGAAAGAGGGGTAGATTTACTCCATGTCAGAACATAGGAATAAAGCGGAGGTTTTATAGAGATAGATTTCAGCTGAATGCAAGGAAGGACTTTCAAATCATTCCGTATTCAAAAAATGAAAATGGATGACAGGCAAGGACTCCACAGCCATCTCGTCAAAGAGTTTTGGAGGAGATTCCTGCTCTTGGCAAGTGGTCAAGCTGGAGGACCTTCTCCCCGAAGATTCTCTAAAATGTCAGTACATCCTGGCTATATCAGATACCTGTAATTTCAAAACAATCAATGATCCTATATAATTTATATCTCTGGAAACCTAGTTCATATTCAAGTAATGAACAAATACTTTTGCACACTGTGCTAATTTTTAAGGAGGATTAATAAAAATAAGACATGATCCTTTTATTTCTCCTTTCCTCAAGGAGGCATGCCACATGATCCCATGGACAATCACTGACCTCTTATGAAATTGGGGACTGATCCTGACTTGGCATTAATTAATAAGCAGAAATCATTCAGAAATAGCTATACTAGCAATGGAGGTTATAATGTACTTTGAGGATAAAAAGGATTCCTTTGAGTCATGACAAAAGCAAAATCGACAGAGTGCTTAGGGCGTATTGGGTACTCCACATTCTGGCTGTAAGGAGATCAATAAAAAATGAGGCATTTTCTCTTCCAAATTTGTACCAATGACACAATCATGGCCACCAAAACCCCTCAGAGAATAGAAGAGGTTTCAACTTTCCCATAATCAAGGGACAATCAGTGAGGTCATGGTGAGGAGGTTTCCAATTACTTGTTGCTAAACCAGTATAAGTATCAATTTCATCCACCAGAGATCTATTTCCACCTATTATTTATCCTAAAATACTCAGGGTAAAACTTAACATTAGACTGCTGTTTTTACACTTTTAATGAATTTTTAAAACCCAAATGAAGATCCTTCGATCTTTTTTGGCAAAAATAACACCTAAAATCTTAAAATTAAAAAAATGTAAATTAAGAAAACATTTGGAGATTCACCGACACTAACTTTCAAGCTGAAATCCAAGATCCCAATTAGAGACTTTAACATTAGACTCACTTGTCTTATTGCAGTTAGTTTCCCATATGATAAACACAATGCTCTCTGTTTACCGATAAAGGCCTAGCAGTATTTTCTATCCCTGACCAAGAGGGTATGGCCTTGCTGACCAGTGATCAAGTTGAGAACCGGAAGATTATTTCTCATCTGACAAAGAAACCAAATATATGCACACACTGGAGCTTAACCTTAGACCCAAGTATGGGATCACCTTCTCCTATGAGTACCCAAAGCCAATAAACTGAGCACGTGGCCAGGAGAAAAATAAATAAATAAAACCCAATATGATATCCTGAGGAACAAAGGCCAGCACTATTCCAGGGAGTTGATCCCTCCCTTTCTTTTTTTTCTTTTTTTTTGAGACAGTCTTGCTCTGTCATCCAGGCTGGAGTGCAGTGGCTCTATCTTGGCTCATTGCAACCTCTGCCTCCCAGGTTCAAGCAATTGTCATGTCTCAGCCTCCTGAGTAGCTGTGATTTCAGGCATTCGCCACCACGTCCAGCTATTTTTTTTAATTTTAATTTTAGTTTTTTTTTTTTTAATTTTTTTTTAATTTTTTTATTTTTTAGCAGAGACAGGGTTTTGCCATGTTGCCTAAGCTATTCTTAAACTCCAGGCCTCAGGTGATTCGCCTGCCTCAGTTTCCCAAAATGCTGGGATTACCGCCCTGAGCCACTGTACTCAGCCCCTCCCATATTTTAATAAGGATGGTTTCCCTCAAATATGCAGGAGGTTTGAGGGGGGAGTTGAGTGTATTTACCATCCTTACCTCTCATTCCCCTAGGGTGGGAAGAGAAGCTGTAACAAGTGAAGCACTGTCCACCTTTATTCACTGTTTCTTCACAACTTTGTTCTTCCCCTGCGGATGTTCCTCCTGTTTCCCACCCTTTCCTCTGGCCTTGACCCACCAACAGGAATTGTGCCTGGTATCAACTTACTAAATCCTCAGCCTCAAAAGCAAGGATGTACAAAAGTCATTGTTAAAAAAATTTTTTTTAAAGATTCGACCTTCATATTTAAAGTGAAATGTGCAGAAAGGCCCAGGTCGAGGGGATCATGTAATCTGTAGAAACAAATGATCTCAATGGTTACTTGGCCATCCATGTAAGTATCCGGTATTTGTCCACATCATCCTGCAGTGATCAGCCTGAATTCCTCTTAAATTTTAAATAACAACCTTGGAAGAAGGGAGACGCATCTCCTTTATTTCTAGTTAAGAAAAACAACAGGCCAGAGAGCATAACAGTAATTTATGATTTTGCTGGTGTATTATCATCCAGTAATAAGTGCAACTTGAAACTACCAATTATCTCATGAGAGGGGTATCACCTTTTCTGTTGTGAATGACTACATCGATAAACGTAGTTTCAGCTCCCTCACTCTTCATCACGTCGCCAGCAGCTTCTCAGCAGCAGAAGTGAGCCAGCCAGGGAAGCAGACGAAAAATAAAAACAGTCAACACACAAACAGGCAAGTTATTCCAGCCTCCGGCCGGGGAACCCAGAGAGGGGCTGGGCCAAGCCCGGCAGCCGGGAAGACAGAGACAGACAGGGGGAAGGGCCGCGTGGAAGCGCCTGGAGCAGTCGGCAGGTCACACACACGCGGTGCTCGGCGGCAAACTCAGTTTACAAAGAGACATCTGTTCCATTACTCCAATGCATTGTGGCTAATTACATCCTGGCCCGTCTGTGAAATGACAGCCACTTATTCTCCAGTGAACCGTAAAATCTGTACATGTTCGATCTGGGGAGTGGGAGAGCAGAGGCGTGGAGGCTAGAGTGGAAGGAAGGGGGGGCAGCCAAGGGGAAGAAGAAAAGATAGGAGAAAACAGAGAAACAACACTTCCTGGCAAGACCATCACAGCCCTAGTGGAAGGAGTATGATGAGAAATACAGAGCTTGATTCTGAGTTCAGAAGCCCTAAGTTTACCGTGCAAGAATTTGTTCTCACAGCTGTTGCTTTTCCTTGTTATTCAAAGGCTGCCGTGCCAAAAGGGTGGCCGCTTGAAGGTCTCCATCATCATTACACAGGGGTTGTGGCTTGGGGACAAACTGACTTGCCCATTTGCTTCAGTCCCCAGGGGCTACTGATGGGGTGGGGGCGGGGGCCCTCCACCAGCTCTTTAGAAGAATGAATCACGGTATCCCTTCTCACCCGGGGACCTGAATTAGCAGAAAGCCTCTTTGATAGATTGTGATTGGGCTGGTGGTGGGGGGAGTGGGCTTCCTGAAGAGTGGGAGGAAATCTGGGATTTTTAAGAGGAAAAACCAGTGAAAGAAGAGGAAAAATCAGGTTGGGGGCAGGGGAATGCGCCCCCTACTTTCAGTTGACATTAAAACTTTATCCTAACAAAAATCCAAACTCACTGACGTAACTTGGTGACAGGTACAATGGAAATAGAAATGGCAAATACAGAACGCTGCCATTTTGAAAGGAGCTTTCAATCCACCATAGGTTTTAATAGGAAAGTTATCTTTATTCCTACACAAAAGCTTTCTGCTAGAGGACTCACGCACTTCTATTGGAATCTATACTAGACACAACTGATGATATTGTGGAGTGCTACTGTGGTTAAACATACGATTCTGTATTCTGTGGATCACAGTCATGGGCCTGAAAGATCTGCCAGCTCTCTGGAGGGGAGGGTTACCTGGTAGCTTCTACTGACACCAGCCACTAGACAGTTTAGTAGTGGTAGCAAGTAAACTGGGCCACTTCTCTATGTGGCCTGGGGATCCCGGTGGCCGGTCAGTGCTTTCTGTAAGATAGCGCTTCTTGAAGGTGCGTAGCAGTCACTGGGAGCTGGTAAACGCAGACTCGGATTCAGCAGGTCTGGGCTAGGGCCTGAGCTTTGCATTTCTAACAAGTTCCTAAGTGATGCTGATGCTGACAGCTCCCTGGAGAATACCCTCCCTCACACACACCTGCCCAGTCCTCATTAGGTTGGGTTAATGTGGGGAAGGCTAGAATATAGCACAGTTCTTCCAACACGAAGCAGTGCATTTAATTGCTCTAGGAATTTTGCTAATTTTGAGTCAAAGTAATTTTAACGACTCTGTATCAACCACAGAGATGTCATAAAATTGATCAAAGGGTGACTACCCCTTTCTGGGAGAAGGGGGAGTGGGGCTAAGCCTAGTTAGAGACAGGGTGTGAAACGTGAAAAGGACCCTGATTTTACGTGTACTCTAAGAAGTTAATTTTGATCAGTGCAAAGGGAAAAGTAATCTTGAAAGAGTTCTGGACTTTCATTCATGTTCTACTAATATGTTTCCCGTTGGCTGAGGAAACAAGCAGCTCTGGCAAAAATCTCACAGGAAGAGGGGAACAAGACAAGGGGGCTATCCCCTCTTCTGATGTGTGTTCTTGCATAGAGTTTTGGATTTAACTAGGATGAACTAAAGTTTAACTAAAGTAAATGTTTTTACTAAGAGCAGGGGCTGAAGAGAGGTGACCCCTTCGTCTCAGCTCAGGGATGGCCCCCTGTGTCAGCAGTAGGCATAAGCATGCTTGGTTGCGTGTGTGTTTATACTTCTGTCCTGGGATGGTAGTGAATGAGTTAGTTTATGCCTGAGGGCACCTGGTATTTTGCTACAAATTCTAAGTATTCAATGAATGCTGCCGACTAAAGACACGTGAGCTTAGCTTTCACTTATTATTTGAGGCGTCCTGAGGCTAATTTTGTTTCAGTCCTTGTCATATTCCTTCCAGATTCTGAACCTATGGCTTTCTATGAACCAGAAAACAGACTAGGTTAAAAGGACTGAGGTTAAAAGTCCATTCTGCAGTGGGTCCTAATATATAGATACCCTTGATAATACTGTACAGACTGGAAAAATAGTTTCAAGGCTGAAAGAAGACTAGAGATGATCGAATTTGACTCCTCCAATTTATCAACAGGAACCTGCCCTATTTTTACTGAGGCAAAATGAGTAACTAGGTAGGGTGAGCTCCTTGACTTGAGAGTTTTTTCTTTTTTCTTTTCTGAGACGGAGTCTTGCTCTGTCGCCCAGGCTGGAGTGCAGTGGTATGATTTCGGCTCACCGCAACCTGGGTTCAAGTGATTCTCCTGCCTCAGCCTCCCGAGTAGCTTGGATTACAGGCACCTGTCATCATGACTGGCTAATGTTTGTATTTTTAGTAGAGATGGTGTTTCACCATATTGGCCAGGTTGGTCTCAAACTCCTGACCTTGTGATCTGCCCGCCTCAGCCTCCCTACGTGCTGGGATTACAGGCATGAGCCACTGCGCCCGGCTGAGAGTTTTTCCTATTGCATCCTCTGCATCTCCCCAAAGTTTAATATAACTTTTCCAAAGAGGCTTTTAAGGTTCTTCATACAATGACAGAAGAATCGAATATGATTTTCATGAAGGAACTGATTGTGGCTCAAAGGAAGTAAATTTAAATGCAAAGATGATGGGGAAAATTCTACCTATGTAATGGAAAAGAGAATAATGTACAATTCAGGGAGCTGGGATTCAGGAACACATTTTTGATGTTTACTCACGAAGGTGCCTGTATGAGGGGTCTGGGGGCTGCACCACAGGGGGCTAATGGGACTGTGCAGGAGACAGGATGACACAGAATCTTATCAGGGAAGCCAGTAAAGGTGGTGGATCATGTGGCCCTCAGCCCTCTAGGGCCAAAATGCCAGTAAGAAGATATTGACCCTCACTATTCTGTCCCTTCACGTTCATGGCAGTTTCTATAGATAAACCACATTATACAGTGAACCCAAAATAATAGACACAAAAATAAACAGGTAAATTCACACAGGACCCCAAAGGTGTTATAGAGACCAGACACACATCTACATTTCAGCCCCTCAATCAATTTGTCTGTTTCACCTGCCTATCGTCTGCCAGCTCATCAGTAAATGCAAAAAGCTAGAAAGGGCAGTTGGGAGAAAAGCATCAATACCATAAAAAATCACAGACTTCTCCAGTATAGGGTTACAGGGGCAGGAGGTAGGATGGTGACAGGAAATACCCTCAGAGGGTTGTTATGAGAACTATTTCCAATTCAAAACAATAATGATGGTCTTCTTTATTCAATTTCAACTTCTGCTGTCTTAATGCCATGTTTAGGGGAGGTCAAATTACCAATTAAAAATGGCATACCATAGTTCCATCAAGCCAGTCCCAGGAGCTTAGCCAAGTGCTGGAGCCCTCCTTTGATAGAATGGTGAGGGGCCTTTCTGGCTTACTGGCTCTTGTGCCCGCCTCCAAAGATGCAGGAATGCTACAGAGCACGGACCTGTGTTGTTCTTTGTGGAATACAGCATTATTCACACTTACTAAGTTGCTACTGCTATTTGGCTATGTCTCTCAGACAGTATGAGAAACTTTCAGTTCCTTAACTTGCTAAAGAATTACTAACTCCAGTACTAACTCCAACACTATCCACATCAAAATCACTTTTCCTACAAGGGCACAGTTCAGCAATCAGAGAAGGCAAAGGAAGGCACTTTATCCTACATCACGGGAGTATTTTATTCTACTATTAATTATAAGGATAGGCCGGGCATGGTGGCTCATACCTGTAATCCCAGAACTGTGGGAAGCTGAGGCAGGCGGATCACCTGAGGTCGGGAGTTCAAGACCAGACTGGCCAACGTGGCAAAACCCCATCTCTACTAAAAATACAAAAATTAGCTGGGCTTGGTGGCCCACACCTGTAATCCCAGCTACTCGGGAGTCTGAGGCAGGAGAATTGCTTGAACCTGGGAGGTGGAGGGTGCAGTGAGCTGAGACCGCGCCATTGCACTCCAGCCTGGGCGACAGAGTGAGCCTCCATCTCAAAAAAAGAAAAAAGAAAATTATAAGGATAATAAAAATCTTTTTGGCTGGGTAAATAGAGACATTCTGTACTGTCTGCTTAGATGGAAAGGCTGGAGGATAAGCTGGCTGGGAGATCTGTCCAGGTTAGATGAGACTCCCAGTAAGGGCATGGGTGCATCAGCCAAGCCTGGATTGAAACATGTTTTCCAGGTCACCATTATAGGATGATTCAGGTAGCTGGAGGCCACCTTGTATGTGCTTCTCCTAACAAGGCTACCTCTGTTAAAAAAGGAGACTTTCCTTTCGTCCCAAGGCTACTCTTAATTGTGACATTAGCATTAAGTGGATCTACAGTTAATTTTCAACCAGGCCGTAGATTTTCAGCTTTCTTTTTGGCGAGATTTCTTGAAAAATACTGCATTTCAGAAGTATTGCCCTATCTTACAGATGTTCCCTACCCTTGAGATATTCCTTCTGTCCCATATCATTTGGAGTCAAATTCTGGGGAGGTGTATCCATTAGATATTGCTCAATTCATCTTTTCCTTCACCCCTGAGCCTCCCTGCTTTGTTTAGTTTGAGGAAAGCAAAGATTTTTCTTAGAAAAAGGAGTCTAAGCTTAGTAAAATGCATTTCTGAGAACAAGAGATTCTGGTTGCTGTTCAGGTCCTTAAATCAAAATTTTTCATTCCTGATTCTTCTAATATGCTTTTTTCATTCTTTCTCTTGTAAATTGGCTGCACGGTCCAAGTTTTCCATACGAAAAATGGTGTTCTGCTATGTCTGGGACAAGATACTGTTCTGTATGTTCTATTTCCTTTCATCCTAAAACAGAAATACTTTTATTATTATTACTACCATTAAACACGAACTGCCACTTTCAAAGCCTCCCCATAGAATCAAGACGTGGTGTCTTCCTCCCTTCCCTCGGTTTGTAATGCTGAGGTTAACAATGGTGTCATGGTTTGCTTGGCCCCTTGCCATAGTGTCAGTAACACAGTTCTAAACAGATTTCTGAGATCCTCTCTTCTGACCTTGGCTGAAGACACTTAAAAACATTCATCCTAAAAAATTGAGGTGTGCTAAGTGCCACGCCTTAGCCAAATCCTCAGTCAAGCTTAAACGTCTTAAGAGAGCTGATTTCTTAAAGCCAGGTAGCTTGCACATCTGCAATTCTGATTCATGGACACCAATTGCCATCAAAAACACGCTGGCATCATTCCGCATCAGAGCACCCTGTGATCCCCACACACACTCCTCCCCACTCATCACAACGAACAAGGTCTAGGTGAAAGACAGCAGCACTGGATCCTCTGTTGGCATCAAAAGTCCATTGCTGTCCACTGTGACATAAATCAGATCCTCTGGGAGCAAAGGGGTCAAGGGGTGAAAGCACTCTTGAAACACCACTACCAGAAATGGGGGGCTAAGAATCAATTGCTTTTGCCATGTTACGCGCACTTTCTCAAATACAAATCATGAACCAGCTCCAGCTTCTGCTATACAGCATCCCATCCAAGTCCAACAAATGTATTTCTTTCTCTTCTTTTCCTTTTTTTTTTTTTTTTTTTGAGATGGAATCTTGCTCTGTCACCCAGGTGGAGCAGAGTGGCTCAATCTGAGCTCACTGCAACCTCTGCCTCCTGGGTTCAAGTGATTCTCCTGCCTTAACCTCCCAAGTAGCTGGGATTACAGGTGCCCACCGCCATGCCTGGCTAATTTTTATATTTTTAGTGGAGACGGGGTTTCACCATGTTGGCCAGAATGGTCTCAATCTCTTGACCTCGTGATCCGTTCGCTTCGGCCTCCCAAAGTGCTGGGATTACAGGGGCGAGCCACCGTGCCCGGCCCAGATCTATTTTTTTTTTTTTAATGGAGGGTTCTTTCGTTGGCATTCCTTTTCCTCCTTCTCCAAGAGGAACTGAGTTCGGGAGCAGATATGCAGCGTGTGTGTCTACCCAGCATGTGTTTTCTTGTTCCCACCCTACATTGTTTGTTGAAATAAATATGGAAATAAGGCTGAGCAAGACAGCCAAGCCAGCCAAACTGAAATAAATTCATCACTCATGGGCTCTCAAGGGATGGAAACTGTGCATTTTTTTCTAAATGATTATTTCTGAAGCACTGAAGGAATGGCTATATCACTAATGAGGCCGGTACGCCATGACTGCTGATTATAAATGACCTGCAGAGCGACAAGGAGATAGCGGATGCGAAGGGGAGACGGTGGCGTGGAGGCGAGGGGAAGCAGCTGCGGTGGAGGCTGCGGCTGCTAGTGGCCAGCAGTGGGGCTAAGTATTCAAAAGCAACTCTTCCTGCTTTTCTGACCCAGCAGTAAACCCTCAGAAAAGCATATGACTTATTCTGTGTGAATTCAAGTGAGTGGAAAGAGGTCAAAAGCCCCCCAAAGATAGAAAAACATCTTCTGTGGGTAAGTCTGTATATCACCATGAACATCTCTCTCTTCCTGCACATGGAAATTCTTGGCAGCACGCCAGGATGTGGAAAAGACCTGAGTGGAGGCTGCAATGACATGTAAACCACTCCAGGACACTACATGGTGCCCTGGCTTCTGGCCCCTGGGAACCTCCCTTCATGCCTACATACTGGGCATACAGAAGAAAGAGGTGCAGATATGAGCACAGTTCTTAAGTGGGACAGAGCAGTTGGTAAATTCCAGGCCAGGAGGACGACACTGGACTTGGAAAGTAGGCATCCTAACGCTTGGGCTGATCAAGCCACGACTGATCGTGACAAAACCTCTCAGAGCTTCGTGATTCGGTGGTACTCTTAGTTCATATGATGGGCTTTAGGGAAATGCCCAAATACCTCCTGGCATGACCCAACAAGAATCATCCAGACAGACCCCCCCACCCTGCCCCGTGTGGTGTGAGCGGCAGCGGGATGAAAAGGCCTGGCAAGGGGTCTTCTCGACAAATGATGGGCTCCAGTCACAAGGGAAGGGTAGGATAATGCAGTAGCTGCTTTTCAAAATGGGTGCATCATTTAACTCGAGAAAATGCACTAATTATCATTATATCTTTATGAATAGGTAGAAGAGCTTTTGCAGTCTGTTGAACTAAGAAGCTGTGACAGGGTGTAAGATATGTCAGCAATGCCGGTGGTGCCACAGGTTTCTGAAGGTAAGACGGATTTGCTCTGCCTGCCACGGTGGCCAGTGAGCCCTCACACAACATTCTGAAAGGTCTCCAGAAACTTCTCAGCTATCACGTGCACTGTGCTGCATGTGGTTTCATGGACATGAGAGTCACATGTGGCAAGAGTGAAGGCCTCAGCTCTGGCTCTTAATGCAACAAGCACTCTGGCTGCTCTAGGTTATCAGCAACTTATCTGGCCACAGTGATTGCAAAATGAACTAAGGATTCTGGGCTATCGTCCTGATATCCTGAATAACTAAAAGGATAACAACATAGAAGCAAAAGACACGTGGCTTCCAGCGTTTTAAGGGAAGTATGGTCCCCAAATTTACCAAGGCAATACAAATAAACAGCAAGGCAAAAGGAGAGAGACATAAAGGACTAATTATAAAGGTTTACTCAGCTTACTTCCACGTTTTAGTCTTGCTGCTGTGCAAGAAAAACACATGCATTTAACACCCTCTCTGTCGACCTTTTGGGCAACAAACAGCCATACATCAGCAAAAAGAAAAGCAACAAACAGCAGTACCCAGTATTCTTATTCTTCATCACTGGGGTGAGTGCTATGCCCAGCTCTTTCTTTCTCTCTCATCTTCTTCATGTAGGGTCAAAGAACAAACAGGGGTTCTCGAATAATCATAACAAAGAAAAGAATTACGAATCACCCATTCCAAGATGCACGTGCCTTGCTGCTTCCAACAGGGGAGCAGAGAGAATCCCACCAGATGCTGCCTCACTATCGGCTCTGATGCTTTCTAATGAATCTGACCCCTGGCTGCAGCTCTAAAAGGGTGCAGCAGTGTGTCAATGTAAACAGCTAAACCTAGTGTCATGTCAAGTGGTAACAAGGCCACTGCCAGTTTTTTACAAGCGCTGTGCACTTAGCAGATAAAAATGAGCATCCTATCGCTGGCCCCCACAAGTCACACTTATCAACAGTGAGAAGAAACAATGCTTTGTTTGATAGGTGTTGCTTGGTGCCAGTGACAGGAAGTTACATTTCTTACAGGCTGCCCATTAGCATAATGAAAAGGCAAGGAACAGCTGCATTAACAAAATCTTTTGCATGTGTCCACGGTGAGCAGCACTGAGCTTCCTGATGTTCCCCCTAATAAAGAGAACTAATTACCCTCCACAGTGCCACCTGGGCTAGAGACAACCAATGTCAGGAAAGGGCTTTGACAAACACATTTATTTGTCCAGGACCAAGTCCAGGGCCAGCAACCTCCATTCTTCCTGGTATCAGAGTGGAGCCAGATGCACGCAAGATCAATAAAAGGTCCAGAGTTCACAGCAGGCTGGGGGCAGTACCTGCAGACAAGGCATCCCCTGGGAAGACTAGGGCTTGCAGCCTCTGCAGGGGTGATGCTTTCACAGCCCACATGGAGTACAGATCAGCCCGGGCACCGTGACCTGACACTGGGTTGAAGTTCCCATTTGAAACAAGCTGAGAGGCTTGAGGACGCCAAACAAGGAGTTTAAAAGGAAGGGATGGTTGTTTTATTCCTGCGAACGTACCTGCTTTTTAACAGAAGAATTTTAAGCCAGTAACTATTTGTAGACATTATTATCCCTTGATTTTTCATACAAGGAAACTAATTATGGAATGGGTAAGTAACTGTATCACATATCTAAAAACGGGAAAGAGAAGAAAATTCACATTTATTGCATTCAGTGAGCGTCTACTCATTACCTAGTTTAATTCTTTCCACAGTCCTAGAAAGGAGGCATTTTCATTTTTTATTTTTATATGTTTTAGACAAGATCTTACTTTGTCACCCAGGCTCAAGTGTGGTGGTAATCTTGGCTCACTGCAACCTCCACCTCCTGGTTCAAGTGACTCTCATGCCTCAGCCTCCCAAGTAGCTGAGATTATAGGCATGCGCCACCACACCCAGCTAATTT
Source organism: Saimiri boliviensis (assembly GCF_048565385.1). Taxonomy (NCBI): domain Eukaryota; kingdom Metazoa; phylum Chordata; class Mammalia; order Primates; family Cebidae; genus Saimiri; species Saimiri boliviensis. The sequence continues at coordinate 149,362,994 of NC_133451.1, read as the reverse complement.
TTGTGTTTTTAGTAGAGATAAGGTTTCACCCTGCTGGTCAGGCTTGAACTCCTGGCCTCAAGTTATCTACCTGCCTTGGCTTCCCAAAGTGCTGTGATTACAGGTGTCAGCCACTGTGCCTGGCCTGGAAGGAGGCATTTTTTAAACACACACACTTGGGCTGAGGTAAGTGAGGTTAAGCAGACTAATGAACTTGCTCAAAGTTACCCCACTAAGCCTGGATTCACACCTTGCCTCATCTGACCTTAAAGTCCTTGCTTATTCAATTCTAGGCTGCTCAATGCCACACTGAGCACGGAGCCTGTGCAAGAAGCCCCATGTTAGGATTTCTGGAGTCACCGGCGTACATCTGTAAAGTTGGTGGGGACTTTAGTAAGCTTTCCTGCTGGCTGTGATTCTGTTCCATCAGTGAAGCTTTAATATGGTAAACAAGACTGGCTTTTTTTTTTTTTTTTTTTTGAGATGGAGTCTCACTCTGTCACCCAGGCTGAAGTGCAGTGGCACCATCTTGACTCACTGCAACTTGCGTCTCCTGGTTCAAGTGATTCTCCTGCCTCAGCCTCCCGAGTAGATGGAATTACAGGTGTGTACCACCACACCTGGCTAATTTTTGTATTTTTTGTAGAGATAGGGTTTCACCATGATGGCCAGGCTGAACTCCTGTCTTCAAGTGATCCACCCACCATAGCCTCCCAAAGTGCTGGGATTATGGGCATGAGTCACGATGCCCAGCCAAGACTGGCTCCTTCTGTTAGCTGCAGATGCTTTCTTTCTTTCTTTCTTTCTTTTTTTTTTAAAGATGGGGTTTCCCCATGATGGCCAGGCTGGTCTTGAACTCCTGACCTCAGGTGATCCACCCACCTCGGCCTCCCAAGGTGCTAGGATTACAGGCGTGAGCTGCAGATGCTTCCTTTAACTTCTTTTCCCCCGAAAGAGAAGGTAAGACTAAACTGGTAAGTTATGAAATCTGTTCCTCTAGAAAGCTCTACGTGTACCCACCTGATAATCGGGCTTTGGCAATTACCTTATTTCTTCCAACCCAAATCCTCAATCTACTGTGGAGCTCAGCATGCAAAGAAAGATGATGCCATCTATCTTTGGCCCAAAGGTGAGTACATACTAAGACGTGTCTACTCTCGGGCCCATGTGCTCAAATTTTAAAAACACACCAGGCAATAACTTGCTGTATCACAATTTTAGATTTACTACCCAGTCCCAATACAGGGAAGTAGAATATTTCCAAAACGATGAACTCAAATCCCAACTTACACCACTGACAAGGCTTAATTACCCATGTTTAAGGACAGCACAAAAGTAAAACTCAAAATCGGATGGGTTAACATTCATAATAAGCTAATCTAGCCCATATTTTCCCCTCTCAGTTAACCAAATCTTCTGCCAGAAAAAATGTATAGGATTACTTATTCATAGATGTAGGTGATTATATACAGTTAGGGTTTCTCTAGAAATCATTCCTAAAGTATCTTAATTCTGAGTCTCCTAATAAAATTGCTACTATCTCCAGTTTAATAACCAAATTATTACTGTCCTGCTTGGTCTGATCCTGTCCTAGTCTGGACTCCAGCTTCTGCTTCAAAAAATGAGCATTTTCTCATTTCCTGAGACCTCACCCTTTGGGTCTGATGAAGCAACTTCCTCTGGGTGGCATCATGGCCATCGAGAGAAACCCCACCCATCAAACGAGAAAGCTTTGCCCACAGGGCCCCTGGGAGGTGCCATTTTTGTCTTCTATTGCACTGCGCTGACATTTTTAAATTATAATGACTCCATATCCCAAATGAGTCCTAAGAACATTCTGAATCAGCTAATTAATAAATCAATTGCTCTTCAGGATGGCATTTATCAAATTCACAACTAATATGTGAGGTGAGGGTAGAGTGGAAGTCTGCAGCTGCTATACCACTGGCTCTCGTAGGACTCAGCTTGTTCCAAAACCCCTGCTGTACTCTAGCTGTAAGTGAAACACCTTCAGGTTTCTATGCATACTACCTGAATCCATTTGGATACAATTTCACCATCAGAGACAACATCTTATGCAATAATGATTATGCAACAAAAATACAGTTGCCTGAAGAATGAAGATCAGGCGTATCCCTACCAATCAGATCCTCCGTGTCCCATATGGTGATGGTAACTAAAACATCCTTCTGGTCACACTGTTGAACTAAGATTAAAATCAATTAGATGCCACTGTTTAGATGTTGGTGGCATTCTGGTGTCTTTTTCTTGTTCACTAGGCACAGAAATGGCGTGGGAGTTGACAGTGCCAAGCCAGGCATCTTCCTTCACCAAGAGTGGATCACTGGTGAACTCTCAATCCCTTAAAATCTGATACTTTCCACAGGCTTCAGAATCACTGCCAACATCCTGAAAATCAGTTGTGACAATCAGGCTGTCAGAGCAGCGTGTACTGCTCTTAATCATCTACTTAGTGTCTCTTTCTTTGTCATAGACTGTACCCTCCTTACCACTGTAGCCACATGGCTCCTCTTTACATGCTGCTGTTGACAGTGTGGGTAGGATAGAAGGATGGTGGGCAGCAGCCCAAATTTTCTGTTCATCAATAGTGGGATGACATAAAATGAGACCAGAACACAAGACTGCTGAGAGGCTGGGACTTTCTCAGCAGGGGACAGGTTGAGTGAGAGGCAGAGAGCCGCTGTCCAGAGGCCCAAGGGCTGAGCAAAAGCCTGCCATTGTGGTTTGGTTCTATTCTGGTTCACACTATTCACCTTCCTTTCCTTCTGATATCATCAGTATGGTTTTTCTCCTGGAGGGGACTTTCTCTCTCTGTCTGCCACAATGCACCATCCCTTTCGATGAGATAATGGGTGTTGACTTGCAGTCAAATAGTTACTAAAGCCTGATGGCGCCACAAATTACTTAGAATCTAATCCTGAGGGTAGGTATCAGTGGTAGGGTATGTGTGTGGGGAATCAGAAAAGGCACACTGTCCTACAGAGAGGTCACACCAAAGAAGAAGATGGGAGAGAAGAAGTGAGGGTGGTGACAGAGACGGGGAAGAAACTAGACATGTGGCTGCATTGGACAGAGTACACAAAAGGGAGGCCCATTGAGGACATGGGAAAGGTGGCTCCATTAAGAATGAAAACAGGGCCAGGCGAGGGTGGCTCATGCCTGTAATTTCCTAGTACTTTGGGTGGCTGAGGCGGGCAGATGACCTGAGGTTGGGAGTTCCAGACCAGCATGACCAACATGAAGAAACCCCATCTCTACTAAAAATACAAAAAACTAGCTGGGCGTGGTGGCACATGCCTATAATCCCAGCTACTTGGGAGGCTGAGGCAGGAGAATCACTTGAACTCAGGAGGTGGAGGTTGCCGTGAGCCGAGATCACGCCACTGCACTCCAGCCTGGGCAACAAGAGTGAAACTTCGTCTCAATAATAATAATAATAAAAAGAATGAAACTAGAAGAGGGCTTCCTTATTCAAGTTCTGGGTGTCTGAATCAGGTCAAACTGGCAGAGACACACAGGTAGAAACTGAAGTTAGAAAAATTAAATAAGTGTAAGGAAATCATATTTTGCTGTATAAGCTCATTTCTAAACATACAGATGTCAGAGAGTTTTGATAAATGGCCATATTCTTTTCATGACTGTACTAAGATCTCACACAGTAAATGACATCAGGAGTTAGACTGGATTGAGACCAATACAAAGCAGGAAGCTGCTTTGAATGAAATGTTACGCATCTCAGTATTTTTGAATGTTTACCTTATCTGAACTAAAGCACTTCATATGATGTCATTTCTTATTTTCTCTTTTGTAGTCCCCTTTATAAATCTACGGTGAGTGGTATATAATAGTGTCAGTAGTACCATCATCCCCTTATACCTGATATTATGATAATTCTGAAATACAAACTGAATAAATACTTAGGTAGGTCATTTTCAAAATGATTTTTATTTGTTCAACAGACTGAATCTGTGCAGTAGTAAAATAAATCTTCGTTAAGTAAATCTTGAGTCAGAGTCAGGTTTAGCAGGGTAATGCTGATCTTTAACCCCTTAGTCTAGAATATATTTTTAGGAGTGGGAGGAAATCCCAACATCTATATAAACAGAGAACTCAGAGTTTGAAATGCTCCAAGCAGACATTCTTGTAGTTATTTGTGACAGTTTGACAGTGACAAAAAATTCAGGAGCTGAAATGCTTTCTCCTCAGCTTATGAATGGCTTTTTATGCAAGTCTTGATAGATCATTTTGTGCTTAATTTTCCTACCTACAGATTGCCGGAAGCCTTGGTGACTAAACTATGGATTATAAGACGCTAAGACTGCACCTTATTTTCATTTTACTAGCCAGACTCTATCACCAAATTAAGCATTTTTGTCTGTAAGAAGAACAGTTTAAGAAAGAAACAATCTAATAATAACAGTTTAAATATTATTTTATATTTAAAGATGCATTTTATTTTATTTTATTTTCATTTTTTGAGACAGGGTCTCACTCTTCCACCCAGGCTGGAGTGCAGTGGCATAATCATGGCTTACTGTAGCCTCGACCTCCCTGGACTCAGGTGATCCCCCACCTCAGCCTACCACATAGTTGGGACTATAGGTGTACACCACCACGCCAGGCTACTTTTTGTATTTTTTGTAGAGATGGTTCTGCCATATTCCCCAGGTTGGTCTCAAACTCCTGGGATCAAGCAATTCATTCACCTTGGATTTCCAAAGTGCAGGGATTACAGGCATAAACTATTGTGCCCAGACTGAAGATGTATTTTAAAATAGCCATAGTTTATATGGCTTTTGGTAGCAGACACAGCTTTTCTTTACAGGTACAGTCTTTAAAATATAGCTCCCTTTAAACATTTTTGCTTCTAGCCTTCTCCAGTCTACTTTAAAATACTTATTGCGTGGTTTTATTAGTATATCCTTTAATTTAGAAAATTAAGGTGATTCATTTTGATCTTTTAAAGGAAAATTTTGTTTTTCCCTGTGAGGCTGTCATAATTCTTTGATAGCACAAAGGTGGGGAAAACCCCCAAAGTGTCATGAGACTGGATGGATCTGCTTCTTCCCACGTCATTCAGTAAGATTTTCACAGTTCACACTCAGGATTTTCTGAATCTATGAGAAGACAGGCCAGAGACAGGGTAATGGGATTGAGCTCTGCCTGACTGGCAAATGGTACAAATTTCACTACTTGACAAATCTCCCTCCCTCCCTTCTTTCCTCCTTTCCTTTTTTCTTCCTTTTCAGCCTTCTTCCCCCTCTCTCTTTCCTCCATTATTCAGATTGTGTATATATACTGTGTAAAAAACAAAACAAACAAACAAACATATACATATATAAAAGAACTATATATATATATATATATATATATAGTTGGTTCTTTTATATATATATATATATATATATACATATACATACATATGTGTATATATATATGAACCATATATATATATATGGTTCTTTTCTTCTGGGTCAGCCTAGACCCTTGTTTGTCCCGGATGGTGTGGGAAGTTGGGTGCAGAGGGCAGCGTGGCAAGAACAAGATCACTCAGATTCAATCTGTTGAGCAATCATAAAAATATTGTTCAAGGAGTCCTGAAAGAGGCACACGGAATCCCACGGTGCTCGTTTTACACATGTTTCCATGCATACCTGATACTGTGTCTCTCCCTCAAACACCTGAGACAGCTAAGTTCATGGGGAGGTATCAGATAAACTGGAATACTGTTTTCTGGGCTTCTGTACAAAGCATTTTAAATATGATTTGGGTAATTGGGAACTGATTAAGAAACAAAGTACCACTGCTAGCACTGGGAAGCTGATTGCCCTGGTGAATAGGAACAATTAAATACAGTAGGTAAAATCTTCAAACATTCTGTCTAGCCATGCCCTGTTGCTGATCACCAAACTCATGGTGATGGAAGAAAACATACTTCACCTGATTATTGTGACAACTGAGTACACTCCTGCTTCTGTTGTTGTGAACGGCTTGCTTGAAAAGGAAAGTTAATCTAGAGGGATGGATGACTGAGTGGCAAGCCTAGGTCTCAAAGCACAGCTCTCTTCACCAGAAATCTACATGGGACTCAGGAAGAAGCAGAATTCAGGATATTTTGTTTATTTGTTTACTTGGTAGTATGTTTCATCTAGGCAGGAGACTCTTTTAGGGATCCCCAATCTCATCCATTTGATCTATTTTTCTCTTAAGCATGTGTGCTTAGTAAATTATATATTGTAAGCAACCCTGGGGTATGCCATCTTATCTCTTTTAATATACTTTTCCATTCTGACAAGGAGCTTCAGTGGCTTGGAATAATCCTCTTCAATTGACAAAAGAAGCCCCCAATTTCTAAGTTTTTAAACCATTAGTGGCTGATCAGTTGCAACAAATATGCTGCCACTGCTGCTGCTGCACCTAATGATTGAATTTTAAATATTCATGATGGATGGATGTCTGTGTGTGTGCACAGAAATGACAGCATCGACGGCTGCTTCTCACCAGGGCACCGTTAAAGCCGAGGCAGAAGCTGCATATGTCAGATATTTTCTGGTTAAATATTCCAGTCATTAAAAGAATTATTCTCATATAGATCCAGAAGCATTAACGCGTGAGATATATGCATCTACAAACACAACAACGTTGAAATGGGTAGAGTCCTTCCCTCAAAAATGGCCGTTTAATGATTGAACAAAAAAACAACATTGAACACACCAGCAATTCTGACAGTAGCTATTTTTAGGCATTGTGATTTTTGGTGATTTTAATTTTCTTATTTTTTCCTATCTGTACAAATTATTTTTCTAATAAAAGTTCATGAAAAATCCCAAGCTAAGCAAAATAATATCATAATAAAACGTTGACCAATTAAAAAATTCTTGAGAGATATGCACTTATGGCTTATATCGATAAACACAAAAGAAGAGAATAGAATAAGTTTTGTCTAAGTTTTAGCTATTAAATAGGTGGGAAGTAAGATTGTTTTCCCTCTAAGACTAGAGAAAAGGCAAATCAATTTCTAGAGGAAATTCAATACGGAGGGTATACGGATCAGAAAAGGGACATGCTTTATGCTATGAAATTACACCGAATGTATTCTTTGGCCATCATTTTGGGCTCAGATTATAAACAATTAAGAAAAATTAGCTGAAAAAAAAAAATGCCCCCGGTTTCAACCTGCTAGAATAAGCCCCTATGTTTTTCTGTTTCTTTTCCTTCTTGCTCAGCGATCTCTACGACCCCTTTCCACGCTCCCTTTTCTGGCATTGTTCTTCCTGACACATACATTTAAACACTATTAAATCTTACTGTTTCTTGCACTGTGCACTAAGATCATGTTTTTTTTCAAATGGATTCCTATTTAATAATATGTATGACTATCCTAATCACGGAAAAAGAGAACAATAATGAACCAACACAGGTATTACAGACAGCTAAACCAGACATACTTGAATTGCTCTGTAGGTGTGAACGCACACTCAGGTTCTCCATTCTATAATCGGATTCTAGGAGTTCTCGGGACCAGAGACTAAGTGGTTAAAAGGAAAACTGTATGAACTGCTTGGCTATGATTGGTCCCTAGGAACTTCCCGTAGAAAAGGATTAGAGCAAATAACTGAAAGGAGGGTCCAGACGCTGTGTCTACAAGAAACCTCGGGCAGTGACAAGTAAGACAAGATCTGACCTTATAGCTGATAAACAAGTTAAACTGTGCTGCTGGGGTTGGCTCTCCCCATTTAAGAGGTTATATCATGAGTTTGTTCGCAGGAAGGAGGAACAGTAGGAATGGATGATGATGAAGGTAAAAGGAGCCTCAGTAGGAAAGAATAATTATAAATTTGGACTCTGAGGATTACTTGCATTGTAACAATATTGCACGTGATGGCAACAGAACCCTGAAGTACACAGTAGTTAACCCAAATGGGATCCACTGTAACTTAACCGCTCAGATTTTAATTTGTCATGTTTGCTCTGCCCTATCAAAATACCCTTTTCTGGTTCATTTGTGGATCAGCATGCTTCGTTGTAATGTTACACAAAATTCTGAAAGGCGATTTTTCTGTAACTGTTTGTTTGGTTTGTTTGTTTATTTTGAGACAGAGTTTCGCTCTTGTTACCCAGGCTGGAGTGCAATGGCGCGATCTCGGCTCACCGCAACCTCCGCCTCCTGGGTTCAGGCAATTCTCCTGCCTCAGCCTCCTGAGCAGCTGGGATTACAGGCACGTGCCACCATGCCCAGCTAATTTTTTGTATTTTTAGTATAGACGGGGTTTCACCATGTTGACCAGGATGGTCTCGATCTCTCGACCTCGTGATCCACCCGCCTCGGCCTCCCAAAGTGCTGGGATTACAGGCTTGAGCCACCTCGCCCGGCCTTCTGTAACTGTTAACATTTTAAATAATATTTGGTACATTTATAGGAGTTACAGAGAAAATGATCTTATAAGAAAATGGAACATGGCTTGATATGCTAACTATAAACAAATATATCCAGGGATCTTTATACTACGTAAAAAAAAAAATGTGTTTCATGTCTTATGTGAGATTCACAGACAAATAGCACTGGTGCTGTCAACCAACTTTTCAGTTTGCTTAAAATTCTTACTTGCCTGACACTAAATTCTACTAGATTTAGTAAATTTTCCCCCTCTACACCCTGTATATTTGTAGCTAGTTGTCCTGTGTCTGATATCACAATTAAGAAGAGAAAAGCATGCAGTATTTTATAAAATCTGAGTTTCTATATCATTTTGTGTAAAATAGATGTAAACATTTCAATAGTGCAAAACAACATCCTAAAAGATAGTTTCATTTCATTACTGTCTCAGCACTCCTTGTTCATCCAGTTAATCTCACCAGTTAATTAAGGTGACCATACATCCTGATCTGCCAGGGCCTTTCTCATTATAGAAGTTGTCCCGGTGACCTCTTTGGTTAGTGCCCCTTTTCACTCTCAAAAGTGTCCTGGTTTGGATAATAAATTAGATGGTCTTGTCTAAGGCTATTAGCCCATGAGATAGGATAGGTGGTATCAATATCTAGCTCTGGTATAAACTGCAACCTTACATATTCAATTTTTTTTTTTTTTTTTTTTTTGAGACAGAGTCTTGCTCTGTCACCCAGCCTGGAGTGCAGTGGTGCAATCTCGGCTCACTGCAACCTCTGCCTCCCAGGTTCAAACACTTCTCTGCCTCCGTCTCCCAAGTAGCTGGGCTTACAGGCGCCCAACACCATGCCTGGCTAATTTCTGTTTTTTTTTTTTTTTTTTTTTTTTTTTCAGTAGTGACAGGGTTTCACCATCTGGGCCAGGCTGAGTCTTGAACTCCTTTAACTCATGATGCACCTGCCTCGGCCTTCCAAAGTGCTGGGATTATAAGTGTGAGCCACCACGCCTGGATTTTTTTTTTTTTTTGAGACACAGTCTCACTGTGTTGCCCATGCTGGAGTGTAGTGGCACAATCCTGGCCCCTGCAACCTCTGCCTTCCAGGCTCAAGTGATCCTCCCATCTCAGCCTCCCAAGAAGCTGGGACCACAGACACACACCACCACACCTGGCTAATTTTTTTGTATTTGTGGTAAAGATGAGAGTTTCACCATGTTACTGAGGCTGGTCTCGAATTCCTGCACTCAAGTGATTTGCCCGCCTCACCCTCCCAAGATATATTTTCTTTGCTTCCATAAGGATTGTTAAGAGTAAAGCTTTTGATGTACATATGTATTCATGTTAAGACAAAAAGGATTATTTATAAGATAAAAAAAAAAAAGAGAGAGAAAGTGAGCGCTCTACCAAAATGTAAGATATGGCTGACATTGAAAAAATTACCCATATTTTAAGAGTCTCTTTCCAGAAAAGTGGGAAATTATGGTAATTTCACATAAAATATCTTTGGAGTTTTAGCATTCACTACTCTGGCAAATTGAGTTCCAGAAATGTAAGAATGTTCTCCTTTCAAATACTGTCCCTCCAGGCATCTTGTCTCTGAAGGTACCAATGGTTTTATAATCTTACGGCCTTCTTTCTGGGGCTCTTAGAACTGACCAGAACCAGGAACTAAAGTCCAGCCTTTTCTCAGATACACAGCACAACAGTATGACTGTCCATCTTCTTAAAGGTGCTGTTTATCTATGGTCTGGGACAGCTATCCGTTTGCACTGTATGTCTGACATCACAGATTTAACACGCCACCGGGACTACTTTCTTCTTCAGGGCTTCTTAAGAGTCTTCAAAGGAAGGCCAGCTCCTATTGGCTTTGAAAATCCACTTTATAGTGCCAGTGCCCAAGGCTGTAAGCCCTGGAGCTTGGAGAGAAATATGGAAGAAAAGCAAGAGAAAGAGCAACCAAATTGTCTTAGAATGTAGAATGTCTTCAGGTTGTTTTCTCTTCTTAAACCATGGCGATCAAACTTCTCTAAACAGAGAGCCATGTTCACACTTGGCAATAAGGGGCTAACATAAAGAATAAGTAAGATAGGCTGGGCGGCACACTGGCCTTTAAGCAGAAAGTGGACTTTGTGTACATGACCCTTGAGATTATAAAGGAAATAGGAAAACATGGCTATGCTTGCAGACTATGATCCTGTTGGCATATAGGCAGATACGCTCACGTTAAAATAATGGCCACTTGTGAACGGCTGATTGTTGGAGGGGAGTGAAGGAATGTTCTTGCCAGAAACTGACCTTAGAGGTCTCTTGAGTGTATAGCTGAGGGGTCACTGATAGGAAGCAGAGAAGTGAGAGCTGCTCTTCTAAGTTTGCACATGGTCTCTCTCCACAGCAAACCAAGGGGTTCTAAGACTCTGAGCACCTTGGGACTTGCTGCTAATTGAAATGTGAGCAGGACTGGCAATGTAGCAATCTTCACCTGGTTCTATGTCACAGGCTAGAGTAAACATACAGAATAACATAGATGTACAGATTTACAAATCCGGAAGTACACACTTTGGAATTATTGAACACTTGTTCTCAATTCCTAAAGATCCTTTAATCAAGTATATCCTTGCCATGGTGCTGAACAAAACTGGATGAAAACTTTGCAGGGCATAACAATTTTGGGGGTAAGTTTCTTAGGTCTTTACAACCTTTCTGCAAATCAATGTACAACCATGTCATGGTCGTAGAGTAAAATATAAAAGACACAGAAAGCACCATAGGTCCAAAGAAGTATGAAACCTTCTGTCAGTAACTTTTTGTATTTCTAGTGCTCACCAAAATTGAGAAGACTGATTTTTGTTTGTTTGTTTTGAGACAAAGTCTCACTCTGTCATCCAGGCTGGCGTGCAGTGGTACGGCCTCGGCTCACTGCAACCTCTACTTCCCAGGTTCAAGCGATTTTTCTGCCTCAGCCTCCTGAGGAGCTGGGTTTACAGGCATCTGCCATCATGTCCAGCTAATTTTTTTGGATTTTTGTAGAGACAGGGTTTCACCATGTTGGCCAGGCTGATCTTGAACTCCTGGCATGAAGCAATCCGCTCACCTCAGCCTCCCAAAGTGCTGGGATTACAGGCATGGGCCACCGTGCCTGGCCTGGACTGTGTATTTTTAATTGTGTGGTACTTTTCACGTTTCTAGACTGTTAGTAATCCAGTCCAGGAAGAGCACATTTGCCTAAATGGAGCACTGTGGTTTTATCTCTGCCTTCCTCACTGACTCAGCCGTTGTGAAATGGCAAGAATGCCTTAGGTTTGTCTCCTTGCTTTGCTTCTCTTTACCGGTTGGGCAATCTTGGGCAAGTCTTGTACTCTCTCTGATGGGCCTCAGTTTTCTTATTTATTTTGTAATTGAAGAGATGTAATGTATGTGAAAGTGATTTACAAATAGGAACACAGGGTACATACTTTACTACTATCCTCTTAAGTTACAGACAAGAACTGATATCACAGAATGACTAGGTGGCCAGAAACACAAAGTGATTCAATTACAGAACCACAGTCAGCTCTAGTACCCACACACACTTCTCATTTCTGCTTCCCTTATACATACAGATTAAGGACAGGCTTCTAATATGCATTCAAAGTTCATCCATTTCAAATGGTACCATTTAAAAAGTTGCTCCTTTCCTCAAGAGAATAGTATCTGTTTCCTTTTTGAAAATGGTAAAAATCAAATTAAATTAATCGTGCTGAGAATGCTTGTATATATATGTTCCAGGTATGGAATAAATAATCCTTGTATTCTTGAAAAAAAAAACCAGACACAGTTGGGCAGGTGGGGGGCTTGCAGGTGTATTTGCTGGGTTTGGATGGGGAGGGAAGCAGGAAGGATGCTTTGAGGATTATGGAGATGGCCTGGAGGTACCTAGGGGACACTCTTTAGAGGCTGGGTGATAAGAACACAAAAGCCTCTTCAGGAGGAGGCAAATGATCTCTGATCATCCCCAAGCTTTATCTCCCAGAGAAGCTGAAGAGAACAGCCAAGCTGATAATAACACCTCAGTGTTATTATCACTTGCTGAGGACTTTAGGCACTGCAGTCAGAAAATCAGAGGATGTTAATGCGGAAGAAAACTTCATTACCTTCCAAGGTTGGGGGAGTGGGAGTGGAGAGGGATGTTTAAATACCAGCTCTGTTTTTTACCAGCTATGAGACCTTGGATAAATTCCCCTCCCTCCCTCCTTCCCTCCTTCCCTCCCTCCCTCCCTCCCTCCCTCCCTCCCTTCCTTCCTTCCTTCCTTCCCTCCCTCCCTCCTTCCTTCTTTTCCTCCTTCCTTCTCCTCTTCCTTCCCTTCCCTTCCCTTTCCTTTCTTCCTTCCTTCCTTCCTTCCTTCCACCCCCCCTTCCCCTCTCCCTCCTTCCCCCCTTCCCTCCCTTTGAGATGGAGTCTTGCTCTGTCTCCCACGCTGGAGTGCAATGGCACAACCTCCACTCACTGCAATCTTTGCCTCCTGGGTTCAAGTGATTCTTTCCCTTCAGCCTCGTGAGTAGCTGGGATTACGGGCATCTGCTATCATGCCCAGCTATTTTTTTTTTTTTTTTTTTTTTTTTTTGTATTTTTGTAGATACAGGGTTTCACCATGTTGGCTAGGCTGGTCTCGAACTCTTGACCTCAGGTGATCCACCTGCCTCAGCTTCCCAAAGTGCAGGGATTACAGGCATGAACCACCATGCTCGGCCAAATTCTTTATCCTTTCTATGCCTTGGTTATTTCACCTGAAAAACTGAGGAACACGGCCTCATAGGTCATTTGAGAATTAAATCTGATGTCTACAAAGCTTTCAGGTCAGTGCCTGGCATGTAGATGTGTTCAAGAAATGTTGGTTGTTTTTGTTACCTATACAGCCTCCTCAGTTCTCATGAGAAAAAATGGAGGGCCAGAGAGGTGTAGTGACTCGCTCAAGGTTCCATAAGGAACCAGTAGCCAAAACATTATGTTTATGCTCCAGGTTTTGCCATTAATTTAAATCCACAAGGTTCAAATTAATGGCAAAACATGGAGCATACACGTAATCTTTTGGCCACTATTACAGTCAATTTCCCCCCACATTCTATGCTAATTCTGATGTCCAGTGTGCCCAGGGATGGGCATATGTTGGGGGGACTGGATTGCTGTCATGGCCCTTCTAGGTCTACCATATCAGTGACCTTAAGGGACAGTGTCGTTCATAAAACCACCTTTCAGTTTTCTTTTTTAATGGTGAGGAACATTTTCTTGGATAGCCCCAAGCTGCAGATGACCCACTCAATGCTGGTTCAGGCCTGGTGGCAGTAACAGAGAGCACAGCCACAGTCCCCAGTCCAGGAGATCTCTGTCCTAAGGGCAGTCCCACTCTGTGCCCAAGATCACTTACAGAGCTGAGTGCTGGTGTGGGAGGAAGGCCTGCTCTTTGCTGCAGAACATGGTGGTGGGAACTCAGGTCATCTGGTGGTCTCTCCAGAAGCACCGTAGAGCTGCCAGACACACTGCACTGCAAGGATAGCCTTCTGTGCCGAGGGCCCTGGCCTGGTTGTAAATCTTAGCCTCAGATTCCTAAGGTTCATTCTGACCATTCTCAATTCCCCTCCACACCCTTCTTCTATTTCCTAAATCCGCCATGTGCTCCCACCCAGGAGAAAGGGAAAACAAGCTTGTTTAATCACTAACCTAGATCCACTTTCAATTCTAAATCAATGGATTTGAGCCTGGGGGTGGCTCTGCATCTTCGGCTCCATCTCTTACCACTAGAATGCATGTTCAGATGTCCGCAGTTTCCAGAAGATTCGCCAGAGGACAAATGGGGTATAGCTGGAGCAGGTGTTGCATGTTAAGCAATTCTGTCCTCACTCTATTTGAATATGAACTTCATTCTATGCTATGTGCTGGTGTATAATAAATCTTAGGGTCTGACACGTTTGGAGGTCTGAGGGAATGAAGCCGCAGCAAGATAAAAAGCATTTCTTGCAAAGAGATGAAACGACGTCAGAATAAAAAGTTTATCAATGTATATATTAGAGAAAAGAGATTTGTCCGAGTGAAATGGCTTTGGGGACGTATTACAGTTAAGGTATTTTAGAAAGACCTTTCTCTATTTTTCCTCTGTTTTTCCATACAGGTACTAGATTTATCATCCTGTGGTGTATCTACATGCATTGCAGTGTTCTCTGCTTCATATTTCCAAAGCATTACAGTTTTTCATGTTTAAAAAAAATCACTGGCAATTTACCAGGAGTGAAAAATATTCCAAAAATGATGTCTGATAGTCCTAAAACCTCGTATTTGTATTGCTTCCTTTACCTTATTAAGTGCTATTATATACGTTATTTCATCTTTATCACGGGCATCAAATGTTTGCTATCATTTGGAGAGCATGAGGCTGGTCCAGGCCTGTGGAGACTACAGTACAAACCCCTTCTTTCTAAGTCTCATTTTTCACATGGCAGCAAAACATTTTATGAGTCCACAGGAAAACAGAATAAAGTTATTATGAGGAAACCACTGTATGCCTCCTTATAAAAATTCTTCTATTCCAAACGTAGGCTCTGGAAAACTCCCACTCACTCTTTAAGACTGTTTGGATCCCACTCCTACTAGACATGGACTCAGTCCCCCTTGTCTGGACCATCCCTCAGGACTCCAGATGCACATGTGTTAGCAGGACCCTAGCTCCTTCCACATTGTCACGCAACTGTCTGCCTATCTCCACAGGAGACTACAAGCTCCGGAGAGCCATGTCAATGTCCTGTCTGTATCTCCCCTGTTCCTACCTAGCACGGTGGGAGACACTTGGTAGCTGTCCAGTATATATGGAATGAATGGAGAGAAAAGCCCATTGGAAATAAGGATCTTATGCAAAGTGTGTAACATAAATGGGTGCCTGTCTGTGTAGTCAAAAAATACTCTTGGGCAATAAGATAAATTTAACTTGTCATTTATGAAGTCAAATTCATATGGGGACAGAGGAGAGAAGTCAGGATACGGATCCTCCTGTTGGAAAAAGGAAAACTACAAGGACCGGCAATGTAGAGACCCAGACGGACACAAGCAGAGACTGACTTGAACTCTCTCCTCTAGCTTCAAGGTTTTTTCTGGATGGAAATATTGGGAAAGCAGAATGAGCAGGTAGCGTTCAGAGAGTCGATTGCCAGCAATCAGAAAGCAAATGGTTGGCTTCATCCTGATACATTACACTCAGGCAGTTAAAGGTTGAAGTAAAGCCTCTTGTCCAAGTTCTGTGAAGCTGTAAAGTGCTGAAGTCAGAGGTGACGCCACACATAAGCCCTGAAAAGCCTGTACCTTTAAGAAAATCGGCAATCTTTCACCTCTAAACTTCGTGATTCTGTGAAGAGTAGAGGAGGGTGCTGGCGTCCCATTCTACCCATCAAAAGAAAGTATATTAACAAGTATAATCCTTGCTATTATTGAATAATTTGTAACTCTTAGGAGACTGCAACTAATAAACCATATCTGTATGCTATTTTGTAACATTAACAGATGCTTAAGGCAACAATAACTCTAAATACACAAAGGGGAAGGCACAACTGTCTATGTGGTTCTGAATTTTAATTGGAGTAAAAAAATGAAGTAAATCCAAGGGAGAAAAAGTCACAAAAACACAACATAAAAGAAAATAATTAATTAGCATAGGCATAATGAAGTTTTTGTAATTTTAAACAATAAATTCCACCCAAAGCAAATAGGAAATACAAATATCAGTGACATTAAACACTAACAAGAAAGGGGAGTGGGGAGCCAGCTGACCCTCTGCAACTGGTTTACTGCTGGCTGAGGCAGGAAGGGTTTAAAAGAGATTAAGAAAGATAAACAATAAGCTGTCTGTTGAGCCACTCTTCGTTTGGCGGCATGTACCCAGCCAAGCGGAAGGTCTGTTTTTGAGCTAGAGGGCTCACATACATCCAACAAAGCCAAGAGAGACGACGAGGGGGTTTGTCCCAGCACATGATAGAAGGTGCCCCACCCCTTCAAATCTGAAAGCAAAGTTGCTATCACCAGATTCCGATCCCGTGGCTTTGGATTTTCTTCATTGGTGTATGATTCATCAATACATTGATAATAAGTTTTCTTTCCTATTTTCTTGACTAAAACAACTCTGTTGATTTTCAGAATCACAGAATTTCAGAGGTTGACATTTAAGGTCCCCAAGTCTCCCCATCACTTAATCAAGTAGCTGTTTGGCCTATGACCACCTCTAGTGACAGGGACCTCATTTCCTCCTGAGAAGGTTGTTATCATCCTTGAGCAGCTCGGAATATTAGCAAAGTCTCCCTTAAATTGAGCCAAAAATTTGTCTTTCTGAAATATCCACCTTTGGCCCTTAGGTAGAAAATAAATCTAAGCCATCTATAATACGAGAACCTTTCAAATACTAGAAAATGCTAGTATGTATTACTGGAGTCTTCTCTACTTCAGGCAAAACAGACCCCGGACTTTTAACCTTGCATCATATAATTTTAAGTTTTCTCACCATTGTAGCTACTTTCCTCTGAAAACCCAGCCTCTTTTTTCCTCTCAAGTGTGGCATTCAATGGACAAATGCCACCTAGTGTGCTCTGAGGGCAGTCACAGTGGACCGTCCCCACCTTAGTCTGGGTTACCATATAATTCCATCAGGCAACTGCAGGCTGAAAGGAGTTCTCGCTTCATTTCCTGAGTATCTACAATGCGACAGGCATGACAAGCACTTTAATGCACTGATTTTAACACTGGGAACAACCTTATGTGTAAGTGCTATCATTATCCCTATTTTGCACCTAAAGGCACAAAGACATAGAGAGGTTAAGTAACTTGTCTAAAGTCACACAGTAACTGGTGTGCCTTACATTGATTCCTTACGCACTTAATTTTGATAGATTTTGAAACTGTAAAGACCATTTTAGGTCTCCATTACTTTCTCCAATGTACTGGATTCATTATTTCTCAGCCCTAGGTCATGCCCAACTTGATAAATGTGCCCTTTATAACTTTATCCAAGTCATTCATAACAATTTTGACCACAACAGAACTATGGCTGGGTTTCCTGATGATTCTTGGCTTTTTTCTTTTTTTTTTTTTGCAATGCCAGTGGAAATTATTCCATTCAAATTATGAGACCTCACTTAAAAAAGGAATTCATTGTGCGTTCCTTGAATGCTAAGACCATGTCACATGCTTCTGTGCATCCCACACAGCTACTTAATACTCAGTAAAAGTCACTGAAAGGAGTCCTCTATTCTGAAGCACAAAGCCACGGAGGAGATTTGAGAGGGTGGCACAGGCACTGCCTGAGGTCTCTGGGTCCCTCTCAAGCGACATCTCTGTTCCTGACTGCTGTCATCACCCGAGCTGCTCTCTGTTCACTTGTGCCATCCCACGGTTTCCGCATGTCAGTAACACTGGGAACACATCCAGGATACAATGCCTTCAACACTGGGGATCTCAG
Source organism: Saimiri boliviensis (assembly GCF_048565385.1). Taxonomy (NCBI): domain Eukaryota; kingdom Metazoa; phylum Chordata; class Mammalia; order Primates; family Cebidae; genus Saimiri; species Saimiri boliviensis. The sequence continues at coordinate 149,345,143 of NC_133451.1, read as the reverse complement.
TGGACACTGAGAAATTCAGAAAAAGAACCACAGTTAAGACTGAAATTAATCATTACTGGATCAGAAGCCATCTATAATGAAGGGTTTCAAGATGAGCAGTATCTGCCCACCGCGAACAAGACTGGACTCTAGAAACCAGAGTAAAAACAGAAGTTTGAGGTACACCCCTCACCTCTGAGAATACCATCATGATTATGACTGTACCAGCTCTCAGGACATTAGAATACCACAATATCAAAAGGGAACCCAAGTCCTTAAAACCACACTCAAAAGCATTTCAGGATACAGGAGCTACTAATTTTGTCGGTCAAATCGTGTCCCAGGCATGCACTTCCAGGAAAAACATGAAAAAAAAATCTCTGATTTCACCCTATGACATCAACATTAGCAGAGGTTCTACTACTTTTTTTTTTTTTCTTTTTTGAGAGGGTCTGGCTCTGTTGCCCAGGCTGGAGTGCAGTGGCGTGATCATGGCTCACTGCAACCTCCGCCTCCTGGGCTAGAGCAATTCTCCTGCTGGACCAGCATAGGCCACTATGTCCTGCTATTTTTTTTTTCAGAGGTGGGGTTTCACTCTATTACTCAGGCTGGTCTAGAACTGATCAAACGATCCACCCACCTCGACCTCCCAAAGTGTTGGGATTGCAGGCATGAGCCATCTTGCCCAGCCAGGTTCTACTATATTTTATGTAGAATACCTTGTATACCTTATATGGAATACCTATTACCATTTTAATAAAGAACACTGAGAATAGTGTTAACTTTAAAAAAAAAATAGCAAGCAGTATTTACTAAGTGTTAGGCACTGTGTTATGTGATTTACAGGCATTCTCTCATTTAATAGGCACAACAATTTTATTGAAAACATACTAAAATTATTCCCAATTTACAGATGAGCAATCTGAGACGTAGGGAGGTTAATTACCTTGCTTGTAATTAGCTGAGAGCTAAAGCTTGAATCCTGCATTGTTAAACGCATCCTCTTAAATAGTGTGTTAGCTCAGGTCTTCCAGAAAATCAACATCGAGAAAGTTTTAACCATGTAAAGAATTTTTTTAGGGAAACTATCTGTGCCAGAGCAAACGAGAGCGGAGAGGCCTCAGTGCCATAGGGCGCAAGGCCAGAGTGACCGGCGAAGGCGCGCGGGGGCTGGAGGACCAGCCGTGAGCCTCGAGTCCCTGGGGCCTCAGGAAGACATGCTGCCGCTGCTATCGGAGAGACAAAATCTAAATGTTATCAGGAGGATTTTTATTTATCAGGAAAGCAACTTGAAACCCACAGCCTGAGTTCCTGAAGCCCCTACCTCCCTCCCAAGCCGCAGATGTGTGGAAACACCGTGGGGTCAGAGTCGCTTCCATGCAGCCCCTGCAGCCCCTGCAGCCCCCAGTGCCCATGAGAGGAGGCCTGCATGGCTTCCTACCGTGCCTCAAAGGACTGTAGTGCAACTGTCTGCCTATCTCCACAGGAGACCACAAGCTCCTGAAGATTGTCTCCTGGGTTCCCAGAAAGCCCTTGAGAGAGGGGCTTCTCCTGGCCATCTTCCAGAAAGTTCTCCGAGAGGCATTGCCTGCACCCTGGAGCCCATGAAAACAAGTAGGCAGTTCCAGGAGGCGTCCTTGCTGAGCACGAGGCTGGGACACCAGCGGCCCTTCATCTTCTCTCTCTCATATTTTCTCTTGCCCCAGTCAAGACAACTTTGGCTTTCCCACAAAATAAAGACAAATACAACAACCGTTTCCTTGATTTAGTCCTATTTTTCAAATCTGATGAGAGGCGAGCTTTGTCCACCGCCCTGCATCCACTTAGGCAGGGACTGGGCCAGGCGTGACGTCATCAGTCGTGTGCGCTCCGGCTCCAGCTTAGGCTGTGTGCACACAATATGCACCCAAGGGCACTCAGTGGGGCCTTTGGAATAAATCCATGTATACGTACACCGATGTATACACATACCTACAACACGAGGTATTGCAGGTACTCAGTAAAAACACTGAGTTTGTCCAGTCTTGTTCGTGATGGAAAGATACTGCTCAATTTGAAGCTCTTCATTATAGATAACTTTTGATCCAGTAATGATTAATTTCAGCCTTAACTGTGGTTCATTTCTAAATTTCTCAGTGTCCACTTAGATCCCCAGTGTGGAGATATTGTAGGTACTCAGTGTTTTTAAACTCAGGCAGTTTTATTTTATATACATATGTGTATATGCAATACGTGTATATCCATAAACATATATACACACACATATATATATATATATATATATATATATATATATATATATATATACTAAAAGATGAGACCTTCCTGCTCCCTGGCAGACCTGAAGCCACAGTGCAATCCATGCATGATTTTGGAGCCCTTGACTCTTGATCTCCCTGTAGCGGTTGCCCTGAGACCTTGGGACCTCAATCCTGCCCAGCTGTCTTCATACCTCTTAGGTCACTTCTCTCTTATTTCTCTTTCTCTCTGTTTTCTCTTTACTTGCCCTGTCCTTAAGTGGTGCCATTTCCAAGACTCTATCCTCAACTCACTCTCTTCTCCCTGGGCACATTCTCACTGTATAATTTTATCTGTCTCAGACATCCTTGGCCCCTTCTTAAATTTTTCTCTCTGCTCCTCCAAGCTTGTCTCACCATCTGAAATTCCAACTTGTCTACCCCCAAAATATCCTATCACTATTCCCTGTGGAAGGGTCCTAAGATGTGTGAGTGTCTGTCTAACCAGGTGATGTGTATATATGTGTAGTCTCACAGGCCTTACAACAATAGCAAAATAGATACTAGAAATTCCACATTACAGATAAGGAAATCAAACTCACAGAGGTTTAGTTAATAGCCTGAAATGGAAAGCTGGACCTTTATTTTGAACTGAGGTCTGCTGAAATCCAAGGGCAGCCTCCCTGACTCCTGTCAGGCTCCTGCACAGCTGCTTCTCCTGCCTGCTAGTGGCTGCAGATATCCCCTGCTGGGTGTACCCTCAGTGCGCCCAGTTACCTTTTCCAGAAACCAATTTGATTATGTTTCTCCTTTTCTATAGGCCCCTATTGATTACACTCCAGGATTAAGACCTTATGAGCTGGTGTGGCCAGTGGTTACCAAACTTATCTGCATACTGGAATCACCTGGAGAGCTTTTAAACAAATGCCAGCCAGGCGTGGTAGCTCACGCCTATAATCCCAGCAGTTTTGGAGGCTGAGGTAGGTGGATCATCTGAGGTAGGAGTTTGCGACTAGCCTGACTAATATGGTGAACCCCATCTCTACTAAAAATACAAAAATTAGATAGGCGTGGTGGTGGGAGCGTGTGATCTCAGCTACTCTGGAGGCTGAGGCAGGAGAATTGCTTGACCCTGTTGAACCTGGGAGGCGGAGGTTGCTGTGAACTGAGATCACGCCATTGCACTCCAGCTTGGGCAACTAAAGCTAAATGCTGTCTCAAAAAAGAAAGAAAGAAAGAAAGAGGAAGGAAGGAAGGAAGGAAGGAAGGGAGGGAGGGAGGGAGGGAGGGAGGGAGGGAGGAAAGAAAGAAAGAAACTGATGCTATGTCCCAGCGCCACAGATTATGAGTTCATTGACCAGGGATGTGGCCTGGATTTTGACATTGCTTCAAATCCCTGGGCAAACATGTTTAGAAACCATAGAGTTAGCCACAGATGCCCCTCACATTCTGACTTTCCTCTCTCTCCAGGAACTGCCTCCCCAACTCCAAAGTGGGTCTGACCATCTAACTTGCTGTCTTGGAATTCTCTCTTTCTTGAACAAACTTCCACATCCTTTGCTATTCAGCTCAAATATCACTTCTGACCATCCATGTTGCCCTTTATTTTTGTCACAGGTCACTCATGCTATACTGTAATCTCGCTGTAGACAAATTGGTCTCCCCAGACATATACTGGGTAAGAGTGGATATTCCTCCTTTTCACGATCTCTGTAGCTGCCACCCAGAACACAACATACAGCAAAAAGGAGGTGCTCTGTAATGAACAAATGAATTAATAAGTCAACGACTACCCATATAAGAAGTGGAAAGGACACTGGGCTAGAATAGAACTAGAAAAGCACTCTGGAGACCCAAATCTAGGTAGCAATGTTGAGTGAAAGGTTCAGAATATGGAGCAGTACAGACTGAATTTGACCCTTAGCTCCAGTTATCAGCTATAGGACTCTTCTCGGGCTGTCAAAAACAAGCCGAGTTTCACCTGCCTCTTCTACAAAATGGGAATAATAGTAGAGATCAGCCTGGCCAACATGATGAAACGCTATCTCTAGTAAAAATTAAAAAATTAGCCGGGCGTGGTGGCAGACACCCGTAATCCCAGCTACTTGGGAGGCTGAGGCAGGAGAATCGCTTGATCCCGGAGGTGGAGGTTGCAGTGAGCTGAGGTCGTGCCATTACACTCAGGTGTTAAAAAATATGGTAAGTCTTATCACTATATTCACTAATGCCCGTTTGTTCATTTGTTTGTTGTGAGATTTCTGGTACATTACGTACTTTTTCCTGTGCCTTTTCTTATTTATAAAATGTGCAAAGTAACATTGTTTCTTCCTTTCTCCAAAGGAAGATGAAAGTGGTGATTGTCCAAACACTCAGAACATAAAATGCGCTACAAATGTAACAAATTATAATTAGTTTGCTATATTTGTGTTTATTTCCTAATTTCTGTACTTTCACCTTCTGTGGTAATATCAGAGCATGCTTTTTTCTTTTTTTTGTACTGAAATCCCTTGACATGGGAAGGGAATATATCCAGAAACACTCTAGAAGCCAAATTTGAAAACACTGTAAGAGCAGACAAGTTTCTCCACAAAATGCTACAAATTGCAACAAAATATTTCACTAGTGGGCACACCTTCAAGTCCAAAATGATGTGACAAATACAAGAACCAAAGAAATTTATAGAAGCTTGTAAAATATTATCTGCCATAAAACATAATTTTTCACCATAGGTATCAATGACATCACTATCATAGCAATTTTAGACATGAACTTAATAAAATTTGTAAAATGTAAATAGTGATGAAGAAGAATAGCAAATGATCATTTCATGAGAGCTACTTCCTTTAGGAGAGGCTGAAGGAAGATACAGACTCTGGGCCATGGTGTGGCTCATTCACAAACTCCCTGATGAGTGTGTTCCTCGTACAAGCCTCAAATTTATACTCTGGTATAATTTTTAATTACTTCATGCTATTACTTACTTGTTGGCTTCACTTGTGATGAAGAAAAATCTTGAATGGGCTGGGCGCGGTGGCTCACGCCCATAATCCCAGTGCTTTGGGAAGTGTAGGTGGGCGGATCACAAGGTCAATAGATTGAGACCATCCTGATCAACATGTAGAAACTTCTTCTCTACTAAAAATACAAAAATTAGCTAAGTATGGTGGCACATGCCTGTAGTACCAGCTACTTGAAAGGCTGAGGCAGGAGAATCGCTTGAACCCAGGAGGTAGAGGTTGCAGTGAGCCAAGATTGTACCACTGCACTCCAGCCTGGTGACAGAGTAAGACTCTGTCTAAAAAAAAAAAAAAAAATCTTGAAGGATGAATTCCTGACTACCCAAAGTCAGCTATGTTCACTTATTCACTTCCTACAATTGCCAATAACATGTTTGGGAGCAAAACGGACCATGTTACACAGAATTATAGGATTCTCTGACTACTAAGTTGATCAAGAAAAAAGTTAAATATGGATAAAAAATACATTTAGGACAATAGTAATGCAAACTTGGATCTTGACTTTTTTTTTTTTTTTTTTGCCACAAAGCTTTTCTTGTTATTCATGTTCTTCCCTCTTAAATCACTCAAATATGTTATTTATAAAACAAAGAATTTGTGAAATGGAGACAAATTATAACGTTGAACTATCATTAGAGTTTTCTTCAATTCTCCAAAGTATATTTGGGCAAAATTTAAAATATCCTTTCCTCTTTAATTCTGCAAATAGTGCAATTTCAAATACAGCAACTATCTTCTCTCTGGCTAAAAATTCAATGAAAGGCTTCAGTTTTACTTATCTAAATAGTTATTTTTTTCTCCTTGGAGAATCAAAATTAACCTTCAGTTGTATTTTTTTTAGGGGATACAATAAGGTGCAATGTTTCTTCTTAAATGGGTCAAGGGTTCAGTATCCATCAGGGAAGAGGGGAAGGTGCAGAAACAAGATGGATCCAGGTGACCTTGGGGAGAAATCATTCCTAGTCCCTGCTTTTAGCTCCAAAACCATCCTTCTTTCCTCTTTCATATCCCTTGTCACTGAATTATAGAGCCCTTTGGCCTCTGTAAAAGGTTTTTTTTTTTTTTTTTTTTTTTTTTTTTTTTTTTTTTCATTCTCTAAACACAATAATAAACTAGGAGTCCCTATCTTTGCAGAAGTGGTCCAGGTTCTGGGCTTCTGCCTTCTTTTCGTCAGGCTCTTTTTCTTCTTAACTCCCAACTTTTCTTCTTTCCCCCAAAATGAACTAGGCGGTCTTAATGACTCTGCCTTAATCTCCTCCCCAGACTTCCTTGTTTTCTGTAGTTCTGCCTTATACACACGCACTCAGGGGCTCCTGAGCTGGCCCCGGCCTCAGAGGACCTGCTTGGGTCCTCCTCTGACCACATCCCTCTCTACCACCGCGAGTAGTCTGTAGAGGCAAGGCCAGAGCCTGTGCTTCCACCCCTAGATCATTCTTTGAACCCCCGGAGCCCCCAATTCCCCGCTTACAGCACTTCAAGTCTGCTTTCCCAGGTCTGTCTTCTGGAAGGTGACCACACAGCTGCGTGCACCTCTAGGCCCAAAGAATGGCCAAGGCGCATGCAGATGGACCTTGGAGTTATGGCTGGGAGTGTCCCACAAGTGTAGGAAGCTCCTGAGGTACCGCACAGAGCCAGGGATGGAAAGGGAATTGGGTGGTCCAGGGAACCCAACCAGCAGAACCCCCAGGAGGCAAGGATTCTACATCAAACTGGGCCTTCCCAGTGTCTACAAAGGTATACTTGTCAAGGTCAGCTGATAAGACATCTTTTACTTAATTGTTTGTTAGCTTGATATATAACAACCAAGGATGAGGCCTATAGTACATCTGCACTCTTGCCTTGGGCTCCACAAACGTTAGGGAGGGACAGGCTCATCTCTCCTCGCCCAGTGATTTTCCTGCAGATCTTCTCCTGTGCTAAATGCACACGGATTTAGGCAGTGAATACAGAACAAAGTTTGGACCTTCAGTATGGCTGAGTGCCGATTCCTGTTAGCCAGGCCTTCTGTGCACCATCCCTCTGCCTCTTCAGACTCAGTCACTGACAGAAGGCCCAGCAGTTAATTTGTAAACAAGGAAGATCTGCTGTGTGTCCCCCAGAGAGGTTTTCATGGTGCTTGGGGGCTCCTGGGTCAGACCCCGCCCAAGATGGAATCCATTTGCAGCAGTAACCACAGGTGACCTCTTTTTTTTTTTTTTTTTTTTCTTTATTGATTTTTCTCTCTTCCTCACTGTCTTGTTTCATCCCTCTTTTCTAAAGTATGTTTCAGACATAGAGGGAGAGGCTGTGATGGAAGTAGGCCAGGCAAAGACAAGGGGTGGGGGAGCAGTCGGCAATTCCAGTTTGACGCTAATGATTTGTGTACAATTCAAGGTCAGAGAATGATATGTGAGGCTTGTGCGCCCACCCACACAAGCATACACAATTTAGTGCTTGATTATATCAGCATACAGCACTAATACATCTCAGGCTGCCTTGTTCACTTGCCTCTCCAATTAGAAAGAAACGCAGAGGGCAGGGACCGCATATTAAGCTTCTTTTGTTCCCCACAGCGCCCACCACCTTATTAGGCACATAATGGGCATCTGATAAATATGTTTTGTTAAAAGAGGCTTACTTTAATGAAATAAAATGTGTTCTTGAAATGTTCTAAATAAAGTGAGTTTTGGTAAATGGAATCCGATTTTAATGATACTGGGAAAGTTGCAATGGGAATACTACAATAAATCCTTTTACAAGGCCAATAACCATTCTGTCTGGATTGTCATGTATTTTTTTTACCCTCTTGGACCTAAATTAGAAAATCTTAACCTGGGAATCAGTGCATCCCCTGCAATTATGTCCATGTTTGCTTTGCGAATGTGTATTTTTTTTTCTGGTGATATTGGCATAGCTTTCATTTGCATTCTCAAAGGGATGAATTACTTGAAAAAAAAAAAAGTTAAAATCCATAGACTTGGAGGGTGCCACAGAAACGAAGCTAAGGTTCTAGGAAAATAATTTACCAGCTTTGGTAAGTAGAAAGTGATCATCAAAGCTAACATTTGTTGAGCATCTGCTACATACCAAGCTTTGACAATCACCATATTTAATGCTCCCTGCAAGGTAGGCACTGTCATCTCATTTGGCCAATGAGGAAACTGGAGAGGCTTGCCCCAGGCACATAGTTGTTAAACATCAAATGTGAGATCTGAACCAGAATCTGTTGATTCCAAATTTGGAAGTTTTTCGTTTTTCAATAAAATGGTTTCTGTCTCTCTGGTGCCCTACCTAAATTAATAATGATGACAATGATAATAATAATTTAACTTTGAGAATATAATTATTGCTATTTCACAGATGAGAAAATTGAAGTTAAGAAGTTATGTATAAAGACCAGGCGCAGTGGCTCATGCCTGTATTCCAGAACTTTGGGAGGCTGAGGCAGGTGGATCATGAGGTCACGAGCTCAAGACCAGCCTGGCCAAGATGGAGAAATCTCATGTCTATTAAAAATACAAAAATTAGCCAAGCATGGTGGTGGGCTCCTGTAATCCCAGCTACTTGGGAGGCTGAGGCAGGAAATCGCTTGAATCCGGGAGGGAGACTCCATCTCAAAAAAAAAAAAAAAAAAAAAAAAAAAGTGAAATTCAATGATAACTGATAACTTACTCAAGTCCTTGCTGCTGGTAAGCGAGGTCCATCCCCTGGCTGAGGCCGCAGCCACACACTGCTTTCACAGCCCCTATGGGATGGCCTGGCTGCTCCGGGACTCTTAAACAAAAATCAGTGAACTGGGTCTTTGCTTCATCATACCATAATTATTCTTCTGGAATTGAGTTCTCTTCCTTCACTTTTCTCTAGAGAGAAGTCCAATCTGTCAAGCATTTATAAGGCACTTCTCTTGTACCTAGGGTTGTTTTAGGCACTGTGGGAAATGGGGAAACTCATCTGTGGGTGTGATCTGTGTGTGTATGTATACATGTAAAACAGACACACTTTTGAATTAAAATCCTAGATATTGTTTCTGACCATCTGATAACACTTAGGAGCTATTTAGGAAAATGGTGACTGTGCAATCAACTGTGCAAGTTGTATAAGTAACACACCCTGTTCAATCTGCAAGGCATACCACCCACAAATTTAGCAGAAATTTAGAGACAGTACTGCTGATATTGGATATATATGGAAGTGTGGTCACAGGATCATTCAAAATTCATTTGACATTATGAATTCATTCTATTTAGCTACTCAGCTTGATACTATGAGAATAAATTAAAATGTGAAAGTGTTGTTAGCTCTTTGAAAGATCATAACATTGACAGTCAGGTTTAATATGCAACCTAAAAGGCAGTTTTGCATGGAAGTTAATCAAAGCCTGGGCCCTAAACTCAAAGGGCTCTGAGTTCAAATCCCCACTCTGCCATTTACTAGGTATATGCACTTAGAAAAAATTCACCTGATGTTTCTAGGTTGCAGCCTTCTCATATATAAATGGAGGTAATAATACCTTTATGACAAGCTTTGTGAAGATTAAATGAGGAAATGTGTGCAGAGTATGTGCAACAATGCTTGCAACATTGTCTTCACTTTTAAAATGTGGCATTTTTGTCTTATAACTTTGTGTCAAAAGAAATAGAATTTGCAAAAAAAGGAATGGGTAAAATTTCTCTCTAAAAATCAAAACAGGATAAAGAAGACAAATAAATTCTTCTTCTCCACAAGTGATAACAGTGGTCTTGAAACTCAACCGTTACGGTCAAAGCTCACAGGAAAAGAATTCTAAAATAAGTCTTTTCCTGTGCATAGGTTTATCCAAATTTCCTTTCCAATTTTATTCATTGCTGTTGATGTTTAATTGCTTAAAATAATCTTGTGTGATAAAGAGGAAGCCACAGAAATAGGTGGGGCACTCAGAACCGTGCTATGGTCTTTCTGCACACATAAGCGTTACAAAGTATTTCAATCCCATATTTGTGAGGAAAGCATGGCAAAGAGAAGACAGATGGACAAGCCTGAATGGTATGCTCCAGTTCTTTGGATGCAATTTAGTATATGGAAGTCAAAATTCTTTACAAATCCTAGTTTTCAGAAAAGAAAGGGTGAGTGCTGACCAGCAGAGGGTACCTGATACTGGGGAACTCTACTCTTTCCTCCAGTTGACAAGCAAGCAATTAGATCCATCGAGCTGTGGATCTATTTTTCAAGGACCCAAGGAAGTCAGCTTTCAGAAAGCAATAAAATTTTTGTTTTTAATATGCAGTGTCCTTCAGTGAAAATGACAAGGTTGAAGTAACTTTAGGATGCTGCAGACAAAAGTTCTTTATCCAGAGATAAAGGTGCAAAGACCCAAGGAGATGAATAAGAGCAAAATAAAAATGTCTTGCCAAAATGATGCTAGAAAGTACTAATTCTCAGACATCTGCAGAGTGCTTCTCCATGATCAAAAGGCATGCGGACAAGAAATATACCAGCATGACCAACCAAACACCAGCCCACCCCTGTGGCCAACAAAAAGCACATAAGATTCATTGAAAAATAAACACTTATCTGAAAGATGAGGTGGAGGGAAGGGTGAAGGGGACGAGACATAGAAAAGCATTGTAATTTGTTTTAACACCTATTACCTTCTAGATTAAACGTTCTGAAACTAAGAGGTCACCGCCTTGGCAATGGCAGAAAAAAATTAGATCAAAATATTGGCTGTGATCTTCAGGTGGCTTTCTTGTGTCCATTTCATTCTGTTAGTAGCAATGTGTGGTCAAAATGGCATAAGGTTTAAGAGGTCAGGTTTGGATACAAATAGGCTTTGCTTTGGTTTCTAGTTCTAGTGTTTACCATGTGACCTTGAACAGACTACTTTACTTTCCATGCCCGAATTTCAAGATCGTTTGAAGAGTACATGTTTCACGTCAAGGGCTTAGCACAGGTCTTGGCACACAAAGCATTCCATGAATGGTCACTATGAGTTATGTACCTCGTCGTGGATCAGAGTTTTTCAGCTTCTGTACTATTGACATTTTGGGCTGGCTAATTCTTTGTTGTGCAGAGACTGTCCTGTACATTGTAGGATATTTAGCAGCATCTCTGGTCTCTACCCACTAGCTGCCAGTAGCAGCCTCAATTCCCCATTTCCCCGACTCCACGCTAGCCCTGGCCCCCCAGTTGTGACAACCAAAACTATCTCCAGATGTTGCTAAATGTCCAGTTGGTGATTGGGGAATAAAACATCTCAGGTTGAGAACTACTGCTTTGGATCAATCCAAGTTCTAGCAGATGAGGATAACTAACTTGATTCTTCTTTTCATGTATATATTAATATTTTAAAGCCTCAACATTAGAAAATGCACACTTTTCTTTTGAAAGCCTAGCAATAAGTCCCATAACAGTCAGGGTCTTCGTTTCCTCATCTTGAGCCATACTTAAAGGTTCCCTCTTGTTCTAAATTCTGACCTTGAAAACTATTCCAATCTCTTTCTTTTTCTTTTCTTTTCTTTTCTTTTTTTCTTTCTTTCTTTTTTTTTTTTTTTTTTTTTCCAGACAGGGTCTCACTCTGTCACCCAGGCTGGAGTTCAGTGGCACAATCACAGCTAACTGCACCCTCGACCTCCTGGGCTCAAGAGATTCTCCCACCTCAGCCTCCTGAGTACCTAGGACCACACCTGGCTAATTTTTGTATCTATATCTTTCATTCTACCAAAGATTTAAAACAATTTCTCCCTATGAAGAAACTTATACAAGTAATATACATTCAACAGAAAAAATTAGGACATTCAGATAAGCAAAAAAAGAAAGAAAGGAAAAGAAATATCAGTTGTTTCCATTAGAATTACCTAGGTCTAACATGATGACGAGTGGGTTTTCAGATGTTTTTGGAATTCATGTTTGTGTGTACATGCACAAATATACATGCACTCACACAATACACACATTTTATTTATTGTGTGCTTATCATTTTTTCACTGTCATTAGCTCTAGCTATCTCCAGACTTGATGCTAGACTGTATTTTTTCTCATGTCCAACATTCCTCAAGAAGTGGTTCCACTCATATGTTTTCACCTACCACCTAGATGTGGATAAACCCAATAACTTTCATTAAATGTACAAATAACAATGAAGCCAATTAGAGTAAACAACTTTTGATGAATTCAGCTCTCACCTTGCCAGGAACCAATGGCCGTGCTCCATTATTTTTAAGATGGAGGTTTGGAAGTCAAATTTGACACCTCTCTTCCTTTCCTGTCCCCACCCCTGCCCACGGTCACTTCCACAATCTCTTGCTTCTCCTTTGGATCTATTTCCAGGGTCACATGCAGTCAGGTCCTAATTATTTTGTTCCAGGTGTGCTGTTTCCTAGTATCTCTCCTGCCAATCACTTTGATCGAGATAGTACTCTCCTCTTTTCAGAAAGCTACAATGACTACCCATTGCTTCTTGTATCACAAGTTGGATCTTACTAATGAGCTTTGAGGGGCTTCCACATCCCCTGAGTCCTCCTTCCTGAGCCTTGTCTTCCTCAGGTTGTACTTTTTCTTCCTTATTAACCCTTCACAACCCAGTTTCCTTACTCCCCTTTCTGAACAACAGTCCATTAAAAATAAGGTAAAACAACGCACGATGCCAATGTCTTTTTAAAAAGAAGAAAACCCTAGGACACTAATGAAAATTATCCTTCTGCTAATGCTTCAGTTATGGGCTGTAACTACTCACGTGCTACATTAATTGGGTGTATCTTTGTTACAGAGGATTAATAAATGCTTTATTTATTTATTTCAGTTTCAAAAACATGCCTTGAAATTTCACCAGATTGAGTGAATAGTGTTTACACTCTTAGGAAGTCAACATCAGGCACTAATTTTTTGTAGCAGTATTTCTCATCAAGGTACATTCATTTATCTAATCCAAAAGATGGCGGGCTTCCTCAATTAAAAGGTATACAAAGAAACAACCCTTGCATTTGATCACTTTAACGTGGACAACAAGTCACTCTATTGAATATAAATGGGAATCTGTATGCTCTTATTACAAGAAATTTTTTTTAATCCAGCTTTTAGTAGAGGATAAACTTCTTAAGGGCAAGGACCATGGCTTTTACTCCCTTTGTGAGGCTCACAGTAATGGGAACACAGCTTCATGTACAATTGGTCTTCAATAAATGTTGCTAGGTGATTCATATTTGAAGGGGAAATGGAAAGAAAAGCCTGAAGGACTTAAAGGATTTGCGTGCCTGCATCTTGCTGTGAATAATACAAACGTTAGAGAGAGATGACTAACTGGACAGCATAGGGCACAGGGAGCTCTGGCCCCTGCAATATTCAGTAACAGGAAGTTACAGTGTGACTAACTGTAACCAGGTTGTGAAATGGAAACAGAGGAAGGAGGATGTACTGGAAGAACTCGGAGGTGCACACAGAAGTGAACTGCAAGCAGCAAAGATGAAATGCCTTTCTGGGTGTGCACTTCAGAAGGAAGGACAGCATGAGGGACAAAGGAAGGGATACAAATGATAAGTGCTTTAAAGAGAAAAGGTGGTGTAAAGAATACTTAAAGCAGAAATAAAAATCCTACCAACAACAAGGTTGGGTTTAGAGTTTAAAAAATAATTATGCAGCTGGGCACAGTGGCTCACATCTGTAATCTCAGCACTCTGGAAGGCCGAGGCGGGCGGATCATCTAAGGTCAGGAGTTTGAGACCAGCAACATGGCAACACCCCATCTCTACTAAAACTACAAAAAAAAAAAAAAAAAAAGAAAGAAAGAAAAAAAGAAAAAAATTAGCTGAGCATGGTGGCAGGCACCTGTAATCCCACTTACTCAGGAGGCTGAGGCAGGGAGAATTGCTTGAACCCAGAAGGCGGAGGTTGCAGTGAGCTGAGATTATGCCATTGCACTCCAGCCTGGGAGACAGAGCGAGATTCCATCTCAAAAACAAAATAATAAAAAATAATAAAATAATCATGCAGATACTAAGGTCCTCTTAAATTTTGTTTCGCACTTTAAGAAAAAATAAGGTTCACAGACATTCTTTGACCACAGAATGTTGGATTGCTTCTCTGCTATGTGGCATAGCTTTGATATCAGGTCCAGGACTGCTAAGTGAAAGAAAAGAAATTTCTGGTATGTTTGGAGCCTATGATTTCATCCCTCCTCTTACTTCAGCAGAACATCTGATCTATGCATCCTCGCAGATGGAGCTGCTCACCTTTGCCAGCTCAGTTCTTCCCATCCTAAGCTTCCCTGAGCCAGTACCACTTAAGCATGTTATAAAATGTCAAAAGCCGTCGGCTGGGCACAGTGGCTCATGCCTGTAATCTCAGCATTTTGGAGGCCGATTTGGGTGGATCACCAGCTTAGAAGTTCAAGACCAGGTTGATCAACATGGTGAAACTCCATCTCTACTAAAAATACAAAAATGAGCTAGGCATGGTGGTGCGTGCCTGTAATCCCAGCTACTCAGGAAGCTGAAGCAGGAGAACTGCTTGAACCGAGGAGGTGGAGGCAGTGAGCATAGATTGTGCCATTGCACTCCAGCCTGGGCGACAGAGCAAGATTCTGTCTCAAAAAAAAAACAAAAAACAAAAAACAAAAAACGAAAAACAAAAACAAAAAAACAAAAACACGAATGTCAAAGGCCATTCATGGTCTTTATGGTATCCACAAATGTGTTCAAATTCTTGACACTCCCTTCAGAAGAGAGAATCTAATTCCCCTCCCCTGGAGTATGGCTGGACTTAAATTATTTTGCATCTAATGAATGAAATAATGAAATGAAGGTGTGTGACTTTGATAGTGTCCCATGAAAGACACTATGGCCTCCTCCTTGGTCTCTCCTGAAGCACTCACTTTGGGGAAGCCAGCTGCCATGTCATGAGAACACTTAAGCAGCCCTGTAGAGCGATCCATGTGGTGAGGAACTGAGGCCTCCAGTCAACAGCCATGGGAGGGAGCCACCCAGGAGGTAGAGTCTCCAGCTCCACTCAAGCCTTCAAATGACTGCAGCCCACTTGGCAGCTTCGCTGTGGCCTTATGGGAGAGCCTGAGCAAAAACAACCCAGCTAAGCTGCTCCTGCATTCCCTCAAAAACCATGTAAGATAATAAATGTTGGTTGTTTGAAGTGGCTACGTTTTGAGTGTAAGTTGTTACACAGCAATAGATAGCAAATACGGTACTGTTTTCAATAGAGCTTGTCTTTATTTTGGAGTTAAGCTTTTAAAATTTTATTAAAAGTTCTTTTCATTATTTTGGAATATGTGTTTACCTGCATTTAATATGTAAATGGAGTAGATGTTATAAAATGTTCAGTTAAATTAAATTCCACCTTCTTTTTTAGCTTCTGATTTTAACAAAGAAATTATTTTTCTCATCTACTGAGGTACCAGAAACAATGAGGGCACTGTAAAGCCTCAAAGAGTCTAAGAGAACTCTAGGGTTAGGGGTGGGGAGTGGCTAGATTACGTCTCGAGATGTTTTCCGCATTTAAAATCATTTAACACAAACAAAAAAGAGGGCATTTTAATATTGTACTTTAAAAATACGACAAATAAGTAGTTTTTATTTTGAATAGAAGTAAATGCAGGAGGAACAATCTTGTCAGAGCCAAGATTGAGTTTTTTAAAAATCATCAGTGAAACTTGCTAACAGTTGGCTTTGAAAAGAGAAGAGTAATACACTTTTGCCATTTTGTTTACGGTCCCTGTCCATAAAATTTTCACATATGTATGATAATACGTTTCTTCCAGAATCTTTCTATCATCATATGCTCAATGCCTAGACACCACAGGCACATAAAATACGTTGAATGACTGAAACTGGCTTAAAGGAAAACTGAAGCAACTTATACTCTCCTAGAGGATTAAAAGTGTGAATCACATCATATGATTAATGCTTTTAATTTTAAAAACGCATACAGTATATCCTATGGGTCTGATACTATTCTAAATGCTTAACACAGAATCATCCTAATAATATTATCATCCTCCCCTTCTTTTTCTTTTTTTTTCTTTTTAATTGTAGAGATGGGATCTCTCTATTTTGCTCAGGCTGGTCTTGAACTCCTGGACTCAAGCAATCCTCCCACCGTGGCCTCCCAAAGTGTTGGGATTACAGGTGTGAGCCTTCATGCCCAGCTGATCATCCCATCTTCTAGTTGAAAGCCTAAAGTACAGAGAGGTTATGTAACTCACCCAAGGATCTGCAAGTATTGAAGTGGTAAAGTCAGAATCTGAAGATCTATTCTGGCTTCAGAGCTGACTCCTGACCTCTACACTCTGCCACTCCCCTACCAAGGCAGCTCCTTAAATGATCCTACCTAATGTCACACCCAGGCAGTTCTCAAGACAGGAGGAGGTGGAAGTAGTGGGAGCCCGGCAAAAACGGGGAGAACTGTGACTGCTCTGCAGTGTTTTTGGGAATTGTGTTTATCCACCAGTTTCTCTCACTAGACCGCCAATTTCACACTCTGCCAACTGTCCAATTATTCATGTTCACGTGGAGCTAAGTGGGTTCTTCTCCAGCTGCACACCTTTCTTTCTCAACATAATTAATGAGGCTCATCAAAACCCTAGAAAACAAGCCTGGCGCACCAGCCACTCTTATTGACATGTTAATAGGGGGTCAGGTGCTCCTGACCTCATCACAGGATGTTTATATGGCCCCAGGGCTGCTCACAAATGTTATATGTTGACCATAGGGTGTCAGGAACAAGGGCCTTCCTTTCCCAATAAAGCAGATGCACTATACACAAATGGCCATGGAAATCTCTCAAGGCAGTGAGCCACATAGGTGAAGTCTAACAGCATGGGCACAAAGCTGTCTGGGTTGGCTTATCCCAGGCAGAGGACTCCCTGGCCAGGTGGAGGGCCCTGGGAAGCACTAATTCATTCCATTCAGTGAAGGATTACAGAGTTTTTAAAAGGCAGCATAAAGAAGACGCTCACAAATAGAAAAAAAAATCATCTCTGGTTTTGCCTATTACTTTTCTGACCACAGAGCTGATTTTTGTTGTTGTTTTAACTTGTGCTGTTGAACATAGTAGCCACTAGCCACATGTGGCTGTTAAGCACTTGAAATGTGGCTGGTTGAGACAGGGCTGTGCTGTAAGCATAAAAGGCACACAAGGTTTCAAACACTTGGTATGAAAAAAAAGTATGTAAAATATGCCATTAGTAATCTTTATATTGATGACATGTTAACATAATCATATTTTAAATATATTGGGTTAAATAAAAATATATTAAGATTAATGTTACCAGCCGCTTTTAACCTTTTGTAACATGGCCAATAGAAATTTAAAAGTCAGCTGGCCACGGTGGCTCACGCCTGTAATCCCAGCTCTTTGGGAGGATGAGATGGGTGGATCATGATGTCAGGAGATTGAGACCATCCTGGCCAACGTGGCAAAACCCCGTCTCTACTAAAAATAAAAAAATTAGCTAGGTGTGGTGGTGCATGTCTGTAATCCCAGCTACTTGGAAGGCTGAGGCAGGAGAATCGCTTGAACTTGGGAGTCAGAGGTTGCAGTGAGTCGAGATTGTGCCACTGCACTCCAGCCTGGGCAACAGAGCGAGACTCTGTCTCAAAAAAGAAAGAAAGAAAGAAAGAAATTTAAAAATCACATGGTTTGCACTGGTGGCTTGCATTCTATTTTGATTGAACAGTGCTGCTCTAGGGTTTGGAGCCTCTAAACCTGTCACTTCTTTGAGAGGCATGCAAGGGACAAGTGTGTTTCCAAGTCTTGTCTCTGGGCGTTCTCTTACTAATGGGTGACCATTAGTAAGTTTCATTAGTGTGGCAGAGAAACTAGCGCTCTCTACCACGAAGGCTGCAATACACTCAGATGCGAATCGTCTCATATTTCAGGGCCTTCAGTCATCCTTCTATTTGCAGGCTTTATGGTACAGGCTCTGCCTGGCCCCAGCAAGAGCACACGGTGGCACTCTGTGGCATACGTAACTCATTCTTATCATACTGATCTAAACGCTGGCTCTCGTGTGTAGTGGCTTTTAGGGAATGATCATGTGGACCCAGGCTGCCACTGATGGCTGTGCACTTTGTGCATGGCACAACAGTGTCCAGCAGAGGGTACACAAGGGGTTGCCATCACACCAGGGGTGCCTGCGGGCTGGGGCTGCAGTTCGCCTAGTCAGAGGCGTTGCCTGAAGTGGACTGCACTCTACACCCGAGGCAATCTCTTTTCTTGCACCCCTGACTAACTTCCACATGGCACTGAAAGCGCTCCTAGCCTAAGCAAGCCCATGAAAACATTCTTTGTATGAATTGGCCAGAGCCCAGTGCAGAAAAGCAGCCCAAATAAACTCCCAAACAGCTCGGATGTAAGAAGAGCAATTAGAGAATACAGGTATGTTTATAAAACCTCCTCTAGGAAATCATGATATTAATAAACAGGAGTTATTAGTTTGGATGCAATTTGGGGTCACTGTTTACTGCTTACTAAATAAAAATGTATAATAGGTAAATTGCATAATCTTCTGTATCATGTTAACTAATCATGACAATGTATTGGAAATCTAACTAACATGAAAGATATTTTGATTTTCTATGTGCTAGATCAGCTGCAAACCATTTGTTGTCATAAAGAGGATGAATTCCATAGACCCTTGCCCAGGAACCAAAATATAATAGAGTATCTTTGCATAGGAAAGCAGTGTTTTTTTTTCCTCCAAAGAGTATTATAGCCTCTACAAGAGCCCAGAGTTGTATGAATAGTTAAGAACGATGACATAATATACTTTAAAGCTTGGAACTCTTTAAAGTGTGCTCCATAAGACTATCTTTAGAAAGGGCTTCTCTTCAAATATTTGCTAAGATATGATGAAGTAAATCTTCATAATAAAAATATTAAGTAAAAGGAACATATGATAGTCTGTTATTACTCTAAATAATAAAAACAACCACTCTCATAGTGATATCAATTTACTGAAAAATAAACACCTGTAAAAACAAAAAGGCCAACTATAAAACACAGAGTAGCTATTTGTGGCTCAATGTAGCACAAACTTTTTACAAAATAGCCATGAGCTTGCTTCACACCTTTTGCAGAGTGTGGGAAAAGCAGTACCTCAGAAAACAGGAAATATAAATGAGCAGAATAAGATAAATAATAGCAAAGTAAATTACAAGTGTTTAAATTGCTTTTAAATATACTGTATATAAGATTTGATGTTTACATGTATATATGATGTGATCACCATCCTTCAGAAACTGTTATACTATCCTAATATTTAACCTTATGGTCATAAATATTTGATTCATTTCCCTTTTATCTTGTCATATATTCAAGCACCAAGTTCTGTTACTTCTTCCTTCTAAATGCCACTGTGCCCATTGTTCCTTAAATTTTAACTCCTGTGTCCAGATAGACGTTCTTACTGTCTCACACTTGAAATAGTAGAAAGTTCTCTAAATGTTCTACCATTCAAATTTCACCTTGCTACTCCCCACCCAAACCCCTCCCTCCAGCCTAGCTATAATCCAAGTTGGTCACTGAAGGAATGCTGCTTTGCCACCAGCAGAATGTCTTCCTACCTACCCTCCATCCCTCCAACTCCTACTCATTCTTGATCGATCTCAAAGCTCAGTTGCCCTTTGGAGGCTGCTCCTGTCTTCTCCAGGCTGCACTGACCCTTGTTTCTTGCTGCCGGGGATCCTGAATGTAGAGTTTAGTAAGGTAGCACTTTCTACTCACTCCCGTGTATTGTCCTTCTCTCCCTGACCAGACTGCACATTGCTGGACACTCTAGATTACACTGTTTTGATATCTTGCTTTGATCCACAATATCAAGACTTTTAGGAGTGCATATACACAGGGAGGATATGATTGGCCATTTTACAATTTTCTATACCTGTGTCAGATCCTTAGGCTAGTAGGCTCGTGTTGGGAAAAAATAAAGCTGGGCCCACTCTCCCACCTGTGGGTGCACTGGGCAGGGGCCTAGGGTGTAGCAGAATGCACCTTGAAAGGAAGGGAATCTAAGGCTCTGGAAATGGAATGAAGTTGGGCATCTGGCTGAGGTAACGTCTCCCCAGAGCTCAGGAGCACCTGGGAAAGTTGCCTGGATGCCGTCCTTGATGCAACCAAGTGTCAGAACATGGAACACAGGGTTGTGGCCTACCCATGTGCCTGATGGCAGTCTGCTCTGAGGAGAACAACCACAGAGCCCTATATAAGCCTTGTGTTGCCTTTATTGTGTGTAGTATCAATGCCTTTGCAGTCTGTCTTTCTATAGATCTTAAGGTAAGCAGCCCGGCACTGTACGGCTATGCCCTTAAATCATGAGACCAAAAAACGAATAACAAACCCTCCCTTGGAGAGATGGAGAAAAATCCCACCCTTTACCACACTGGGAGTGGGGAGGAGGGAGCACTGGAGGATGGACTACTTCATCCTATGAAGAGAATCAATAGGACAATAAATGCCATATTTAAACATATGCAAATATTTAGCAATGACATAAACACAGGCTGCATGAACTGCAGTCTCAGTGTTATCTTATGTACTATTGCTCTATTAGAAAATGGTGGCCGGGTGCGGTGGCTCACACCTGAAATCCCAGCACTCTCGGAGGCTGGGGCAGATGGATTGCCTGAGCTCAGAAGTTCACGACCAGCCTGGGCAACATGGTGAAACTCCGTCTCTACTAAAATACAAAAAATTAGCCAGGCGTGGCGGTGTGCGCCTGTAGTCCCAGCTACTCGGGAGGCTGAGGCAGGAGAATTGCTTGAACCCAGGTAACCGAGGTTGCAGTGAGCCAAGATCACGCCACGGCACTCCAGCCTGGAGACAGAGTGAGACCTCGTCTCAAAAAACAAAAACTTTCTTCCAGAATTCTATTAGAAAGCTCATTCCTTTCCTAAAATGTTTCCTTTTCTGCTGCTTTCTCTTACCCTCATCTTTCTAAAACTCTGATTGAATGTCAATTTTGAAAATATGCCAGAAGTATGGAAATAAGGTATTTTAGCCATTTATGATCTGGATTTTGGGGCCCTTCTGCTTGTTGGTTGCCCCTCAGCTGGGAAGGCTTGGATTTAGTCAGTGAGGAGTGTTTTGTCCATATTCCACCTTGCACCATTGGGCATGTTCTAAGCGAATCACCCTGTAACAAAGTACCACATTTGACAAGCCCCATGTAAGCACACAGAGCAACTGATTACCTGAGTGGCCAGGTACTACTAGTTTAGTCAGAGTCATGGAACCTAAATTGTTTTAAAAGTCCTTGAAGTAAGTCAGTATCGCAAGATTCTGAAAACTCATCAATAGTTACACAATCACAAAATCTTTTTCCAAAATAGCATGATGATCATGGTGACACTGTTGTCTTTTTCAATATGTGTATTTGACATATGTAAATTTTGTGTTAAGACAGCACTTTTGGTTTTGTGAAACCCACTCTATTGAAGCCAAAAGTACTAGAAACAATAATGTAAATTCTGCTGTAAAATATAAATTTTAATATCAGACAATATTCAATATTCAACAGAAAGGTGTTGAAAGTCACTGAAGGAACCTCTGGTAGAATGAACACCCACATTTACCTCAGCTTCCTCCAATGCTCTAGTACAATCACAATAAAGGAATAAAAATGACACAAACATTTAAGAACAAAGAAGATGGGAGATGGCAATAGAACTCAGGGATGTCAACAAAATTTTAGAAGATGAAAATCAGCTGGCTGAGCAGTAAACGACTTAGCAGCTTAGAGAAAGCTGAATCTAATCCTGCAGTAGAAGAAGCCAAAAATCAAGCAAGATAATTCAAGCTAAGCACACTATGAAGACTTAGGAATCAGAGGCACCTCTGAATGCCAGGGTAGATTGGGGTGCAAAAAGGAAAACTGGCTGCAATCCTGTATAATTAAGAAGTGGACCAAATACCCTCCCCCGGACAAGAAGAAGGAGGGCGGATTACTCTGCAGAGATGAAACCACGAGACTCTGGAATCCTGGATCCCAGGCCTAGCCAGAGCGGGTTGAGGAGCCACAAGAAAACAGGGAGATTAAGTGAAAGTCTACATAGCACTTAGTAAGATGCCCCACAGCATCACCACCATTTCTTACCTCCCTACCCTTACTCAGCTCCAGAAAGACAGCATCCAAGTTTACAACCCTCAACCACGAGATGGAAGGCTTTCCTGTCTGGCTTAAGGGAAAACAATCCACAAACATTGACCCAGTGAAATGGGCAGGTTCTAAGGAATCACCCTGTAATGAAGCACCGCATTTGACAAGCCCCATCTAAGCACACAGAGCAATTAATTAGCTTTATTGTGCCTCTCTCTTAAACACATATTTAAGAAAAGCTTCTTTTATGAAAGAAAGAAAAACAAACATATGCAAAAATATGTTTAGGAGAAACAGAGACAAAGCAGGAAGCACAGGAAAGCTTAATTTAATTTTATGTATTTATTTATTTTTTGAAAGGAGTCTCACTCTGTTGCCCAGACTGCAGTGCAGTGGTGTGATCTCTGCTCACTGCAACCTCTCCCTCCGGGTTCAAGCGATTCTCCTGCCTCAGCCTTCCAAGTAGCTGTGACTACAGACATACACGACCACACTCGGCTAATTTTTGTATTTTTAGTAGAGACAAGATTTCATCATGTTGGCCAGGATGGTCTCAACTCAAGTGATCCGCCCACCTCTCCTTCTCAAAGTTCCGGGATTACAGGCATGAGCCACCGCTCCTGGCCTGGAAAGCTTCATTTTAAAATGATAATTGACAGCCCTGGATTGAAAAAGATAAATCAGAGACAAGAAGGAGCCTATGGAAATAAAAAATTTGATAAATAAAATGAAATATTTAACATTAGGGTTGGAAGATGAAGTTAAGGAAATCTCAGAGCATAGAGCAAAAGGACCAAAACGTGAAAAATAAAAAAGATGTGAAAATCAGAACAATCCAAGAGGTTTAATACATAACAAACAGAAGCTCCAAAGTTAAAAAAGGAGAAAAAAAGAGAGAAATTACCAAAGAAATAATCTTAAGAACATCCAAGATCTTAAGGGCACACAATTCCAATTTTTTTTTTTTTAAGTGCATAGTACTAGATACAGTGAATGAAAAAGAGCTACACCAAGGTGTATCATTATGAAATTTCAGGGATAAAGAAGATTTAAAATGTTATCGGAGTGAAAAAACAGGTTACACACATAGGGTGTGGAATCCAAATGGCCCTGGAATTAATAGTAGGAAAGTTAGAGGACCATGAAGAAATGCCTTTAACATTCTGATTGAGTGTGTTTTCTAAACTATAATTCTAGGCTGGGCACAGTGGCTCATGTCTCTAATCCCAGCATTTTGGCAGGTGGAGGCGGGTGGATCACCTGAGGTCAGGTGTTTGAGACCAGCCTGGCCAACATGGTAAAACCTGTTTTTACTAAAAATACGAAAGAAGGCAGGTGAAGTGGCTCATGCCTGTAATCCCAGTACTTTGGGAGGCCGAGGCGGGCAGATAGTGAGGTCAGGTGTTGAAGATCAGCCTGACGAACGTGGTGAAACCCCAACTCGACTAAAAATATAAAAATTAGCCAAGCGTGTTGACATGCACCTGTAGTCCCAGCTACTCAGGAGACTGAGGCAGAAGAATTGCTTGAACCCGGGAGGCAGAGGTTGCAGTGAGCCAAGATTGCGCCACTGCACTCCAGCCTGGGTGTAATATTTGTATATATTTCTTGTAAGCATATATTATTTTAAAGTGTGAATTAAAAGTCTTCCATTGGCCAGGTGCAGTGGTTCACGCCTGTAATCCCAGCACTTTGGGAGGCCAAGGTGGGCGGATCATGAGGTCAAGAGATCGAGACTATCCTGGCCAACATGGTGCAACCCCGTCTCTGCTAAAAATACAAAAATTAGCTGGGTGTGGTGGCATGCACCTGTAGCCCCAGCTACTCGGGAGGCTGAGGCAGAGAATTTCTTGAACCCAGGAGGCGGAGGTGGCGGTGAGCCCAGTGTGCCACTGCACTCCACCCTGGGTAACACACAAACAAGCCAAAAAAAAAAAAAAAAAAATCAAAAACCTGTAATTCTACATCAGGTAAACTATTAATCAAATATAAGGATAAAGACTTTCTCAAAAATTGCTTCCATAGAAACAATCTCCCATTTACCCTTTTGTAAGAAACTCTGAGGACTTCCGCCAGTTTGAGGGAATAACTCAAGAAAGAGGTGGGATCAAGAAAACAGATGACGCAACACAGAAGGGTGGTGAAACGTTCCAAGAACAATGGTGAAAGACAATTGCAAGACTTCCATTAAGCAGCAGACCAAGAAAACTGCAGGACAGAAGCGGACAGAAGCAACAGGGCAGAGAACTTTGAGAGAGAAGGAGAGAAGGCGGGAGGGAGAGAGGGAAAAGGAGATCAAATATAAGAACAACTGTATTATTTGATGGGTTTGATCACACTGAATGTTTTACAGGATCCGAAAAATTTAAGCATGGATCGAAGGTACGTGCAGAGACAATAAGCACCCCCGCCCCCCATCCCCAGTCCAAAAGGGCAATCATAAATTCCAAGGAAAACAAAAAGCTATACAAGGAAGGAACAGAATCATAGTATACTACATGGCTGAACTGTGAAGCACTATGCAAAAATTAGTCATGTGAACATGGACTACCTTTTTAAAATCATAATTTGTAATATAGCTAGTGACACTGAGAGGATGGGAGAAAGAAAAAGAGAGACCGTGAGTGGGGTTGTGTATGCTTGTGAGGAGGCAGTGTAAGTAGCTGAATACCCCCATCTTCTACAGAATTGAATTCGAAACTTGAGAAACGCAATTTATGGAGATAAATGAAAAGACAGCCTACTGAAGGGAAGTGGTTGCCTTTGGCAAGCAGAAACTAAGAATGGCATGTGTGAAGCAGGGGACGACTGTTTCTCATCAAAAGCCCCATAGCAGTATTTGACTTTCTGAACTATGCGTGTGTATTACTTGGATAAGGTAAACAATATATATATCGAAGAAACCGAACAAAGGGCTTCTAGGTTCTTAAAGTTAAGGAAAATGTATCTTCCAAGAGATTTCCATGATGGCTATGAATATTGCAGCTCTGTTCTTTCTCTGTAGATTTTATGACTAAAAAGCTTATAATAATATACCACACAGAGCATTCCACAAATTCTGGTAAAATAAAATTGAAAAGGAAAAACACTAAAATATGAGCACGTGTACTCATTATAATGCACACCGCCACACGTGGAAAACATACGTGTAAAGAATAAAGTAGTAGAGTCATCTATGATGTATCTAGTCCTGTGATTGCAAGTATGAAAAGCTAGCATCACAGTTTGGAAATGATTTGCTTTCTGCTGTTCCCCACAGGAATTATTCTTGGGCTCTAGGCTGGCCTGTGGCCGTCCTTGACCAGCAAGCAGTCTCTGCTTTTGGTTTCCTTCTTTCATAGCTGCTTCATTGTTTTTTGTTTGTCAGACACAGGGATTGCAGTTGCCTTCCCAGCAATGTCTCTGTTGTTCTGCTGGTTCAAGATAACCACCTCCTATCAAAGGATTCTTTCTAGACTTGCCTTTTCAGCTCTTCTATTTGATCTCAAAAGCGGCTCTGTGTTATTTGTGCTAATGCTTTCTCCGTTGGAGCTGATCATCAACTGTAATCATATTTTTGACCCAAACTTTGATAATCGCCATCAAATGATTTACTGAACTTCCTTATGTTTAAGACACAGTGCTAAAAATCAGCTAAAGTGTGTGTGTAAGAGAGAAAGAGAGGAGAGAAAGAGATCTGGCCCTTAAGAAACAACAGAATCAGGAAGAAAAAAACCAACAGGAATGACCAAAGTAGTTCTATTACATAACAAAAACACATATTAAAAAATTGGAGAACATATATTATATATTTCAAATAGCTAGAAGTGAGGATTTGAAATGTTCCCATTGAATAGAAATAATAAATACTCAGGCTCGTGTGGTGGCTCACACTTGTAATCCCGGCACTATGGGAGGCTAAGGCAGGAAGATCGCTTGAGTTCAGGAGTTGGAGACTAGCCAGGCCAACATAGTGAGACCTTGTCTCTACTGAAAACTAAAAAAAAAAAAAAAAAAAAAATTAGCCAGGTATGGTGGTGCGTGCCTGTGGTCACAGCTCTTTGGGGTATGAGATGGTGGGAGGATGGCTTGAGCCCAGGTGTTCAAAGCTGCACTGAGCTATGATAATGCCACTATGCTCCAGTCTGGGCAACAAAGCCAGAACCTGTCTCAGAAAAAGAAAAAAATAAAAAATAAATACAATGATGGATACCTTAGATATCCTGACTTGACTGTTACATATTCTGAGCCTGTAACATAATATCACATGCACCCCATAAATACGTATAAATATTATGTATTAATTTTTTAAAAGTGAAACTGGTAAGAAGAAAATTAGAGACAATCCGGTTTAGTCCATGATGAATAGAAGTTCTAGAAGGTTAAAAAAAAAAAAGTAAAATGAATAAAGAAATAATATTAAAACATATCTCAGAGAAGATTCAAAAACTTATAATAGTAAAAAATATTATTGACACTTTCATTGTCACTAATTTAGCTAAAGTTTTATAGGAATTAGAACATGGTAAAGGGGTGAGGAGAGAGACTGGAAAAGAGACTGAGTGTGGGAGACAGGTTTTAGGACTACTCACTAAAGCAGAAATTCACAACTGATATATGGCAGTGCATAGCTAATAATGACATTGCCTCAATCCAAGTGGCAAATCAATTCAACTCAGAATTAAAAAAAAAAAAAAGAATTAGAGAAGAATAAACTTTTTTTAAATAGGGAGTTTCCCTTTCTTAAAAAAGTATTTTCCCAGATGGTAGAATTAATACTCATGTATGATAGAAAGTTCAGAAAATTCAGTTAAATACAAAGAGAAAAACAATAATCACTCATCATTTTTCCACCCAGAAAGAAATATCATTCCTAATATTTTAGTTATTCAGTATTTTTCCATACGTATTAAAAGTTACAATTTGGACTGTAATATATACACTGTTTTGTGATCTATTTTATTCATATTATAAGCATTTTCATATGATTAGTCATTCATTAATATCATGAATGTCATGTACATTATTTTTCCGAAATGCTTATTTTGGATCAAATATTTTCACTATCATAAATAACACCATGAGCATACTGTTTGTTCAATCACCTGACGAAAAAGAAAAATATGTAAATTTTGAGGAATGGAATTACCAGATAGAACACATTCAAAACTTTGAAATATTTTTTGTTTCTATTTTTGTTTCCTTCTTTTTTGAAATATCCAGGGAGTGCATTTCTATTCATTTCTGAGAGAGATAGTATTTTATACGAGTGCTCCAAATAAGTAAACATCTGTAGAAGACAATTTTCTTGAAATAAATGTGCGTAAAAGGGTTTGCTGCTCAAATCATTCATTAAAACGAAGTGTTGATCATGGTCGTTGCGATCAACAAAGAATAAAGAGTATTTTCTCTAGCAAGAGCAGAAAACGAAACTGAACTAAACCTACATATAATTATATTTTATACCGCACCTGTAATTCGTGTTAGTGTTTGTGGAATGGGCCCAAATACAATGTAATGAACTATTCTGAAAGCTATGTAAATACTGCTTCACAATCAGATAAAAACATGAAATAAATGGCATGTTTGCAGAAAGATATTCACATGTTTATATATGTATTTTAAAACTCGTTTCAAACAGTGGTGAGTTAATATTTTATTAAAAAGCATGCTTTTACCTGATGAGTTTTTGAGAGGTTAAGAAGTGATTATTCTAATAAGGCCTCACAAAGGAATATTCCGTCCACCCTGAAAATACCACGTGAGATGGAAGAAGAGAGGAGGAGCATACAGATTTAACCCAGAACGCCATCACTTCGCTTCTTCACCTGGCTGAGTTCTTTCAAAACATGACCTCTGCAGCTACCAGCGTCAGTGACTCATAGTTAGGCAAGCATAAGGACCTGAAAGAAGTCCCCTTAAAATTCATATTCCTGCAAAGACAGGAACTTTGTCCCAAGTTAGCACATTTCAAAAGACATAGTGGAGGTGAGGGTGGGTGCATCATTGCACCCACATGTCTGCAGAGCCTGTGAACTAAAATTAATTATTCATCTCTGGTGTGGCTTGAAGGAAATGCTTTACTGTAGCTAGTGTAAAAATAGCGAATGTAGAAGCACATTTATATTAACAACAGACCGTTCTGACAGCTTGTGATCTCATAAACCTTCTGACACGCGTGGGCTACCACAAACATCCATGTATATTGCCTATATTTTTGCCTGCTTCAGAACTTAATCTGGAAGTGTATAAAAGGCTGTATTTCCCCAATGGCATATATGCTTAATGCAACCAAGATAATGCATCAAAGTTCACATTTCAATATTTTTCTACCAGCTACTGATTGCAGTCGATGTAAACGAAGTTGTACTTTTATTTATCCAGACAGAATCTTAAGAGCTGGCTGGCATGTGCAGACAAGAAGCCACTGTGAGGTTTGAGGGTTGTAAGACTGAGAAGGACAAGAATGAAGCCACAGAGCTCAGGCCTGTCTCTGCAGGCCAGTACCAACTCCAGCCCTGCAGCTCCATCAAGCTTGGGGTTTCGGGGGTGGGGTGGGGCACTCCAGGAGCTACAAGATGCAAACAACCAAGTGAGGCAAGATCCGCCTGTGTTATTTCCCAGTGCTTCTAAAGCGCCCAATTGTGGACACATATCTGAGCACTAGTTAGAACCTGTTTAGACATGAGGGCCTCTAAAGCAAAGACTTTTCTGCAAATTCTCCAAGTAAAATGCCTATGTCTGCATCTGGGAAGAACTGAGGCCCAGCACAGAAATTGGCAGTAAGAGGATCTCTCTTGAATTCATCCATGTGGGGCAGGTGGAGTTGCTCTAATGGGCATTTCCTGACTCTCTCCTTCAGGGTAGAAAAAGTGTTCCGTTCGAGGAGCTTTGACTGTTTGCCACTGGTCAGGATGAAGAGAGTGAAACGCTTGTCAATGACTATTCGCTTCCCAACGGGTTGCTGCTCATTTTTTACCATGCACACTGAGTGCTCGATTTCCCATGAAGGAGGACAGTGGGAAAGTGGAGACTTTATTTTAATACAGCACTAAGATATATTCACCGTCAAATTTTCCAGAAATAGAGCTGAATGAATTGAGAGGTTTCATTGCACTCCCAAGTACGAGGATTGAACCAGCTTCTAACTGTTGCTAGTCTAGCAGCAAGTGTTTAAACATTATAAAGGCCTACAAAAATCTACCCTCCACTTCATTGTGAAAATACAGAAAGCTCTCCTATGTTTGAACATCCAGAAGCCAAATTTCCCATAATTCATAATTCAGTAAGACATAAGACAACTGAAGGCTGCTCAGGACGTTTTAAAACTATTGCAGATAGCCCTGAATGTCCCCCAATTCCTACCACCCAGAGCCTAGGATTCCATGAGCTGGAAGAGAAGCCATGAGGTAGTGCCAGGTTTGGTGGGGTGACTTCTGTAGCCTCCCTCTCTTGGAGTGAGAGTTTTATGTAATTCTTATCTGCGGTTGGGAATAAAAGAAATTTGATGATTCCTAGGCACTGAAATACAAAAAAGTTTATCATGCCACCCTTTTCCATCTCTTAGGAGAAATGGAAAAAGAACGCTCCAAACCTGGTCACTGCCTGCGGATGTGTAAAGAGGTTTTCTGCAGGCAATCAGACCCCACTACAGCGGAAGCTTGCGGAGCGTCGCACATTGACAGTCTGAAATGTACCACCAGAACTGCTAGAAGTGTGTGTCTCAGTTTCACACTTACCTGACCATGGGATGGAAGTGCAGCATAAGCCATGGGCTGATTCATCACTCCTTTGTGCTTCATGAGAAGCATGCGTTTCTGGTCTTCGCTCAGGTGTGCCCTGGGGGCCTGGAGCTGTGGAGGTGGCGGCGGCTGTTGCTGCTGCTGCTGCTGCTGCTGCTGTTGCTGCTGCTGCTGTTGCTGCTGTTGTTGCTGGATGTACGGCATCAAGGGGTTTTTGTTGGGATTGGCCATTGGCGGTGTCATCCTCTGACTCAAGTCTGCATTGAAATGGGTCAGGGGTTTAGTGTTGCCGTAAGTTAGAATATTGTGCTGTTTGTTTAAGGAGTTTGCACCCAAGTTATTTGGCTGCTGATTGATCATAGTCATGTGGTTCTGAGGGAGGTAGTTATTCATTGTTGTCTTCTGCAGGTTGTTTGCCATTGGAGGCACTATAGGGTTTTGGTTGTTAAAGGCTTGGGGGTACATCATTGGGCTATTTGGTTTTTCTGCAGTAAAAGCTGCTCCATATGGACTAGAGGGAGGGCCTAAGGGAGACCAGTTTGAAGTCTGACTTGAGTGCTGCTGCTGCTGCTGCTGCTGCTGCTGCTGCTGCTGCTGTTGCTGCTGCTGCTGCTTCTGTTGCATGAGTTTGGCCCTTTGTTGCTGCTGTGCAGCCATCTGTTTGAGCTGTTCTGCTGGAGACATGTCGGAGCTGGGCACAGCCACAGGCCCTGGCGCTGAACCGGCCACTGTCACTGCTGCCGGATTCAGGAGATAACCATTTCCAGGCCGAGGTGGAGCCTGGCCTGGAGTGTGGGTTTGGTTTGGAGTTTGAGGGGACTGGACAGCACAGTTTGCTGGTGAGCTGGCGGGGTTCGCAGCTGCGGGAGTGCTGGCAACAGAAGGTAAACTCGTGGCCGTGGAGACAGTAGAAAAGGGAGGACCAGAAGAAGAAGGCCTCGCCTGGGGAGATCCCATGGAGACATGTGCGAAGGGAGAGTGAGAGGGGTCGCTCTTCACGCTCGCGCTCTCCTGGGAGAGAGGGGTCTCCGTTGCTGGCTGCGAGAATTCTGGCTCCTTCTTTTCTTCAAAGTCTTCGTTGAACAGGTCCTGTATGTCATCCTCAGGAACCGTGTTGGCCAATTCATCTATTAATTCTTGCCACTCCTGATCATTCAGATTAATGTCTGAGAACAACTTGTTCTGATTGGAAAGAGATGTTTCTGATGTGTCTATGCAAGTAGGGTCATCGAGAGGTTCTTGTTTGAGGTCTTTGCTCTGCAAGATGGTGAAGCTATCCTCCAGGTCACTGCAACCATTGACAGGAAGTTTGATCTCAGGGAGTCTCCCATTCTTACTTAGATCTTCTAGAAGCCCAGGAGTGTGAGTTCCACTGTTCTGCAAGGGCAAAGAAGGCTTCAGGTCAAGTTGGTGAAGAGGAGAAGCTGAAGGCAGTGGCATGTTATTGGGCAAATTGTTGATGGCTTCCATCCCTGCGGAAATGTCCTTTCGAATTCGTTTGCTAGTTGGAGAAAAATTCCCATCACAAGCACCATTCTGCTGGTCTCCATTAAGTGGTGATCGAGCTCCTTCCAACTTCCTTTTCACAGTCTCTTGTAGCTGGAAAAGAAACAGGAAAGAGGATGACTAAGCCTCCAAGTCATATTTTACTCTTTAAGGACTGTGATGTGCATTGCTATGAACTAACTTTTAAGTGGTTTACGACACACAGGAAAGAAGTCATACTTACAATTTCAAAATCAGGCAACACTAACACTGCAATTCAAATTCTCTGGGAAAAGGTTTTATCTAAAAGTAGAGCTCACAGGGCTAAGAGATTGAAAACAAAAGATTGAAGGGTGGGAAACAAAAGAAAATAAATGCTTAAAGGCAATACTCCTGTCAACAGGGAAGAAAAATCTGTTATTTTCTTTCTTTTTTTGTTTTTAAAATGGAGTCTTGCTCTGTTGCCCAGGCTAGAGTGCAGTGGTGTTATTTTGGCTCACTGTGACCTCTGCCTCCCAGGTTCAAGCAATTCCCCTGCTTTAGCCTCCAGAGTAGCTAGGATTACAGACACATGCCATCATGCCTGGCTCATTTTTGTATTTTTAGTAGAGACAGGGTGTTATCATGTTGGCTAGGCTGGTCTTGAACTCCTGGCCTCAAGTGATCAACCTGCCTCAGCCTTCCTAAGTGCCGGGATTACAGGTGTGAGCCACCATGAATGCTAGATATGAGACTTGGACCAAAATGTAACATACTTGAGAAAGACGTTAGTAATGATCCTAAATTCTTGTCTCAACTTAAATGAGAACACCAAGGAATTAAATCAACATTTTAAAAAATGCTAAAAGAAAAACTTCTAAGAATATGGAACTTAACACATGTACTAAATAGCATAGAATTGAAAATTAATGTTTAATGCAATCACAAACTTCCTTTAAGTTCTTATGTGACCTCACATTTCAGGACCTTTTGATACAGTGGCTCACTCTTTTCTAAAAGCACGTTTCCACCGATTTCCACATTACCCTCTTCTCAATTTCCTCCTTTCTCTCCACCAGCTCTTTCTCAATCATTTATGTAGTCTTTCGTTTTCTTAAAGGATGGGATTCTTCAGTGTTTTGTCTTAAGCTGTTTTTCTCCTTCTGCTCACTCTACATTCTTGCTTAGGCAATTTCATCAATTACAACAGCTATCTTCTCTAGGCTGACACCCCTAATAGATGCTTATCTTTCCAGGCTCACAAAACTGGGCAACGTACATTGTTTTGGGGCCGTCAGCCTAGAGAAGATAGTTGAAGCAGGCTCACTGGATTTAGTGCTCAGCTCCACTCAATCCAATGTTCTTCTACTGAATATTTCATGGACATCTAAAACTCAACATGTCTCAACACTGAGCTTATTATCTTTGTTACCCAAACAAAATCCTCATCAGTGTTCCCCATCTCAGTATCTATCCATTTATCCAAGCCAGACACTTGAGCATTTTTCTAGAAACCTCCCACATCAGCAATCACCAAGTCCTATGGATTCCACCTCCAAAATATAACTCTAATGTGCCCCTCACCTCCTTCCTCTGTTACTGTCACTATCCTTGGCTAGGATACCACTATCTCTTACTAGAGTGTTGCAGCCATCTTCTAACTGGTCGTTTGTGCTTTGCCTCCATTCATTTGCTCTTTTGTCTATGTTGGGTTTTGTGGTGTTGTTTTTGTTTTTGAGCCACAGTCTTGCTCTGTTGTCAGGCTGTAGTGCAGTGGTGCAATTTCAGCCACTGCAACCTCTGCCTTCCAAGTTCAAGTGATTTTCCTGCCTCAGCCTCCGGAGTAGCTGGGACTACAGGCATGCGCCACTATGCCCAGCTAATGTTTCCATTTTTAGTAGAGACGGAGTTTCACCATGTTGGTCAGGATGGTCTTGATCTCTTGACCTTGTGATCCGCCCGCCTCAGCCTCCTAAAGTGCTGGGATTACAGATGTGAGCCACCATGCTTGGCCCTTACCTATGTTTGTATTCACTGTTTTGTGCTCCCTTAATCTACTCTTCATAATTCCATCTTTTCCAAAAGATAGACTGCCTTTCTTGTCTATAACTCTGCAATGACTTCCACTGTCTTTAGGTTAAAGTCCAAACTGACTGTTGTCAAAACCTCCTGCCTCTCCTCATCTTTCCAGGCTCACCTTTTTGCCTCTCTATTCAGCATCTCCTCCCCTCTTCTCCCTTACTGTACATTTTCCATCAACTCCCTTGAAACTCTTTCAGTTCCTTAAAGGTGCTGATATTCTGGTTTCTCTTCAGAGCCTAGAATTCTTTCCTCTTTAAGGTGCTGAGCCTCCTTCTGCCTCCAGGGCCTTGTCCATGCTGTTTTGTTTTCCTGGAACATCCACCCCATCCCTCTTTTCTTCCCCTGGTTAATAGCTGCTTTTTTTTTTCAGGTCAGATCTTAGATTTCACTTACTCTAGGAAATCTTCTCTTATACATTCCCCACCCCAGCGACGTTAGGTGCCTTCCTTGACTGACTATACTAGGTTGGATGTCCTGAAATAGGTCTTTCCAAGCAGTCTGTACTTCACTGCCATAGCTTTTATCATACTTTGGGGCAGTTGCTTAAGTGTCTGTGTGGTGAGCTCCAAGAAGGTTGGAACTGTGGCTGACGTGCTTACTGTGTATCCACAGGGTTGTACCCAGTCGTCACATTCACAGCAGTGGTCAATAAACAATTGCAAACTGAATGACCATCCTCTTGTCTAATTCTCAGGAGCTAAGAGAAGAGTTTGAATCTAAGCAGGAGGCAGCCCCATTGACCACAGGAATGCCTGATTTCAGACTACATTGCTGGTCATGGGAGTGATAGATCGCTTATCCTAAAGAGCGTTATCCACTTAACTGGACTCATTTTAGAAGTCCAGTTAAGAAAAGTCTTGCTAACTCTATGGACTTACCAATTACAAACCTAACTCATCTGTCTGCTGCTTTCCTTTCTCCCAGAAAGGGCCAGGGACGGGGCTGTGGTGGAAGAGCTTGGGGCCTAGATGCTTGCTGAGTGACAGAGCGGCGACTGGGCTGGGTTAAAAGGGGTTTCAGTAACTTTACACAGTTGCAGGTGGAAGGCAGGATGACAGGGTAGGAGAGAGAAGGCACAGTAGTCTTTCCACTCGGGTACTCTCTTATTCTTGGCAAGGTGCTGTGTAGTACAGAACCAAGGCAAGAGAGGAGCAGGATTCCCTCTGCCCCCGACACCTGGACACTCACCTGTGAACCTGCCAGGCTCCAGAGAGCCCCAAGGATAACAAAACCACAGTGGAGAGGTG
The DNA here is from genome assembly GCF_048565385.1 of Saimiri boliviensis. Taxonomy (NCBI): domain Eukaryota; kingdom Metazoa; phylum Chordata; class Mammalia; order Primates; family Cebidae; genus Saimiri; species Saimiri boliviensis. The sequence continues at coordinate 149,310,340 of NC_133451.1, read as the reverse complement.
CTAAATTTCCAGAAATGTCTTTTTACTGCTAGGTGCTACTTTCTTAAGTGGATGATTATATTTGAAGAGTAAACAGCGTAGAAAGGGTCTTTGAGTAAAAATCCAGTCTAACCCTTGTTCCCAAATCTTGTATTTTTCATCGCAGCATCAAACACAGCCCATAGTCGCTGGGTAGAGGCCCTCGAACTGCTGAACACAAGGCTCTTCCTAACTGAGATGCATGGGAATTTGACTGAAAAAAAAAATACTGGCTCAACTCATCGTATTACACAGAAACTGCTAGAAAATGATATGATTTATTGGACAAAGCAAGAAACCATGGTTTCGATCAGAAGTATGAAAGATACTTGAACGTAACTCCAAACATAGAATGGTGAAATATCACAGCGTCAGGGCCTAAAGGAAACGAGGCTTCGGGCTTTTGGCATCTCCTGGAGTGATGTTAACCTTCAAAACATAAAGATTTGTCTTAACAATGAACTGATTCAATTTTAGAATGTCCAAGTCCATGACTCTGTTCCAGTTCATGTAATGAATGGAGCAGGACAGAGAAGTAAACGAAGCTGCTCTGTTTGTTTCTCTGTAAAATGGTGATGGTCAAAACCATAGAGCCGGGCAGGTCTGGCTGGGACCCCAAGTTTCACCTCTTACTGGCTGAGTGGGCAGCTGGGTGAGGCATTACAGTAACAATTACAGAGAAAGCAGCACTGGCTCTGGAGTTAGAATGCTTGAGTTCAAATCCAAGATCCCTACTTAAGAGCGAATACATGTCAGTGTTGCCTGGTACTTAAGAAATGTTAGCTATGATACCTTTCATTAGAATATAAGCTACAGGAAGGCAGGGATTCTTCCATTTTGTTTACTACTGGGTTTCCAGTAGCTCAGAGTAGATAATAAATACATGTTTAATAAATGAATCCTGGAAAACTTATGTAGCCTCTCCTAAGCCTTGGTTTCCTTATCTGCAAAGTGGGTCAATAATACCGACCTCATAGAGTTACCATGAGTCAGAGGTTAAATGAAATCACGTAGAAAGCACTTAGCCTCACACCTTATACCCAGTAAACACCCACTAAGGCTTAGCTTTACCATTTTCATAATTCAGTGATACAAATAGTTACAACTGCAACTGAGAAGGAATGCTTCCTGGATCTTCAAAACACAAATAGGTAGAACATTTCTGGTCTCTAGCCAGCAAAACCCTAATGTTTCCCAAGCATCCGGTGTAGCTTTTTTAATATGAACAACAAAATCAAATTTGCAATTCAAGCCCAAGTCCAAGTGCTAATGCATTCATGTCCTAGATTGCAGTACAGGAGAGGCTAGATCGCTGAGGTTCGAATCAAATGCATTTTCAGCATGCCACCTGATTGGAGCCTGTGGGTGTTTCCTTTCCTCCAGGACCTAAAGTTCTCCATCACACGCTCCTTAAACCCAAATCTTGATTTATATGTTTCATGTAACTGGAATTTTGGAATGTAAGAAAGACACGATTGAAGATGCTGTGCTATGATATATGTTTTGTTATGTCCAAAATAGCAGAGCAATCTTAGCATCCCTTCTGTCTGCCTCATCATCCTTTGTTATATGGAAAGGTGGTCTGGGAGTCTAATTCTCTCTATGTTCCTCATGGGAGACAGAGGGAAGTGGGGAGGGAGACACAGAACCAGCCATGTGGATGAGAAGGCTGATTCACAAGCTCTCTGCTCAGAGAACATAGGAATGGCTGGCTGCACACAGAGAAATGTCCTCATGACCCTGTCCCCAGGACTCAGGGCAGAGTCTCATTCCAAATAGCCTTATCTTGGGAAGTCCCTTGCCTTTCTGCCTGGCAAAAGTCCAAAGCCTTTTAGTATGACTGCGCCCTTGTGGAAGAATCACAGAAACTCTTTCCTGAGCATCAGCCTCCTTGCTCTTGTATTACTATTATTACATATAAATGTTTTCTCCCATTAAGTGAAGCTGTGGTGCCAGGAGCTGAAATATGCTGTTCATCCAATGCCTATGACAATATGGGCTGCTATCATGTGTCAATTACTCTGAAGGAAACAATTCCTCTTCCATAATGGCTTCAGTGCAAGTCCCTCATTTTACAGTGTTGCTTGATGGCTTGTGTTTCTGTGAAACTGGTGTGTGTGTGTGTGTGTGTGTGTGTGTGTGTGTGTGTGTGTGGTGAGAGGGTGAGAGAGAGAGAGAGAGAGGGACAGTGAAACTGACAGACAGAGAGACAGAATGGGGAGTGGGATGTTTGTGCATTATGTCCAAACCAGTAGTAATAAGAATAACTGTGCCTTTGGAATTACAAAGAACTTCCTCACAGAATCGTATTTTATCCTCACCGCAAACCTGTGTGGTAGCCCATGTGCTGGCCAGATGGTTCTACAGGGAAAGGGGCAGTGTTTTGGAGGAGATGTAGTGGGTGAGGATGCATGACACCCACAGCAAGGAGGAGCATGGTAAGGTTACCAGGCCTCTGCTGACATAGGGGCCCCCATTCCTAGCAGATCCTTGAGGTGTTCCATGGGCCAGAGTGTCCATGACAAAGAGGTCTTTTATTCCGTTAGACATTTAGCAGTGCTAGCAAGTCAAAGAAACTCTTATTGCCCTGTCCCTGATTTTGCATGCAGTTGGGTAGGATAAGAGACCTTGGCAATAAAGCTAGTGATGCTACTATTAATAATGAAGACAACTGATCTCTAATGTCCAGCCAGTAAACCATCATAATTCTTCTTTCCTGCTCCCAGTGATTCTAAAAGGTCGGTTTTATTACAACCATCTTGCAGAGGCATCATTGGTTAAGTAGTGTGTCTGAAATTACAGAACTCAGGGCTGGGCAGAAGATGGCTGAACCCCAGATTCAAATTCAAACTCCAGTCTGATTCCTCCATAAGCCACACTACTCCCTCATCCAGGACTGGACGAAGCACAGTCATGCCCTCATCAATGGCATGGGCTTCTGATGCCAACTGTGATACGCTCTCTCAGATCGTGCTTTCAGGGATCTTCCTTGATTCAGCCTTTCCCCACCACTCATACCCAATTAAACCTCAAGAACTATCCATTCTATGAATTTTAGTCTCATCTTCTGCCCCCAATGCCACTACCTCATTCGGAGCCTCAACATTTCTCTTATGAATTTCTGCAGCAGCTCCTGACCAGCCTCAGTCTTTCCACCTCCAACCCATTCTCTGCATCATGGCTGTGGTTTTCTGTACACATTGTGAATCTGATCACACCCATTCTTCACTTTAAGCTTTTCTAAAGCTGTCCACCATCTTCAGCATCATTCAGGTCAGGCACACCTGGATCCTGATCCCGCTAAACTCTCCAGGCTTAGCTATTACTTCTAATCTTCCCCCACTTACCTCACAGCCCCAATCAACTCCGAACTTTCAGCTATACTTAATTATTTGCAGTTCCCAGGACACACCACATTTGTTTTCTCTCTTTTTGAGCCTTTGCATATTTTATACTTACCCAGCTTCTTCACCTGACCAATTCTATGTGTCCTTCACAATTCAGTTTAGACATTACCTACTCTGCAGTTCTCTTGACAGCCATTACCTACAACTCCTGATGTTGGTTAAGAGACCCTCCATGTGCTCCCAGGACATTCTAACTCATATCACACTATGACGATTTTCCTTCATGGATGAACGAATGAATGCTAAAAAGAGCTCTCAAATAACCACGATGAGTTGATGTAATTGATCCCCAAAGCAGGCTCTTGAAAATGTTGGACTGCACAGTGTTCTCAGAATAAACATGCTCTTTCTTTTGGTTAGTTTAAGATTCTGAAAATGGACCATCTCCTTCTTAATATTTTTGAGGACTCTAAGGGTCCAGGGAATCCCTGATGAGAACTGCTAGAGAACGTATGAAGTGATTTGTGCAAAAGAAATGGAAACTGAAATTCAGAGACTTCAAGTGACATTACCATGGTCACATGTTTTCACATTATGTGAACTCCAAACACTGCATATTTTCAGACTTGAATTTTAAATGTCCATACAAAGGCTTCAAGTCGTTCTCACCCACTATAGCACCCTCTTCAACCAAAAGTGTGAGTGAGCTTCCTTGACCAGCTGGTAGAGACACAACTCTTTCCCAAGGCTTGAAGATGAGAGAGAGTCTTAGCTTGCAGACGCTATTACTAATTTAGAGGCTCAAAGGGAACATTTTGGTCATTTTGATCTGTTCTGGTCAAACTAGAAAATGATTCGCTGGAATTAATTTTCACATGCTTATTCTCTTTCCATTCTACCAACAGATAATAAGCCTATGAAGACATGGATGAATTTGACTTGCTTAGTTAATGAATGACCCAGTATACTCATGTGTTAGATATTTTAATTAGTAGAATATAAATAGTGTACAAAACACTTCCAGAACTGTCTTCTAGATTTAAGTAACCTTAGAAAGGCTCTTGAGACTTATTTAGAGGTTTGATTTTCTTCAGTAATTTTCTAACTGTAATGTGACCTAAGAAGCTGTTAAAAATGCAGATTTCTTGGTCCCACCTCCATAGTTTCTGATTAAGTAGCCCACGATGGGGCTCAGATTGGGGCACAAGATGAGGGCACAGGTATCTAAAGAAACTGAATAAAGACCTGATTCTTCTGGGGCAGTTGCTCTAGGATTCCCTAGCTTTTAGAAATCCTGTTCTGGATTAATAATTCTGTTGTACTCTGACACTGTGAGGTTGGTGGTGTGACCTTTTTAAACCCAGTGTCACTACAAAATGTTCCTGAGTTGCTTGGTGATGCTCTAGGGTTCTCATAAACAGAACTGAGAAACAGCGCTCTTGATGGGGCTTTTGCAAACCTCAGAGGATTCTCAATGCTGCAGAGGCTTGCTGGATTTCTAGAATACTTTGCATAAAAATGCATATTTTAAAAACATTTTGGGTTTCTCTGAGCTCAGTAATATCCTTGACCATTTCCCCCTCCACATTTTATACTTCCCTTTACTTTCATTCAGTGAACTAAGGGGTGCTCGGTGTCTGTGTGCTGGGCTCTGTGTCAGGTGCCAAAGGCTCAACTCGCTTCCCATAGCAAATCCCGTGCCAGAAAGTGACCACATGCCACACATGCACTGACATACATGCAGGGCAGAGTAACAGGAAAAGTAAAAGAAAAAGAAAAATCTTACTGCAACTCCCGAAGCCTCCCCTGGCAACCTTATACACTCCTAACTACTTTAAAGAGCAAACAACTTCACCCTCTATTGAGTAAATGAACTTGAATATGCATTTTAAAATTATGTATAGAATCTGTTTATATTACATATAATATTGCTGTTAAGAGCCAAGTGTTCAAAACCTCTGTTTTCGACCATGCCAGAATGTGGCTTCCCTGCACCTGGCCAGCGGGAAATGCTGGATCTCTAGAGGGGATGTCAGCCGTAAGCAGTTAAAAATCTCCTTTCTGAAATCCTCCAGGATGAAAAGGATCCTCTTTAAAGGGGCCTCCCTGCCTTAGCAGGCATCTGAAATAACAGCCGAAGAGCCCCAGAGGACTATGGGGGCACTGCAGACCCCGCAGCCTAAGAGGAGAGAACCACTCAAAACATTTTGAGGTACTTGGACGTTATTTTTAGAAGTGACCATGATCTTCTTTCTTTCTGCCATGGGTCACATTTAAAACTCTATTCCCAAGAAGTCTTGGAAGTACACAAGGCTGATGGTGCCTCTATTCAATGTTTGGAACATGAATCCTCATCCAATTCCAGCTGTAAGTGCTAAAACAATATCCTTATTTGGTTACTCTTTAAATATTTTTTGGGGGGTCTGAAGTTTTAGGTATTTTTTATCCTTTAATTATGCTTAAATATGTAATAAGTACCAGCTGAATGCACAACAACATATTGGAAATGGATTGTAAAACATCAGGAGTAGTAGCAGACAAATCATTTCTTCCATATTTAAGTTCCAAGATCCCCTCAAATCTCAGAATTTGCAAATACATAAATGTTTGTACAGGCTCCTGGCTTTAACCCAACGGAATGAATAAATTATATTTTCATCACAAGTCACATGAATCCTGTGCACTCTTTGTATCTGAAGTTATAAAGTTTTTCACAAACTCTATATATGCACTTTAAACTGGTGTTAACAAAATTATCAACTACTCATTCAAAACAAGACTGTTATCTTTGTAAATGCTAAGGTCATACGATTTTCACATCTTCTCACATAGTTTTCAGTAGAAGGCTCTAAACTTCTAAGTTGTTATCAGAGAAGTTGACTTGCTGCTTACTAAATGTTTCCATATATTATTGTCAAACAATAGTCTAATTGACTGAGAGCTAACCATGTGCCTGGCATTGAGCTAAGTGCTTTACATCTTACCTCAATTAATCCTCACAATAACCTAATGGACAGGAATGGGTTCCGAGAGGACAAGTAATTTGTCCTAGGGCACACAGCATAGCCCTACTCAGCTGCGCCTGCCTCTCAAATCTATGTTCTCACCTACTTTGCTATTTTGCATCTCATGTCTTCTGTCCCAACCAAACGGCAGCAAACCTGCTTAGAAATTCTGAGAAAATGTTTTGGACACCTGTGTCATGACGCTCTAAAGGGGATGTGTTCATGTCTTTGAGTCAGATCTGGCTGATTCACAGAAAAGCCTTGTGCTTCCTCTACAAGGAAAGATGTCACTCTGCAAATTTAGCATGTGTCTGAGAAGAGGTGATAGCTGCAGCCCTGAAAACTTCAGAAGAGAGCAAATGTGTGCATCCCAGCAGTAGCTTCCTTCACTCGGTAGCCTTGTGCAGGAAAAGCTCCACTGAGACCGGTAGTTGCCCTCAGAATTCCACAATCTGAACCCTGTACTGCCCTGTTGTTTCACATACATAAATACACACGCATATTGCATTACACTTATTTTTAAGGACAAGAAACAATATCCTTAGGAATATCTCCTGATAATCTCCTCCTAGAAGTCATGAATACATTTTCTATTCAAACATGCTTGTATACATGACCTTGCCTCACAATCTGAAATTCCTAATGGGATTTTATTTAGAGCTGTAAAGAAATGCCGGTAAAGGAGGTTGGTGAGGAAGAAGGGAAGGCTTTCCTCCCCATAAGGGAGGAAGATGGCAAATGAAAAGATCAGATCTTATCCGCATCAAGCACAGCTGGAGACTTACACCAACAACGCAGACCAAAGGATAGGCATGTTAGAACTAAGCGTGAGGTTTCCATTTGTTTATTTTCTGGGAGGGGGGAGGTGGAAAGGAGCCATATTTCAGGGAGGCTGAGTACTTTTCTCTCCCTTGGGGAGGATTCAACAATCTTTTTATTTGATTGTTTACTTAAAATGTCCTTTCTTTTCAATAAGAAATTCTCATTTTTGTTTTCAGCCCTTCCAAAGGACTGTTTTCCTCAACACCACTGAAGTTGTGCACCAGCTTAGCAGATGCAAAGAGCCAGAGTGCCCAGACCTGACACTGCTTTTGAGTGAAATTCCGGCACATGGTTTATCTCCCTTTGGAAAACAAAAGTATTGAAATAAGATCTTACTCTGCAAAGAAGCCAGACATTGCTCTTCCTTCCTTGTGAGTTGCAGTTTGTATAAAACAGTACTCCCAGGCAGCTAAGAGCTACCTCCAGGAAGAGAATTTCCAATTTCTCTCTCTCATTCTCTCCCTCTCTCCTTTTGGACTGCACACACACACACACACACACACACACACACACACCCCCACACCCACACACACACAATTTCTCTCTCTCTCATTCCCTCTCTCCTTCCCCTGGAAAACACAAACACACACACACTTCCAATTTCTCTGTCTCATTCTCTCCCTCTCTCCTTCTTTTGGAACACACACACACACACACACACACACACACACACACACACAATTTCTCTCTCATTCTCTCCCTCTCTCCTTCCCCTGAACCTCCCACCCCCAGGCACACACACACATCTTCATGAGCTAGCACACAGGACATAATTCTTATTTCTAGACAGCATCTGACTCCCAGGCCTCCATTCGCCATTTCACAACAGATTTTTACTCCAAACCTGAAGGGGCTTAGGGACTTGCCATCATTGACCTATTAGAAAACTATCATTATTTGCATGTCTTTTAACTAACTTTGTTAATAAACAGAAGCCAAGACAGGAGTAGAGAATTTTTTTCCAGGATGAATCAATCCCCCGTGGGTGAAGGTACCCACAGACAAACAGGCACGTTCTCACATACAGGCAAACATGGAAGTCATTTGACCTGCTCTGAAAATTTTCAACCAGGCGAGGTACACACCACACATTCCGTCCCTAAACAGCAGAGCTCCGGGGCCTGGCGGCAGAGCTTTCATCTGAGGGGCGAAGCCACTTGGCTTCATCCCACCAGCTGAAATTCATTTTTCAAAAGAAATTAGACCAAGGTACTGTTGTTATAGCAACAGTCAGAGTCATTTACACAGTCTCTTCCCCACAACCTCACTGACTTCTGTGGGCAGCGATTTCAATTATGTACAGGCAGTGACCAAGGCTGAGCCTGGGTGGACTCTTTATTATCCCTTTAAGAAGTCTGAAACCTCTGAAGCCTGAAACCTCTGTGTCCAATCTGAAGCTAAAAGACAAGTCTTCACTGTGATCCACAGACTTCTTCCAGTCCTGAAAGTCCAGTGAGCAGTGAAGAAAACCTTCGGATCCAATGTTTTCAACTCCTGGGTAGGAAGTGGACACGTGACCACTGAATTTCCTGGGTTAACCAAGTACTGGCCATTCAGAATAGGAATTTCTAGTGAAGACAGTAATGTTCACAATAAATTCTTTTTAAAAATTTTGTTTTTAGGAATGGGGTCTTGTTCTGTTACCCAGGCCTGGGCTCAGGTGATCCTCCCACCTAAACCTCCCAGAGTGCTGAGATCAGAGGTATAAACCACCGTGCCCAGGCTTAGTCATGAATTCTGCATGGACTAACATTTCATAATGTTAGTCCTCCAGAGCTTTATTCCTGGGGCTGTAGAATTCCCAATATAATAGCCTACTCCAACCTCTGAAAACAACAAACTCCAAAATGTCCCTTTCTTGACAAAAATGAACCCTTATTACAGAATCTTTATGGCCAATAACTTTCTGGAGAAGTGCAGCAATGTGGCAACTACGTCCAGTTTAGGGATACACAGAGGTGGTAAATACCTATGAAGCCAGTGCTCATGACTAATGATCAGAGAAATGAACTGTGTGTCCACCTCATACGTTTAAGTCCTAACTCCCAGTATCTCAGAATGTGACTATATTTAGAGACAGGGTCTTTACAGAGGTTAATTAAGTTAAAATGAGTTCATTAGAGTAGGTGCCAATCCAATATGAGTAGTGTTCTTATAAGAAGATGACCATCTACCAGCCAAAGGAGATGGTCAAGGAGATGCCCATCTTAGGCTGTTTGTGCTTCCATAACAAAATACCTGAGACTGGATAATTTATATAGAAATTTACTATATAAATTCACAGTTCTGGAGGCTGGAAAGTCCAAGATCATGGCACTCACAGTGTCAGTGTCGGTGAAGGTCCATTCCTCATTAGATGGCACCATCTAGGTATCCTCACATGGCAGAAGGAACAGAAAGGCAAAAGGGAACACTGCATCCTTCCATGGTGAAAACACAGAAGAGCAAAGAGAAAGGCCTAAGCGAGTTCCTTCCAGCCCTTTTGGAAGGCAATAATCCATTCAGGGGCTGATGTCCTCATGACTTCATCACTTCCCACCCTCTTACTATCACAGCAGGGATTAAGTTTCAACACATGAATTCTGGAGGACAAACATTCAGACCATTGCAAAGCCTCAGAAGAAATCCTCCCATCACCCTGACTTTGGACTTCCAGCCTCCCTGTGAGGGTATAAATTGCTGTCATTGAAGCCACCCAGTGTGTGGTACTAGCAATCCTAGCAAACTAACAAAACTGATAATTTGGTTTGAACGTGTCTCTGTCCTCTCAGTGTCTTAGGTGAATTTGGCTCTCAGTAGATATTTTAAAGGGATATTTTGCACAAATTTGCTCATGCTTAGATTTAACTAACCGAACATCTACCAGGTGCTGGGTTCCGTATCAGTCAATAGGGACACGTTAGTGAACAAAAGCCAATCTCTTTCCTTCAGAATGGAGAGGAAAGATATGCAGATGGGCAAAGACAGTGTAGTCTGCAGTAGGTATAGATGACCACGCTGTGGGAGCACAAAGAGCCACATGTCACTCAGTCCGGAGGAAGTAAGGCTTCCTGCTAGGGCTGATACGCAACCCAAGAACTTATGCGTTCATAGTGAGGTGAAGACAGCCCAGGTAGAGAGAGCACAGCCTTGGGCCAGAGGAGAAGGAAGTATGCTTTTAAGTGAAAACTTGCTTAACAACAAAGATTCATTCTAAGAAATGTGTTGTTGGCCAGGCGCGGTGGCTCATGCCGGTAATCCCAGCACTTTGGGATGTTGAGGCGGGTGAATCACCTGAGGTTGGGAGTTCAAGACCAGCTTGACCAACGTGGAGAAACCCTGTCTCTACTAAAAATATGAAAAAAAAAAAAAAAAACCTAGTTAAAATTAAAATGAGGTCATTAGAATAGGCGCCAATCAAGTGATCTTCTTATAAGAAGATGACCATCTACCAGCCAAGGGGAGATGCCATCTTAGGCTGCCGTAACAAAATACCTGAGACTGGGTAATTTATACAGAAATTTACTTGTTGACAGCCTCCTGATTAGCTGGGATTATAGGCATGCACCATGACGTGGTGGCACATGCCTGCAATCCTAGCTACTCAGGAGGCTGAGGTAGGAGAATCGCTTGAACCTGGGAGGCAGAGGTTGTGGTGAGCTGAGATTGCACCATTGCAGCCTGGGCAACAAGAGCAAAGCTCCTTCTCAAAAAAAAAAAAAAAAAAAAAAAAAAAAAAAAAAAAAAAAGAAAGAAAAAAGAAAAAAGAAATGTGTTGTTAAGTGATTTTGTCATTGTGTGAACATTATGCATAGAATGTACTCACACAAACTTAACAGCCTATTACACACCTGAGGTCTATTGCTACTAGGCTACAAACCTGTACAGCATGTTACTGTACTGAATACTGCTGGCAACTGTAATACAGTGGTAATTGGTTGTGTATCTAAACATATCTAAACACAGAAAAGGTACAGTAAAAATATGAAAAATGTGGAGTTACAATCTTGTGGGATCACCATCATATATGTGGCCTGTCATTAACTGAAATGTCGTTATGCAGTGCATGACTGTGGTTGTGTCTGGCTTGAGCCAGAGTGTAGAGTGGAAGTGTGGAGAAACAAGCCTGTAGCAGGAAGAGCGATATAGAGCATGAAGACCTTGTGTGCTATGGAAAGAAGCTTGGACTTTATCCAGAAGGTTTCAGGAGACATTGGAGGAAAAATGGCCACTTCTGATGCTGACTTCTGATTTCATAATGATAAAAATCAGTTATAGCTGGTTATGACAGGTGAAATATTTGAAGTGATCTGTATTAGTTTTCTAGGGCTGCCATAACAAAATGCCACAGACTGGGTGGCTCAAGCAACATACATTAATTTTCTTACAGTTCTAGAGGCTGGAAGTCCAAGATCAAGGTGTCTGCAGGGTTGGTTTCTCCTATGCCTCTCTTCTTGGCTTATAGATAGCCACCTTCTCACTCTGTCCTTGCATGGTCTTCCCTCTGTGAGCACTCATTCCTGGTATCTTCCTGTGGACCAGATTTCCTCTTTGTATACAGACAGTAGTCATCTTCAGGTAGGGCCTACCCTAACGTCCTCATTTTAACTTAAAATGGCCCTATCTCTAAATACTGTCACATTTTAAGAAACTGGGGAGGAGGACTTCAGCAAATGAATCTGAGAGGACACAACTCAGCCCATTACATGATCCAGCATCATTCCTGCATGGCTGGTTAAGCAAATGGACAATGCCATCCTTAACATACATATCAATACAACTCAGCCTTGGTCTTGAGGCAAGTAGTTCAACAATTGCTACTTGGTCCAGAGTTTAACAACATGTATACTTTCATTTTTATTAATGTATTTACTTATGTTGAGATGGGGGTCTCAATATGTTGCCCACGTTGACCTCAAACTCCTGGGCTCAAACGATCCTCCTGCCTCAGCTTCCTGAGTAGCTGAGACTACGGGTGCATACCACTGTGTCCAGTGTGTATATATTGTCAGAAGTGTTCATCTCCCAAATTCAAAATAAACTTCACATTCACTCCTTTACTATTGGCAAAGAAGTATAATCAGAGATGACTCTCAGCAAAACCTCATAGGAGGCAGAAGTTAGCCTGCCATGACTTTAGGAGGCTCTGAATAGTGTTTGTTCCCCAAGGCTTAGTAAATGTCACGTTACAATGATAATCCATAATCCACCTGACTGCAGAGAGATGCACAGTGGGAAAATCGAGGCATAGAGACCAGGGCCATAATATACCTCAGAGGAAGAACAAGGAATGATGGTTAGGATTCCTGCGCCAGCCCAGTGCCTCATGCAATAAATCACTTTGCCTAAAACAGGTTCAGAGTTTGTCAACTTTCTGTTCAAATTGTGGTGCATTGTAAATGTACTGTAAAACTGGAAGTAAAAAGTATGTATTTCAATGGTTTTATCTTTCTTACCTAGCCATCCAGATATTATTTATGCAGTTTCCATTATAATGCTACAGTTAAGTTTGCATAATATTTTCTGTAACTACCTACTTCTGCATGATTATAGCTCTCTAAAACTCCCCTGGGACAGAGTTTTTTCACCTTGGTCTCAGTTCAGAAGCAAATTTTTTTAAAATAACAAATGATGACTTTAGAGATATTTTTATGTTATGTAAAATGTGAAAGAAAGGAAGACTTTTACCGCATTGAATATTTTGCTACCTTTTGTCTAAACACCACACATCAAAAAGAGCTGAACAAAAAGTATCAAGCGAGGCAATGTAATAGATTTCACTGAAGACTGCCCACACTGCCAGATTTGACTACATGAGGTTTGCATTCACATGCTTATCAGTATTTAAAAATACCCTGAGTGTACACAACAGAAAATGTCAGGAACTTGAAAAGCAAAAATATGCGTGTGGTGTTTTCCAGACCTCAGCAAAGCATAGTAACTAAACAAAGTTAATTATGTGACCAGGCAGCAGTTACTTAACCTCTCCAGACCTCTGTTTCTTCAATTATAAAATGAGAGGGTTGGACTACATGATCTCCAAGGTTTGCTCCAGCTCTAAGAGTCCTTATTTTGACTCTGGATACAAATCAATAACTTACTTTCAAAATCACCCTGGAAGGCACTCTTAACTAAAGATGGGTGGCTGAACTTGGCAGGTAGTTATTGAATAACATCCTTATTTTACATCAGAGAGCGAGAATTCATTACATTCTTCTGCAACGCTTTCTTGGCTTTGGTAAAGAAATTACACTAATCACAATTATCTTTTATAAAAACACCAGAAAATCAACTGTTTAAATTACATATTTCATTCAAAAGAATTTGCTACTTTTTGATGGCCCATTGTGTGTCAGGTGCTGAGCTGAGTGCAGAGGATGTAAAAAAAATGCACAAACCTCCTGATTTCAAAGGAATTTGCAGCCTGTTGCATGTTTTTATTTTGCTCCTAAGCATCTATTGCATAACACTTGTCTGACACAGGTAACAATGTTGTATCCTATTCTGGCAACCAAAGGTTGGCTAACTTACACAACTGCGCACTCTTCTACTTCACTGTGAATGACTTTGAGTAAATGGCCTTAAGTGACATGAAGAATCTGAACATGTCAATTTGGGCAATTAGATACTGGACCAGGTTACACATAGAAGCCGTCCATATTGCATCTATTACCTAGAATAAGCAGATGGATTGTGGACCTATCATAGGCTTTGCATTGGGGGGCTCTGGGACCTAGAATCACTCTCTCATGGTCAAGCTATATCCTCTCTGGAAGTCAGTTGACTAGGCTCTGCTGCCATATTTGCCCTGGACAAAAGCTCTGAAGTTCCCTGTAGATCTAACAGCCCAGAATTTCATCATCTCTCTAGGTTTACTTGTGTAGAGCTGGAAGATAAACAAACTGACATTTTAGATTTCCTTTTAACTTTACGTAAACCATTTGCTGACATATTCTCTTCTAAAATATGTAATTTCTGATTTTGAAATAATAAAAAAGTTTGTCTGTCACTATTTCTATACATGGTGTTGTAAAACCTGATTAATTCAATTCCTGCTAATTTTGCATTTAGCTGTAACTTGGCTAAGGGCCAACTGGATATTTACCCTTATTTACAATAAAAAAAAAAAGAGTTTACATGTAAAAGAATAGGTATAATAAAGGTTATAAGGGGAATGTTTAAACTACTTAATATAGAAATGAGTCTCAAAAACTCAGGAACTCAAGAGGCTCAAATTTAAATAAGCAATTGATACATGTATTATGAATTCTTCTCATATATTTAAGGAGTTCCCAAAGGATGTTTATTTACTAACGGTTCAATAGTCTAGTTTGAATTACTGTTGTTACTTTTAAATATATCACATGCAGTATATATTTACTTCCATACTTGAATTCACATTCTTCTCAATTCAGGCAGCTGTTTGCCCAAATTAGTTTAAATTAGGGAGCATCTATTGTATTCATAAACTTCATGTAAACAGCAGAAATGATGACTATAAAATCTGTCTTAGGTTTGTTGGAACTCTGAGCTTAACTTTTATCTGAGATTCACAGAGAATGATCATGGAATGATTAATGGCCATTACTGATTTCTTGCAGCTGTAACTTAACAGAATATGTATACTCTAATACTGTACCCATGGTAATTATCTCATTACTATGAAGTGTCACAGAAATACATTATGCGAAGTATGCCCTGAATCACATTTAGCAATTTCTTTTTATGTTCTAAATGTGAAAGCCTAGTGTTCTCTAGTAGTTGGAGGTTTGCATGGCGTCTGGGGCTTAGCATGGTTGGCAGAAGTAGAACCAGCTCGGTGACTCTGATCACTCTTTGAAACTTTTCTGTACCTCAGTTCCTAATTTGAAAATAGGCATATTTACATCTGACCCCTACTATACCTCATGGAAAGGATTAGTCAGATTAAGTCTATAAAACAGTTGGCCACCATGAGGAAAAGCATTAAGGAAATTACTCAGCCCTCTGCAGTGGTGACTTCTCTAACTGCATGAATATTTAATGAACAGGTACACATAATACTTGACACATTTATGGAGCTTTTGATAAGCAAGTATCTCAACATCACTGAAAGAAATGCATAGCAACAATTATCAAAGACCTGGGAAGCATCAACTTATCAGCTGCAGAGGGCAGGCGCAGAACAGCTTAGTTTTTAACATCATACCGTGTAAGAGCAGTGGTATAGCCAAATACAGTTATCCCACAAACCCAAAGATAAGACCTTAAACCAGGCGTGGCGGCTCACACCTGTAATCCCAGCACTTTAGGAGGCCGTGGTGGGTGGATCACTTGAGGTCAGGAGTTGAAGACCAGCTGGCCAACATAGTGAAATCCCATCTCTACTAAAAATATAAAAATTAGCTGAGTGTGGTGGCATGTGGCTGTAATCCCAGCTACTTGGGAGGCTGGGGCAGGAGACTCGCTTGAATCTGGGAGGAGGAGGTTGTGGTGAGCCGAGATCACCCCACTGCACTCTAGCCTGGGACCACAGAGTGAGATACTGCCTCAAAAAAAAAAAAAAAAAAAAAAAAAAAAAAAAAAAAAGGCTTTAGAGATGAGAGGCATCCAGCCATACATGTGAGGCTGCCTGAACAATATAAGCACAAAAGTTCCCTAAGAAAGTAAAAGCATAGTTGGAAATGAGTTATGTTAATTAAATGAGAGGAGTCAGAAAAGAGATAAAGAAATAGGATCAGTGAGAGATCCACATAAAACATCATCAAGAAAGGAGGACAAAACAAAGAAGAATAATTTGCGGTCAGATTTGTAGTGTCAGAAGCAGCTTTGAAATGAGAACTAAGAGAACATTAGGTTAGTACCCGAGTAATTGACTGGTAATCTGAGTGAGGGTTCGTCTATGACTCTCGGCAGCCTCAACATCACCTGGGAACTTGTTAGAAATGCAAATTATCATGGATACAGGGAGGCGGGCATCACACACTGGGGTCTGTTGGGGGAGGGGAATAGCGGAGGGACAGCAGGCGGTGAGTGGTTGGAGAGAGACAGCATGGGGAGAAATGCCAGATATAGGTGATGGGGAGGAAGGCAGCAAATCACACTGCCATGTGTGTACCTATGCAACAATCTTGCATGTTCTTCACATGTACCCCCAAATCTAAAATGCAATAAAAAAAATGCAAATTATCGGCCAGTCCCCAGGCTTTCTGAATCGGAAACTCTGAGGGTGGGGCCCAGCACACTGTGGGTTAGTAAGCCCTCCAGATGACTGTGATGAACAGAACCCTTGCACAAGAACAGTGCTGTTTGTCCAACAGAGCCAGCTGAGAGGATGGACATGTTCTACGTCTGTACTGTGCAATACTTTAGTCACCAGCTGCATGTGGTTACTGAGTACTTGAAATGTGGCTAGTGCCACTGAAGAACTGGCTTTTAAATTAAATTTGAATTTATTTAAATAGTGAGGTATTTATTTTTAAATTAAATTTGATATTGATTTATGCAACTGTGGCTTTAATATTGGACAGCACAGTTCCAGAACAGTACTGTAAATGAATGCCAGTTTTTGGTCGGGGAACTGAGACAAATGGTGAAGAATAGAGATATTAGGTGTGACTCTTCTTTATGTGAAATCTTGTTGCAAGAAGGAAAAAAGGCATCATAGGTTGTACATCATGAGGTGAAGTTAAAGGCTTTTTCAGAAGTAAGTTCTGAGTGGGTGTGAAGGAGGATGGAAGTCAGAGCAGGATCCACTGACACTAAGGAAGGACAGACAAGTGAAAATGTGTGTTGGAAAGTCCCAGAAGTAAAATACAGGCATACAGATGTATATGCCTGCACTGTATATGTATTGCGGTTAACATATTAGGAAGATGGCCGGGTGTGGTGGCTCAGGCCTGTAATCCCAACACATTGGGAGGCCAAGGTGGGTAGATCATGAGGTCAGGAGTTCAAGACCAGCCTGGCCAATATGGTGAAACCCTGTCTCTACTAAAAATACAAAAATTAGCCTGGCATGGTGGCACACACCTGAGACAGGAGAATTGCTTGAACCCGGGAGGCAGAGGTTGCAGTGAGCCAAGACTGCCACTGCACTCCAGCCTGGATGACAGAGTGAGACTCCATCTCAAATTAAAAAAAAAAAAAAAAAAAAAAGTAAGATAAAATTTACCATCTTAGCCATTTTTAAGTGTGCAGTTCAGTGGCATTAAGTATAGTCACATTGTTGTACAACCATCTCGACACCATCCTTCTCTAGAAATCTTCATCTTGCAGTACTGAAACTCAGTATTCATGAAACAACTCCTCATCCTCTCCATCCCCTGGACTCTGGAAACGACCACTCTACTTAGTCTCTATGAATTTAACTACTCTAGGTACCTCATATAAGTGGAATCATATGATATTTATCTCTTAATGACTGGAATATTTCATTTAGCATCATGTCCTCAAGGTTTGCCTGTGTTACAGCATGTCAGAATTTTCTTTTTAAGGCTGAAAAATATTTCATGGTATATTGCTATGGTCTGTCTAAATGGTTGTCCCCTTGCTGAAATTCATATGTTGAATTCCTAACCCCCAAGGCGAGGGTATTAATATTAGATAGGAGGTGTGGCCTTTGGAAGATGATTAGGTCGTGGCAGTGGATCCCTCACAGAAGGAGGGTAGTGCCCTTCTAAAAGAGGCACCAGAGAGCTCCCTCACTCTTTCCATCGTGTGAAGACACAATAAGAAGACAGTTGTCTATGATCCAGGAAGCAGGTCCTCTCCAGACAAGAATGCACTGGCACCTTGATCTTGGACTTCTCAGCCCCCAGAACTATTAATAAATAAGTTTCTGTTATCTATAAGCCATGTAGTCTTTGGTATTCCGTAACAGCAGCCCAGAAGGGCTAAAACACATATACATACCGCACTTGATTTTTTTTTTTTTTTTTTAAGCAGAGTCTTGTTCTGACACCAGGCTGGAGTACAGTGGCACAATCTCGGCTCAGTGCAACCTCCGCCTCCCGGCTCAAGTCATTCTTCCACCTCAGCCTCCCGAGTAGCTGGGACTATAGGAGCACGTCACCACTCCTGGATAATTTTTGTATTTTTTAGTAGAGATGGGGTTTCACCATGTTCTGTCAGGATGGTCTCCATCTCTTTACCTTGTGATCTGCTGCCTTGGCCTCCCAAAGTGCTGGGATTACAGGTGTGAGCCACTGCACCTGGCCACCACACTTGATTTATCCATTCATCCATTGCCTCCACATTTTGGCTTCTGTGAATAATCCTAGTAATGAACGTGGGTATATAAATATCTCGTGTAGACCCTGTCTCAGTTCTGCTGTGTAGATATCCAGAAACTAAAATATTGGATCATATGGCAATTCTGTTTTTAATTTTTTGAGGAATGGACATACTCAAACAACACTATGTTTTCCAAGTGGCTGCGTCATTTTACATTCCCATAGAGACGTTTTTGTTTTTGGGACAGTGAAGAAGGGCACATCGGTGTCATCAAAAGAGTGATTAAAAAAACAAATGTCGGGGAGAGACCTGTGGAGCTGGAATGGGGAGAGGTAGAGACAGAGAAGTTTGGCTTGAAATATTAGAATTCTTTCTTTTCTCCATGACCTTGATACAAGGTTATCATCTCCAAGGAAGAACACTGTTGAGGAGGAAAAAAATAAAGGCTTGAGGAGAGAAGTAAATGAAGGCTTCATAGAGCTAGTCCGTTTCAGGAAAACAGGTAACATTCTGAGGTTTGAAGCAAAAGTATAGGCACTGTTGAGGGTTAAATTGTGTCCTCCAAGGCAAAATGACATATTGAAGTCCTAAACTTCAGTGCCTTGGAGTGTGACTTCATTTGGAAATCGGGTCTTTGCAGATGACATTCAAGAAGATGATGTCATACTGGAGTAGACTAGGCAAAACCCAACGCGGCTGGTATCATCTTATAAGACAACAGCCATATGGAGACATGAAGACATACAGGGAGCGTGCCCTGTGATGGCGGAGGTAGAGATTGGGTTTATGCAGCTGCAAGCTAAGGAATGCCAAAGACTGCTGCCAAACCTCTGGAAACCAAGAAGAGGTAAGGAAGGATTATCTGCAGAGTCTCAGAGGAAGCACAGCACGGCCCTGCTCACCCTGCTGACACCTTGATTTTTACCTTCAAGCATCCAGGACTGTGAGACAATCCATTTCTAGTGCATTAAGCCACTTAGTCTGTGGTATTTGTTATGGCAGCCCTGGGAACTAATATAACCACAGAGCATGAATCTGCAGCAGGCCAAGGCCATCCTATGCCAAGGCCAAATGAGTATTTCCAAATTACTGTGCATCCCACCTGTGAGCAATATGCTTCCTGACACATAGTGATAATGTAGGCAAAAGTCAATGTAATACATATTTTGAATCACAGTCCTTAGTAAAGGATTTTCTTTCTGTCTTTTCCAGGCATAAATGAGGCATGCACATGAGCACACTAAACTGTGTGCTTCTAAGAACCAAGAGGGGAGAAAAAAAAAAAAATCTCAGTATCCTGGGACAGAAGAAGTACGCGGAGTAGATGTGTACATGTAATGCCTAGCACTGCCACTATCTGGACGTTCTGGATTTTATTTCACCTAATTTTTTTTCTGGATTGTAATCCTACGTATGGCTCTTATTTCACCAGTAAAAGTCAAAACCTTTCCAATTCTTACAATTTCTCTATCTGTCTGCTTTTTCTGCCTTTGGTCTTTGTCCTAAGTGCCAATGATTTTTGGTTAACAGTCATCCAATTATTTTTCTGCTTTTACACTTGAGTTTCATGGGGAAAAAGTCAGCCTTAATGTCTGGTGATGAGTGTGAACAGATGAAGCCATCTAAGAAAAGCTGTCTGGTTATGTACTCCTGGGTGACTCTCTTAGAAGCAGACAAAGAACCAAGGGGCTGCGGGGGTGTCAGCGCTGCCACTGACTTCAGTGCAAGACCAGGGTTGAAGCCCCGCATTAACATCTCAACAGAAGATGGGATATGGCGGGTGCCCCTTGGAAGGGTAGCTCAGCTATTGCTGATATGGAAGCAGTGTGGATTATTTGGTTAGGCAGAATAACTTTGAATATCTGCCAAGTCAAAACACAAGTCATAAAAATAAACACAAAGCCTTTCCCTTGCTGCCCACTTGCTCTCTTCCTTTAAAATACTTCTTGCTTTTGTTAAAATTCACCTTCATCCTAGTAAAAGAGGAGGACAAGAGTTGTGAACTGCAATTGTAAAGAAAAAAAATCCAGTGATAACGACATTAAATTTTTTTTTTTACAAGAAAAGTATCCAGTAACAAATTGTTTCCCTCCTTCCTTCTTTCCACAGCTCCTCATATATATTTTTAAAGCATTTAGACTTTGGCTTTTTATGAAAGGCATACAGTAAAAGTATCACAGTTCCAAAATTCCAAAGCAATTTCACAATCATAATGAAATGAGGGAGGGAATGGTTTTGCGACGGACTTAAAAACAATCACCCCATGTTGCTATGTGAAGCATCTTTATAAATTATAAGGAGCTCTGCAAAAATTAGTTCATTCATTCAACAGACACTCACTGAGCATTCTTTATACACTAGGCCCTATGTGAGAAGCTGGGGATGAATAAGACACAGTCTGCCTGGTAGAGCTCACAACAGAGGGAGACAGTTACTATTATTATTCATTATAATGTGGCTAGGCTTCTGCCCTATTCCTACCTTCAGCCCCCAGGAACCTTGATTTTAATTCACAAAGCACCATATTGTGGGGAGGGAAAAAAAAAAAAAGAAAATGACCACAGTAAATCCGGTAAAGGTGACAGGTCTCTCCAGAAATAGAGCTACACTGTGAGCTTAAACCTCCTTTAAACTAAGGGCAAGGTAAGAAAAGAAAACAGCAAAATGCCTAACTCCAATGTACAAAACCAGACCACAACAAACATCTGGAACTAAATGGGAGAAATTCAAAGCTAATTGGGAGAGAAAATGATGGAGAGGACAAAAATCGAAAAGGAAGATGAAATCAACTGTAATAAAGTTAAACACATCTTTTTCCCAGAATTGCCCCAGAGCATCACCTGAAGAAAGATGTACCTTCAGCTCCACTGGGGACTTGGAGCTTGAAAGTCTTTTTCCCCTCCTTGTCTGTTTTTCCCCAGAATTGCCCCACAGTGTCACCTGAAGAAAGACATTCCTTTCAGTTCCACTGGAGACTTTGAGGTTTCACAGACAAAGGGATCCAAGTCCGGAGTGGAAATTCAATTTCCACATATTTTGGTTTTAATTCAGATGAGCCAACTTGAATATCAAAAGCCAAGTTTTTTTCTGATGTGCAGTTACGCCTGCTTAAAACCAGTGGCTAAGGAGGAAGGGTATATACAGTAAATCTAAAGTCATTCAATTACCTTAAGTCAACTGGGAGGCTTATATTTACCGAAAATAGGCATTCAATTCCCATATTACAAAGACATGCAAATGACTCCCATGTTGCAAAATACTCTGGATAGTTTATTACTCCTCTCTCTGTTGTTGGAGGAGCAAGGGAAAAGGCTTGAGAGGCTGATCGGGAAAATTCTACATTTGTCAGTTGGCAGCAGCAGCAGGTGAACACAGCCCCTTGAATTAACAGCTCGCAGGAAGGGAAAAAAACCCAACTCCTCTTTGGAAGCAGATTCATGCTGCAAAATTATCCAAGGTAATTTCCTTCAGTTAATTATGCCAGTGTCCTTATTAGCAAAGGGAGATGACCAAGTCTAGTCTCCATCTAATGACTCAGAGTGATGAGATTAGCTGGCCCCATCTCTATGTTTAAACTTAACTTTCAGACAGAGCCTCATAGAACCTGCATGTGCAGAACTTGCCCTAACTAGTATTTAGTTCTGCTGTTTTACTGTTTCACCAAGGATTCTCTCAGAAATGTCTGTGTAGACCACGATTGAGGTCTACGAGCGGCTAAGTTACCACACTGCTTCATCTCAGAAACCTGTGTGTATGTATCCAAGGTAAGAAAGCATTCAGTATCCTAAGAATAAGCAGCATTGCAAGGGGAGGGGGTTCCTCTGAACCCACCGTAACATGGCACCTTGCATGGGGTTCACAACGGACATGCTCTGAACTCCTTGTTATCTTAAGCAAAATTTTGGGGTGAAGAGAGATAAGGATGGGGACAGGAATTCCTCTGAAATCACTCTGGAATCCAGGTCCAAACCAGAGTAAGCCTGATAACACAGATGAACCAAATTTACTGCTACACAGACTGACCCCAACCATTTATGCACTCCTCAAAGTTATCAGCAAACAGCAAGCTTTTTGTGTGTGTGCGTGCATCCATTAATTGCCAGACAAATTCAAGATCTTTTCTCTTAATTCCCGTATCAACCACACAAGGTAGGTTAATAAACATCATTTATACAAATGAGGAAACTGGGGCTCAGGGAGATTAAATAAATTGCCCAAGGTCACATAGCTAGTGTGAGATTTGAATTCCAAAACCTGCGCTTTTCCGTTACAAGCCTCACTACTTGTGAATAAAATGTGTTTCTCATTTCCGAACTATTCCACAGCCTGGCTCCTGAGACAGGAGAAAAGGGAAGGCATCCTCAGCACTGCTTTCTCCCCTCCACGGTTGGCCGGCACATAAAAAGTTACCCTCTGAAAGTGGATCTCCTATAAGGGCTGTTGTTCTTTCAACCATTCTCAGAACATTTCTGCCACTGAGTTGCTGAGTTCTAACTACACATTGGCTGCTAACCCAATGCCAGCCTGATTCTGAAGAGAATGGTGTTGGCGACGGCATGGCACCCATGTGAGGTCACGGTAATGGCTAATGGCTAATCCCAGTGGTGACCACTGTCCAGGGATATTTCTCCTGAGGCACCAATATAAGCACCTATTTCCCAGGAAACCAATGCTGCTCTTAAGCACGTATGCTGTGCTCCAGCTGACCACGGCTTCTGCACTGAAAAGTCAAGAGAGCCACCGACCATGGTTCTATTGCTAGAGTTGTAAAAATCTGCACTAGGCAGCCACTGCCTTCACCCAGGTCCTTCTATTTTTATTCATGAACAGCTTCACATTTCCTCCTATTCATAAGATAAGGCTAATATTGCCTAGTTCGGAAGAAGGTTATAAGGATTAAATAAGGTAACATAAGCAAATGTATCCACCAATGGTACTTGAAGACTTTTTGTAACTTTCCTCTCCCATTAACAATTTTATAGTGACTTGTAGGGATTTTCAAGTGGGTGTTCTTTAACCTCTCGTACAATACTTTAATAAAATACAGAGATAATGCAGATATACATTTCTTAGGGGACAGAACAAGCATTCTGTGACATTGATAATGCTGACTTTTTAAGCTGGAGGTTTACACAGAAACAGATTTTCAGAGTTCTGAGAACCCTAGAAAACTGTATGCAGAATTTTGTGAGTATGTGTCTTCTTTGGAAGGGAAGGTTCAAAGCTTTTCTCAGATTCTCAGTGTGGTCCATGACTCTCCAATTCAAGAACCACTCGCCTATAGGTTAGCAGTAGCAAGATTTGCTGGGTCTAGCTGTAAAGTCTTAAATTTAAGGGAGGAAAACCTGTCTCATAAGCAGCTTTGGTCTCCTTGAAGTTTGAAGCCATGTGCTCTTGCAATTCTAGATTGCATTACATATATGCATGTTCTCCAAGAACAGGGAGCCACAGTTATGTTCTGTACTGATGCAATCTAGAAGGCTGGGTTCCATTCTGAAATTATCACTCTCATCAGGTGGCAGTACAGCAAGAGGACGGTATCAGGAGAAAGGTCCCAGAAACCACATCACACGAAAAGGAGGTGAAGGAGCTTTTGCTAGACACAGAGGAGAGTTGAGGAGTGGGAATGCCACAGCTCCTCCTGAAAAAGTTAATCGTTTGCTATGTAGGAAAAGAATTGGATTTAATCTATGTAGCTCCAGAACATGGAACTAAGATCAATGGATGCAAGTAATGGGGAGCAAGAATTCAGTCTCTATAAAAGGAGAAACTTTTAAAAAACGATTAGAGAGATTCAGAATAGAAAGGGCTGCCTTGTGAGGCTAATGAGCTTCCTATCCCTTGAAGTTTTCATACTAAGGCTGCATGTTCATCTGTCAGGGATTTGTAAAGGGGATTCTTTATTGGGTGGAAAGTGGGAGAAAATGACCTCTACGGTTCCTTCTAATTCTACGATCCTTCTATTAAGGTTTTATATCTCTTACTAAAATTTATAGTCAAAGACCCATACACATCTTCCTTTACTTTGCAGAACAGATAATTGAGGGGAGTCCGCTTATAAAGGGAATGATCAGATTTTCTCAAGTTTTGATTTTTACGTATTGTTTTCTTAAAATGGGGTGCACCTATGTTTGGATGCTGTGTCTGTGTGGCCAGCACGCCCACCTCCCATCTGTCACCTTTTCTGAGTCTCCCCTGCCCGCTCCCTGCCTGGACTCTTGCACTATCGTTCCGCAAGCCGTGCTTCCCATCTTACCCTCTCCAGTCTAGTCTCCACCAGCATCCAGAGTCATTGTTTAAAAACATTAATCGGAGCATGTCTTTCTGCCTCAAATCCTTCTACAGACTCCCATTTCTCTGAAAGTCAAACTTGCCTAAGAGGCACCAGGGCCTGGTGTCTCCCAGCTCATTCATACCCATCTCCCCTCCACCACCACACTTCAGGCAGCCATGCGGGCCTCTCCACAGGTGCTTCTCTCCATTTGGAACTCACTTCTCCCAGCTCCTTGCTGGGCTTATTGTCATCCTTCAGATTTCAGCTCACGCCTCTCCCCAGAAAGGCCATCCTGGCCACCCTGGCTCAGCGAGCTGCACCTCCCACTTGTACTCGATCACCTCCTTCTGTTTTGCCATCTTCGTGCCACTGATCACAATTTATGATCATTATGATTCTTTCTTTTTCCTCGGTATTGTCTTCTCCCATTTCAGTGTAGGCTCCTTGCAGACAAGGACCTGGTCCGTGTTGCTCACTAATGTGTCTGTCTCCTGTGTCTAGCAGAGAGACAAGCGCAGAACTCGTGGTCAGTAAGGATCTCTGGAATGAAAGAATGAATGAACAAGTGATTGCACGAATCTGTCTGTCCAGCCTAGTAGGTGGACTCTGGGGCTGAATATGACCTAGTTCTTCAGAAAGTAAGCAGGAATCCTTCCTTAATGCCCCTCTCTGCTTACCTAGCAGAGTACTGTGCCTACTGCAGGCCTGCGAGAGAATTTTGGACTGACCCCCGAGAAGCACACAAACGTAATTTAAAGCCAAATATTAGAAGAAAAAAAAATCTTCTTCTCCAGAGAGAGAAAGCCACTATCCATGTCTCTTAGTTTCCTATATGCACAGGGGGGTTAAATCCTAAAGAGAAATACTACAGGTCCCCAAATCTAGGATAGTATGTCTTTTTTCCTCTGAGGGCTCTCAGAAAAAATATTCTGGCAGTGAGGAACAAGAGATGCTGGAATGAGTTACTGAGGAGGTGGTAGAATCTCCTTTTCTGGAGATCTTTAAAAATAGAACAGCCATCTGGGATGATTTAGATATGGTCTTCATTGAAGAAGGGGGAGGAAGGGGGATGAAGGATCTCTCTAAGTCCCATCTCATCCTTGATTTTCTGATATTTCACTTTAAAGTTTTATTCATGGCAAATGCCTGAAAGGAGCTAGGAATTCACTTTTTCTTTTTAACTCAAAGTTAAATCTCATTTTATTTTGAACTGTAATTCTGCTGAATCACTATCCTCCTCTCTTCAAATGGGCAATTTGGATGTCATAACTTTTTTATGTAGAAAGTTTGGCTGGAAGTTAACTTTCCTCCTCTCTTTCTTAGAAAGGAAAGCAAAGCGATTTCAGAGGGAAGAGTTGAGAGGTTGGGAATGACAGCCCGAAGCGTGCACCTCTATGTAGATTCCGCTCGTGCCACAGAGGACTGAGGGAGGCAAACAGCACATGGAAAAACAGGCCAAGACTTCATGGAATGTGGATCATCCCACAACGGGGACCCGTTGCTGCCGCACACAAGAGTTCGGCCCGAGAGGTCTAGTTCACTGGTTATAACTCAAGTCTTCATTTTTTGTCTGTTCATCTGTTTTCATGGGATTAAGCTTGGTAATGTCGCGTAAACGACAAGAGGTAGACTTTTCTTCTATTTGGCTATGAAATTACAGCAGTTGAGCTGTTTCCTCCCTTTGTTCTTATGACTCTTGCTTGATTTATCAAAGTTGCAGAGTCAAAAAAAATAGTAGATTTTAATACGCATAAGGCTGAATTGTACTATTTTTGCTATAGAGGCCACACTATAAAAAAGCCTTGTTAAATTTGTTTCTCAGTGCTATCTGTATGCCATAACTGTTTTTCTAACCTAAATAAACATGGTTATGATTATCAAATACATTTATTTTTAAATGGTCGTCGCAAGCACTGTTGTTCATAACAAACTAATGACTAACGACTCTGTTTTTTTTTTTTCCAAAAAAGAACACAGATTTCAATGACATTTACTTTTTTTGCCTTTCTGTAAGTTAATGAATCATCCACATTTTAATGTAATATTGTGTTAAGTCAGAACAAAGTGTGGCCATAGAGGTCTTCACAAAACATACTTGTAAACTGTGGCCTTGTCACTTTATATGATATTAACCAAGGACACGTGCTTCTTCATTTGCCTACTGAGCCCACGACTGGCTGTGTGTCCACATAGGCAACACCTCGGTGGATCTGTGCGGAATGTCTGTGCGGTTGTGCTAAAATGCCAAATGCCAAAATCCACAGAAAGAACATTCTAAGGTAGAAATAAGAACTCCCCCAAACAAAAAGGCAGGAAAAGAATATTCTCAAAGAACTTTGATATGAATGACATTAAGGGGACTTTATAATACAACACGCACACACTGTTGTGTTTTAGTACATCCTGTTACATAACTGTTGGCTAAAGTGGCCATCAACCACCTTTCATTAATGGAGGAAACACATTTGTCCAGGGCAGACTGAGACATCTGATCCTTCATACAGCAGAATGAAGTGTCTACAAGGAGGCTGTAATTTCTACAGCACATGGCTCCAACTTTTCCTCCCAGGAGCCCCCTGTCTCAGCACTGGAGACCCCAGGTGGACTATCCGGGGTGAGTGAACTGCAGGAGTCCAGCTGGGGCCAGGGCTGCACGTAGGTGGAATTAATCTCTGGGGTAAAGACTGGACTAGTTTGGGCTCAGCTAGTCAGACCTGAAGAGTGTGGGCCTTGCACACCACCTTCTCTCTGCTTTAGAATCTTCCCTTTGCTTCACTCACACCAACATGGGCAGGAGGGATCAGCTGAAAATAGTTTCACCAAATCTCACTGGCTGAATCCCGCTTTCTTCCGTTCTCCGTCCTTGTCATTTGCCCCCCTCCTGCCTACCTTACTTGCTCTGGGAGACCCCAGGGAGCCTCCAGGAGCTCTGGACAAACTCAGTGGGTCAGTGACACAGTCCCTGGGAACCTGAGGTCTGAATCTGGAGCTAGTCTATCCACTGCCCCTGACACGACCTCCCAACTCACATCCAGACTCCAGGTGGCTTATGCTTAAGTTCCATGATTTTCCTTTCTAGCTTCCGGTCAGTTTCCTTCCCTCTCCATGGCTGGCTGGCACATGTGAAAGCTGGTCACTTTGTTGTTGACTAACTACAGTTTTCAGTCTCATACGCTCTCCTGAGCCACTCACTATTGCTCCTGTGGGGTTTTCTTAAAGCCTCCTTTCACAAATTCAACACCACCATTCCCTGAGTGCAAAACAAGCATAAGGAGCTTGCTGGGGCTTGCAGAAAAAGAGATGGGGGCTGCTGCTACCCAAAGCCCTTCCTCTGGCACTGCCAATGTTAACACTGATCTGCGGGGAGACTGCAATTCTAACATAATGAGATATTAATGAGCTCTGCACATGTCCCTAGCCACAACACTTCTCTCCCCCTCCCCCCGGCCCCCCTTCAGCAAATCTAAAGAGAATCAGCTCCTCCTCTGACACTACAATTTCTCCACTTCCCCCGGAGCCTGCCCTCTCCCACTCCAGCACCGGGTTGCCCCGCTCACCTTAAGCTGCCAGCACTATAGAGCACCAAATGGGCTGGCACTGCCTTGTTTCCTGGCCTAACGGATGCTTGTTTAAACACTGGAGCTGTTTGCATTGCTGCGGCTCACTGCATGTTAAACACAGTCCTCTGAAACCCTATGCCAATCCAATAAAGGTATCAGCAGTTCAGTGTGGGGAGGCAATTACTATATGGTCCCAAGTGTGCCTTCTAAGCTCTAGGAAGGAAAATTTGATCGAACAACTAAAAGGAAAATCTGATTCGGCTCAGCATCACGTGGAGGACACAAGGCTTAACTGCAGCCAGGTCTGTGGAGGGCAGAGGGAAATCAATCCAGGAGCTAGGGAGAGCAAGTGCACATTGTTAAGAG
The DNA here is from genome assembly GCF_048565385.1 of Saimiri boliviensis. Lineage (NCBI taxonomy): Eukaryota > Metazoa > Chordata > Mammalia > Primates > Cebidae > Saimiri > Saimiri boliviensis. Next base: position 149,281,755 of record NC_133451.1, on the reverse strand, counting down.
GGCTTTAAGCCAGCCTGTTAGTAATACTGTCTCCCGCGTTTGGAAAGACACCCGCCTGTCCTCCCCCTTCTGCTCCCTTCAGCTTGCTTGCTTGCTTTTTAATTCCAAGGGGTATACTTATTTATTTTTTAATGACAAACTGCCATCCTTCTTAACACCCTCCACCTTCTCACTCACCTTTAATTCCTTAAGCACTCATATTTTAAAAAATGGCTTTTCTTGTGCAAGATCATTACCATATCAAAGTCGATGGAAAGAGAGAGCGTAAAAATGATAGAGGGATAACATACAGGCAGAGAGAAGAAGGCAGGCCTGCTTCAGAGAGAATAGGGGGTCCCTAACCTCAAGCTAATGATACCAGTCGATAATGCAATGGATTGGTTTTCCTGCCTTAGCTAAGTCTGAAAAATCAGGGGAATTAGACACAAGATTTACATTTATTTCTCACCCAAGAAGCAGAAGTTGGAAAAGTGAATCCTTCCTTCTGTTTTTAAGTTCTGGATGTGAAAAGACACAGAGCTTAGGGTTTCTTTTACTTCTCCTTCTTTTTCATTTCGAAATCAGCTCCAAAATGGCCCATCTTTCCCGAGGAAGAGTGAGAAAGCAGCAATATATGTGTCTGGCAACACAGAGAAATGCTACCCACAATGCTCACGTGGTGCCATCCATTCACTAGGAATTTTGCCAAATCCTTGTCTGTTTCCTGAGGTTCCTGGCACAGGGGACACAGCCAAGATGGAGCGGAGGGCTGCTGTCAGCATTGGCCAGCAGTAGTGCCTATCTAATGGGTGTAAAGATAGAGCTGTTTCTTCAAAGGGTTTGAGGTCAGAGTGCTTGCAGGGGGGCCGGGGTAGATCTGAAATCTCATGGGATCCCCTGCACCACAATGTTGAGAAGGGGAGGGAGCTCTGCTCATGATAGGGCGCCAGAGGAATAAGTAACACACTGGAAAGTATTCACTATAAAGGCACATTGACAGGGTCTCTAGACCAGCACATTTTGAGAGTCCCTGAAACAGTGGAGGGTCTGGCCTTGTACCCTAGACTTGACTTTGTATTTCTCACTGCACCAGCATTAGGAGAATTCCAGCTCCCACACCCCAGGCTCCAGATGGTGGAGGCTCCACCAAGCAAACAGCAAGGCTCTACCAGCCCCACCCTGCAGCAGGGCACCAGACTCTGCCCCCTTCCCTCTGTTACTAACTGAAAACAATCATGAGAGCTTGTAGAGGACTGGCATCTTCAGTGCCCATAACTGCTGACATCAGGTGCGAGATTAGGATTTTGCATATATTAGACTTACACAGTGTATTTGGTTCTTGTGTTCTCCTTGGTTTCTTTTTTTTTGTTTGTGTTTTTTGTTTTTGAGATGAAGTTTCGCTCTTGTTACCCAGGCTGGAGTGCAATGGCGCGATCTCGGCTCACCGCAACCTCCGCCTCCAGGGTTCAGGCAATTTTCCTGCCTCAGCCTCCTGAGTAGCTGGGATTACAGGCATGCGCCACCATGCCCAGCTAATGTTTTGTATTTTTAATAGAGATGGGGTTTCACCATGTTGACCAGGATGGTCTCGATCTCTTGACCTCATGATCCACCCACCTCGGCCTCCCAAAGTGCTGGGATTACAGGCTTGAGCCACCGTGCCCGGCCTCTCCTTAGTTTCTTGACTTAACATTCATGCAACAGCCTCATCATCTCAGGCCTGGAAATATGGATAAGTGTATTATCAACCCCTTCTGAAAATTATAATAAATGCCTTGCTTGTCTTGCATATTGGAAAGCAAAGTGTTCTACTTAAGTTTTATATATACATATTTTAAGGGGTAGTCTGTGTGTGTTTGTGTGTGTGTACCCCTTTTAATAAAAATGTCAAAACAATTTTTAAAGATTTTAAACCTCTATGATCAAAAGCTTTCTAAAAATATTGGGATGTTTCCCTGGTTTATTAGAAGGTAGATAATCAACTTTTTTGGACAACTCATAGGGTCATACGATACTGACCTTGTTATTGGTTATAGGTCTGCTGTTTGTCTAGGGGAAAAAAGCGAGTTATTTGATTATTGGCTACCCTTATTATGAAGGAAGGGAACCTTGTAAAAGATGATAGACCAATGCATTTATGAGACTCCCTATGACCCTGCTTTGATACTACTTTGCTATATTTCCAGACTGTAAAATCTGTTAGAATGTTAGATCCGTTCCTCAATAAGACATGAACTCACTCCAATCTCCACTCATCAGAAACAGCACATTCTAATTTCTTTTCTCTTCTTAGTGTTTGACATATCACCATGGAATAAAAAAAGTGATACCGACGCCAAACTTCTTCAACCTACTACTCTTTTTTTCTCTCCCCAGACACAGAAACTCACAAAATCCCCGTGCTTCTACAATGTCATTCTAATCCAGAGATAGCAGCTGAATTGTAATAAAATCACAGAAGGAAATTCTATTTCAGTGATGGAGAAATGTGGTAAAAGATAATAGTTTGTTAACAGCAATTCTGAGATGGTCGGAGTAAAGGCAATCACAAATGGACAGGATATTCTTCTTTTGATTGATTTTTTTGTGTGCACATTAAGAAGCTATTTTACCCTAAAATATATCAAGAACTATCTCTGAAATCTTTACGTTTCATGTTATTTACATAAAACTTTTCCTCCTTTTTTTCTAATTTGTAACACATGAAATGTTTTCTCCATGATATTCTGTTATCTTGAATTATGTTATCCTGGATCAAGAAATAGCATTCTGTCCTTCTCACCAACATGAAACAAAAGTCATATTCTATTGTACAACTGTTGTTAAATGATTATTAAACTCATTGGAGTCAGGTATGCTAAAGTGTACTTTCATCATCTGGCAGATAACATTGAATAGCAAGCCAGATGTTCACTGCTTCACTCCCATCTACTACTTCTCTCAGAAAGGGGTTGGATTTGCACTTTGATATCCTACTCGTACACAGATGTAAAAAATCTCTTTCTTCCCCTTAGGAAACCTGCATCTTATTATTCATCTACTACCTACACTGGGAAGAGCTTCCTTGATCTCATTTCAGTATTCATTTAGCTCATTACTTTCTGAGGACCAAAAATTACTAGAATGTTTTCTGAGATTCCCAAATCTGCATTACTGATGATGGAAAAATCCAAATTAACAACGGAAGGAGCTCTGGTTTGGTGACCTTTCACTAAGCTTTTTTTTTTTTTTTTTTCCCCAGTATTTAGTAACACAGAGGCCTAATCAGCAAAACGTGATTTCAGCTTCCTTTAGAAGAATGAGAACTTTAGAGCAAAAAGTGATTTTGAGCACAAACAAAATTTTGGATCCCTAAGCAAAACATGTAAAGAGGTTCATTTTTCATTAACCACCCCCAGAAATGACCTCAATCTGCAATGTGCAAGGGGTGGGAGAAAGAATTAGTGTGTACCTGTACTCCTTTTTTTTTTTTTTATTAGATGGAGTCTCACTCTGTCGCACAGGCTGGAGTGCAGTGGTACAATCTCAGCTCACCGCAACCTCTGCCTCCCAGGTTCAAGCGTTTCTCCTGCCTCAGCCTCCTGAGTAGCTGGGATTACAGGCGCCCACCACCACACCCAGCTAATTTTTATATTTTTAGTAGCAAAGGGGTTTCACCATGTTGGCCAGGCTAGTCTTGAACTCCTGACCTCAGATAATCCATCAACCTCAGCTTCCAAAGTGCTGGAATCACAGGCATGAGCCACTGGATCTGGCCCTAGTCCCTGTACTCTTGCTAAGATAAAGTGGCCAAAAAAAAAAAAACAAACAAAAAAAAAACCCAAGGTGTTGTCCAAAAACTGAGAGTATAAAAATAAGGTTGAGAGAATGACAGGAACTGGGGCTAGTGTGCCACCTTCACCCTCACCATTGATGACATCTAATTTTAGGTACTCACAATTGCCTTTCTTTGGAAAGGGTACCTGTCTGGTTAAGATCAAGTTGACAAACGCTTTATTATAGTCTCTCTACTCTTCTGTATGTTTGAACTTTTCTAAAATAAAAAGTTTTTATAAAAAGTATGTTGACTGGTTCACTGGAAAGGAGAACACACAGGAGGCAAAGGAAGTGAAGGGTTTCAGTCCAGTCATCTTCGGGCTGAAAATCATGAGGAATCTGCCAATTCGCAATGCAAGAAGAAAGAGGAGGATGGAGAAATCCTAGATGCAAGGAGGACAGCCCCTGGTCCTGCTCAAAGAACTTTTTAGGGTGATGGGAAGGTCCAGGAAAAGGAGGACATGCTGCTGGCTACATCTTGCCTTCACCAGAGGATTCAGACAGAGCTGTATCAGCTTCAAAAACCAAACACCCATGCACCGAGAAGGCATATGCTCTGTTTATTTGACCCGAAGGAAAAAGGGTTTTGCTCATGCTGTCAGACCCATATATCTACAAACCAGTGGAAACAAAAGATGTCGTGGAAAGGAGTCGTGTATAGAAAGAATAAAAAGAATACTTGTCTGTTTGGCTTTCTTTAAAGGTAGTTTAAATCCTTTTCAGTTAAAGAAATTGCTTACGATATTAATGACTTAATTTATGTAATTAATTAAAGCCTCTAATTTTTTTAAACTTTGAATGACGTCTTTGACTTGCAGAAAGGTTGCAGAGTACAAAGCTTGTAAGCTTTACACGACTTCCCTGAATGCTAACCATATGCTTCTGTAACCATAGCATAATTATCCAGAACAGGAGATTCACATTCATACAATACTATTAATTAAACTACAGACCTCATTAGAACTTCCCCATCTTTTCCGCCACTGTCATTTTCTGTTTCAGGACCCTAACCAGGATGATTCCACATTGCATTTAGTTGTTATGTCTACGCTGTCCCTTCGAGACTGTAACACTTCCTTAGTCTTTCCTCACCTTTCTTGGCCTCGACACTTTTGAAAAGAACTGATGAAAATGATTTTGTAGAATGTCCTTCAGTTTGTGTTTGTTTAATAAGGTTTTTTTCCCCCCTTTTTTTGAGGTGCTATCTGACTCTGTGGCCCAGGCTGGAGTGCAGTGGGCCACAACCTCTGCCTCCCAGACTCAAGAAATCCTCCTGCCTCCACCTCCCAAGTAGCTGGGACTACAGGTGTGTGCCACCATGCCTGGCTAATTTTTGTATTTTTGGAGTGAGAGGGTTTCACTGTATCACCCAGGTTGGTCTTGAACTCCTGACTTCAAGTGATCCACCCACCTTGCCCTCCCAAAGTGCTGGGATTACATGTGTCAGCCACCATACCTGGCCTGTTTGATGCTTTGTCATGACTGGAAGGAGGTTATGTATTTTTAGCAATAATAATATAAAAATGATGTTGTGTCCTTCTTTGTACATCATATAAAGGGTTCATGATGTCAATATGTCTTATTACTGTGATGTTCCACTTGATCACTTGGTTAGGGTGGTGTATGCTGGTTTTTCCATTGTAAAGCTACCTAACTTTTCCCTTTGTAGCAAATAAGCATCTTAAGTGGATACGCCGCGACTATACAAATTCCATTTCTCCTCAAATCACTGCCCACTAAGCATCAACCTGTGGATCTTGTCTGTAACAATTATTACCATGGTATTTCCCTAATGGTGATTCTGTTTTCCACTTTCCTTTTATATGTATTCTTTGGAATTCTACTTAAGAAAGAGTTGTCCCATCTCTCCTATTTATTCTTAAAATTACTTACTTACATAATTATGGCCTTCTGGATATTATGTTATTCTATGGGTGAAAATCCAAAGCTATCGTTTTTTATCTGCTGCTCAAAGTCCTCTGTCTTTGGCCATTGGGAACACATTCATGTGGACTTCTATGTCCTTTTGACAAGCTCATGTCTTTTTTTCTGTGCATTTCCTTATTTATTGGCACTTTAAGATGTTTCAGGTTTATTTTGTGTTGGCCCTGCCTGAACCCTGGAATCAACTGCTGGCCAGGGTGGCTTAGTTCCTTTTATTGGACAATGATGTTTAGAAACAAGATACAGGTGCAGAGTGAGCTTATTGCTACTGGGCTATTACTTTCAGGTCTTATCAACAGTCAGAGCTCAGTAATACATGTGTGTATGCTAACCCATTTATACATATACAGCTATATTTCTGTATCTCTCTCTCTCTCTCTCTCTCTCTCTCTCTGTGTGTGTGTGTGTTGTGTGTGTGTGTGTGTATAAGTATATTTAAAAACATGAGTTACTGCTTGCCTGATTTCAATCTAACATCACAGCATTCATGTTGGCCTCCTCCTTTATGTA